>NC_053115.1:39189337-39515580 GCF_010015445.1 Perca fluviatilis
TTATCGGTACTTCGTTCGGTGCATTGGAGCTTATTTTGGTACAATATCGGAGTCGTATTCTGAACAATCGCCTTGACAGTCCCAGTCCATTGAAATTCGAGAAACCAGACCCATGGCGTGTTAGTCCAATCGCCAGTTTTCATTTTTGGGCAACAATACATATTAAGCCACCACTGTTGTACGAGGCGTGTTACAACTCTGCCAAGTCGGCGTCTCGCCGGTGTGTTCTGGGCATTTTTGAACCTGGGAGCGACTGATGGGTCTGACTGGCTTTTCTGCTGCTTGATACCGACGTGAAGATTTGGTGTGTCAGGGGCTTTAGCCTACATATTAGTGTGGAACTTCAGACCAACCATGATGATTTTAATGTTGGCGTTACAGAGCTGAATGAAGTACTCTGATTCTTTCCGATCCGCATTCAAAATTACTACTTCAGTAAAAGTATAGGCGTATCAGTAAATGTCCTTAAAGTAGCAAAGAACAAACAAGTATTATATTTTATAAGCTGAGCATATGTTTTGTATGTAAGATCAAGTAACTAATTATTAAATCTGTCTGACCAATGAAAAGACAAAATCCTCTGAAATGTAGTGAGGTACAGGTATAAAGTAGTATATAATGCAAATGCTTGAGTTATTCACCTCCCCAAATTATATTTTTACTGCTCATGAAACATTAACTTATACATAATTGCTTAGTTAAGCTGTGTGTTTAGCTGGATGGGTAATATTTTCTTTTAATAAAGCTATAACAATCAGCTGTAACAACAACTGTCATAAAAACAAGAGTTAACCCAGAGTCAATCATTGACTTGTACCTGTGAGCCTCGGCTCAGGGTTTAGAAGAACACCTTTCACATTTCACAGACATCAGATATAAATAGGATTTAACACCTGAAGAGTTTTAGATTTTAGTTTCAGGAGCATGCACACCTTCAGTTGTTCTCTTTGTGTAGACTGAGATGTTCAATCTGCTGTATATGATCTGTGTTCCATTCAGGTCTTACATTAACTTTCTATCTTCTGTTTCAGAGTCTCCCCATGGATGGCTTGTTGCTGCAATTCTTCTCCCAGTTTTTCTTGTTCTTCTTCTAGCTGTGCTTGTATACAAGTGTTGCACCCTAAAATGTACAAAAAGTAAGTTTTAAATAATGTTTTGAATAAAGATATTCATGATAAGCATACAACACATTCTTTATATATGAATGTCATATGAGTGTTTGCAGTTGTTTTATCTTCAGTCATTAATCATTGTGTTTGTATTTACACCAAGAGTAGGATCAAGTCAGTTAGGATTTACTTCTTAACTTGTTTTCTTTCCACTTGGGAGCACTAGGAGTGCAAGTCCCAACTAGGTAAGGAAAAAAGTGCATTCTTATTGTAAATACTTATATATTAGATATTGTTTTGTTAAGTTTGGTCTTGTAATGTCTGTCCTACAATCAGTTATAATCAGGAAACCAGATCCATATGACCTCACTACGTAATCCCACTGTGGGATCAGATGTTTACAGGTCCACACTTTCCCTTTGCTTTCTAGTTCTGTAAGTTTAGTAACATTCACTATCAATCATCTATCAAGATGGAGTGTTTATGTTATTAAAAGACAAAATATAAGCATAGCATGAAGAACAAAATTAGGCATCATCGCACCTGCACACACACACACACACACACACACACACACACACTGTAATTAACCAAAAGCTTTGTGTGTTTTACGGAAATGTTGACACAGTGATGTACCTGCCTGATGACCTGAGGAGGCTATGACAATGACCAATGACAACATGTATAGTCTCTTCCACTTTATTAAATAATTCGCGACATTTAAACAGATTTTTCATGTATTACTGTATGACAGATCAATGATGCTCCTGTCCACTGACATGGTTTTAAATGTATTGTTATCGATTTCTGCTCTCCAAATGTTTTAAAAATGCACATATTTAAGATCGGGGAAATTCTTTTTTTTTCTTCTTTCTTGAACACCCGCCCCCGATACGCTTACGCGATGCATTACCACAGCGCCGTCAACTTGGGCTGCAAAGAAGCTCTGGCCACCCTGTCAGGGATGCTTCTCAAAAGTGCGGGGTAGCGCTTAAAAGCGAGCACAAATATTTCCTATAAAGTTACGCTCATCCTCAAATGTGTATCACTGGATCATTGCGAAGTTGTTGTGTTTGGTGCGGCTTTATCGTATTGCGGAGGCGTCGGCGTCAGACTTCGGAGAGTTTGAGTTCATGACCCCCTCAGGACCGTCGTCAATTCGGAGAGCATCATTCAGAAGCTGGCTTCCATATGAAATGAATGACTTCCTGTAACTTTGAAGCCCAAGGTGGCGGTGGTGTGTGAGTTACAGTCAGTCTTTGGACCTCAGGTATTTCTTAAACCCTGCATATGCCCATACGGTAGGAGATTGAATTAAAAATATAATCATTTCAAAGCCATTTTTACATGTAAGACAGGATGGAAGTGTGTATGTGTGTTAAATGTGTCCTACTAACACCGCCCAAAATGCAGTATAAAAGGTAGTCCTAGTCAGGTGTATATATCTGGGTGAGTTTGCCTGAAGTCCGTTGATGTGTCGGGACAGCTCGTTGACTTGTAAAATCTGCATGGAGGGAACTTCTGCAATCTCCGTGTCTTAGTTGGACTCCTCGTCTGACAATTTCTTCTGTACTGAGGATTGGCTGTGAGGTCTCACGCGCGGTCAGCAAGAAATGACTTTTCTTTCAGTTTCATAAATGGGACCTATAAGTTTAATTAAATAAGTAAGAGTGAAAACCACCCCACCTGCAGAAGTTGACTCCAATGTTAGTGAAGTAACTTGTAGTTTGACCATGAAGTGACCAAAACATTATTACCACAGAATCTGAGAATTCAGAGGCAGCTGGTGAAGAATGGACTGTTGGACTTTATTTTTAGATAAAGTCAGTCAATATAGAATCTGTGTGTGTTTTAAATAACTACATTTTGTTTATGAGTTTCAGCTAAAGGAAACAAGACTGCATCAGCATTGTCACTTAATTTTAATTTTAAGGGGACATATAATGAAAATCTCTCATTTTTCAGTCATGGTGCACAAACATTTTTTGAGTATCTGGAGGGCGGACCAACCCAAAACCTGAAATCAAACAACCCAGCCAGTTATTTGTGGGCATCCTCAATCTGATGTAATTCAACAAGCCCATTCAGATTCAGCTCCTCTTCCTATGTCACATGCAGGCTCATTAGAAAATACTGCTCCTCATCTCCACCATGGATGTATTATAAGATATTTCCATTTCAGCACCCGTTATCCAATCTGTCCGTTCAAGATGGCACGAGGCGGCAGCGCCAACGCACTTTAACGCGGGCGTTTCAACATCTCCTCTAATTCTTTGGCGAGGCAGCGATCAAATATGTCAAGCCAGGAAGGTAATCATATACAGGAAAGGTAATCATATACAGGAAGGTAATCATATACAGGAAGATAATCATATACAGGAAGGTAATCATATACAGGAAGGCCACAGCACAGCCACATACTTTACAAAATGGAAGAGATTTCAAAATAAAACACACAGGATTATGGTGATTTTGGATGTCTTGACTTCACAGCTTCGAGAGAGAGGACAGGTGATAAGGCACCAGAGAGACCGACTGACACACACAAACACACACACACACACACACACAGTTTCCAATACTGCGAGGTGTCCACTGGACAAAATTAGCGGAAGGAAAATAGTAAAGTAAGTAATAGTGCTTTTTGAACATTAAAACATGTAAACATGTTCTTGTAGTACAAATAAGAACCTGAAAATGAGCATAATATGTCTCCTTTAAAGATAATGTTGAGATACCTGCTGTCAGGGTCGGTGGTTTTGATCCCGGCTCTTCTTGTCCCACTCGTCCAAGTGTGCTTGAGCAAGACACTGAACCCCAAATTGCTCCCCGATGGTCAGACGAGCTCCTTGTATGGTAGCTCTCTGTCATCGGTGTGTGAATGGATGAATGAAATATAAACTGCTTTATTAATATTATCCTGCTGCTTGTAGTTGTTAAAAGTCCTAACTGAGCTAGATGTGATGGGCATTAGAAGCCCAATTTTTAGGCCAAATCCTTCTGTCACGATGTAAAAAAAATTTGATGTTTTTGTAGCCAAAGTAAAATATAATGTGACTTCTTTTTTATTTGGATATTTGTGTAATTCACATTAATTAGGACAATCATGTTCTGCTTCTTTTTATTTCTTAAGGTGCTAAGCCAGGAGTTTGTCAGGTTGAACTAGACACTGTTGTTGGCTGTGATATCAGGTTGTATGTACAGTATGTTTTATCTGATTCACTGTCAGGGCATCATGTAATTTCAGGCAGCTCTTCACCATTTCTATCTAAATAAAAGATGAAATATGTCAAACTGTATGTTGTGACTGTTGTGGATGTTTCTGTGTTCAAACTTTGATAAAAGAAACAAACTACAAACATACTTCTGATACTACAACATGTATCCTGGCTGCTCAACAGGTTTCAGTTTTTTAATTAATCCTCCCACATTGATGCGTCATAATAAAGTTCCATTCTGATAACTGAAATGACTTTTTGGAACTCAATCCACTCCATCTATATAAATCTAAATATATATTTACTCAAGCGGCTGGAAGTTAGCGTGAATCTAGGAGAATCCGTGGAAGAACATGACTTAATACTACAGATGGACTGTAACACTTTCAGATGAAGTTTTTCCCATCATCTTTACTTTTTCCTAAAAAAACTTCTGTCGTATGTATACCCAACGCGTTCACTTAAAAAGTGGTTATTACACATCCTTTAAAGTCTAACTAATGCTAATGATTCTTTAAAGCAATAACTGTCTTATGTCAGATTCAGCTGCAGGGTTTGTCATCAATACAAATACTTCTACCTGAGAAGATCTCATGGTAGAAGTTACACATACTTCTCTTAGGACTACAAAAGATGGGTGTAGCGGTACAGTTTGCAGGAATGGTGAGAAGATAAATTGACTAAAGACTCTGTGTTCCGGCTGCTGCTGGTACCTTCCCGTAATGTTTAACCCTTTTGCTAGTCTGGATCCACGAAGAACATGTCAGGATAACTGCCTCACATCCACCGTGTGGGGTGTGTGGGATTGTTGTGGACGAAGTACACACAGAGATACACTGGTAAGATCTTAATGAGGTTTAACTATGTATCAGCTCATTTAAATAGCTCATGTTACTGTAGTGTGTCAACACTACAGAGGTGCCAAATATTCCACAAAACAAGTTCCAACCCAGAGTTTTTTTTTTCTCTTATTCCTATTACTTCATAATCAAATTATCAGAGAAAGTATTAATCACATTTTACCCGGCTGCATTTTGCTGCCCTCACATACAATATCTCTTTTCTGTGCAACATTTAGTTAATTAACTATTATTCTGAAGAAATTGCACCTGAAACGGTTTTACTTCTGCTGATAAAGTGGTCAGGAGATGAAGACATTTCGTTGCAACAGTAAAGTTGAAACTGTGCAGTGAATTTAAGGCTTAATTTGGGGCTCTGAGGTTTTTATTTGATAACAATATTTAATGTCAGTGTGAAGATAAGAGCTTTTGCAGTTTGCACACATTGTAGGCAGCTTTTGTGCAGGAATTCCTTAGTCGTCTTGGTTCTGTGGGGATGACGCTTTTATTCTGAAGGATCTATGTGCAGAAGTAGTTGCTGTTGTTACATCAGTTCCAAGTAGGATTAGCTCCATCTCCATTAATAGAGACGTTGTGATGTTAAAGTGATGCTTTATCTTTAGGAGACATCGCCAGCGATGGAGCTTCTTCCTCTTCTGTGTCTCTGCCTCCTGACTCGCTCTGGAATCACGTCTGATCAACAAAACAGTAAGAAAACTGATTATTACACTGAGTTATGTATTTTGCAATTGTTAATTTTTTCATTTTATTTAAACGTCTGAAGCACCTGTAAACATGCAGAGGTCTGGAAACAGAATTTCAATCATGCTGCTCAGCTGCTGTCACATCAAAATGTTTCCTAATATCAGTCCTTCCAGAATTTTTTTTGTGATTGTTGCGGGGAAAAATCCTTTGATTATTGCGGCACGTTTTCTTAAAAATGCGATGGAATATGCGGGTTATTTATGCAATTTTATGCCATGAAATTGCGGGAACTTTACAAAAACTTCGGTGTGAAGAAAAGAGAAAAACAAGTGATTTGATGACACATGTACGTCATTTCATAACGTTCCCATGGCAACAGGGAAAATGGCTGTTTTATTGTGAAGTAAACACATAATTTTTTCTTTTCATTTTTCTTCCTGCTAAAATATGTCACTTTTTGCAGCGAAAGGTCGGGGATTATGAAATCAGGCAAGCCCGCATATTTTGCGGAATCGAGCATTTTGGTGAAAGTGCAGCGTATTTGAAAAATGCAGGCCCGCATACCCGGACTTTGGCTGATTATGCATTGAATTATGCCCGATCGCATAATGGCGTTTTTCTGGAGGGACAGTAATATTTAGCACAGATAAAAATAAATTATTAAATATTGGATTGATATTTTAATAACTTTAGCTGTAAGCATCATTTCTGCTGCCTATATGTGGGTGTGCGGTCTTTGTTGTGCATTTCCTAGAATCTGTCCATCCACTGCCAACTGTCTCGTAGCTTCTTCTTTTTAAGCTAAAGTAGAAACCAAAATATGACAAGCAGTGATGGAAGAAGTATTCAGATCCTTTACTCAAGTAAACATTTTTACTTGACTGGGCAAATCCCGCCGTTTGGTCTGTTTGAGTTCCTGTGCATGCCGTTCAGCCTTAAAAACGCAGCTCAATCTTTTCAACGCCTCATGGACTCTGTTTTGCGGGACATGCCTTTTTGTGTACTTGGATGACATCCTGGTAGCAAGTACGTCCAAATCTCAGCACCTGGCACACCTCCGCCCCCTGTTTGAGCGGCTTATAGCCAACATGGGCTAATTGTCAACCGCCAAGTGCCATTTCGGTCTCTCCCACCATTGACTTCCTGGAACACAGAGTCACTAAGGGCGGCGCAGTCCCTCTCCCATCAAAGGTGGAGGCGGTCACACAGTTCCCACCGCCCGCTCACTGTCAAATCCCTGCAGGAGTTCTCCGGCATGGTGAATTTTTACCACGCGCTTCATCCCTCGAGCTGCTCAGCTCATTGCCGCGAGCCTTGAAAGGTAAACCCAAACCGCGCTGTGGACTGGACTGAGAGCAGGGACAAGGTTTTGCTGCCACTAAAGGCAGCCCTGGGGCCAACGCCACCATGCTGGCGCATCCTTCCCTACGGCTTCCATACGCCATCACCTTGGGCCTTACCGGTTCGCTGTTGGTGCTGTCTATGAGCAGTGGGTAGGCGGGGGCCTGGCAGCCGTTGGCTTTCTTTAGCTATCAGTTCTGCGAGTGGTGGGAAGTACAGCACTTCGACCGGGGAGTTGCTGGTCTCTAACGCCATCAGACACTTTGGTTCCATGGTGACGTACTATGTGTGGTTGGTACTATGGACTTGCAGCCACGTTGCGGTAAGAACAACCCGCGTGGCGGACTGCCTGTCACGCGGGCTGTGGCAGGGGCAGTCCATCTTGGTTTGGATTACAACCACATGGCAACGGATCAGGCCACAGACCGGACGTGCAACTCCTGAGGACCTCAACTACAGGGCTGCAGATTCGGGGCGTGGTTTTTGGCGATGTCGGCACCACACCTCCTGTGTGACTTTTTGATACCATCCATGGTCTCTCCCCCGCAGGTTGAGCGTCACAGGAGACTGGTTTGCAGCAAAGTTTGTTTGGCACGGCCTCCAAGAAGGGCGTTAGGGATGGGCTAACACCTGGTTTTGAGTGCCAGCGGGCCAAAGTACACCGCCACACTAAAGCCCCGTTAAGAGCTGTTCCTGGTTCAGAGGGTGTTTTGAACATGTAGCGGCGTGGGTCTGGTGGGTCCCCTGCCCTCCTCTCATGGTTTCACATACTGGCTCATCTCCAGCGAGCCTAATATCTTCTCCAGCCAGAAACACAAGCATGTAGTCCGCCATTGTTGTTGTTGTTGTTATGAGGCGTAGTTGGCGGGATAGAGGCTTCACCGTCCAAGCGAGAGCGCTAAGGCCCGGCATTTTTTTTTCACCGTGGGACCAGGTTTCAAAAAGTGCATCTTCAGGCGATGCGTTTACAGGACTCATTTGGATGATAGGCCCCAAATGATGCAAAACAAGCGTTTCCGTGTGGATGGCCCCTCAATTCCAACCAACAGCTGAGACAATCAACTCAGCTGGCACTGCTCTCTCCTGCTCTATCACACCTGTCTCCACTGCAGCTGATTACAGGCCACGCCCACCTCCACAGGTTATAAACTCTGAAATATATCCTGGAAAAAACTAAAATGGGCAAATATGTGGCTGGAGGGCGGTGCAAAGGATTTTCTAAATACAATGTGTAAGAAGGCCAAAATAACAATATTATTTGTTGTTATAGCTTAAGTTTGTATGTTTATCACAAAAAACTTCCATATGTCTGTCTTAACATAATTACTCTGCATGTGAACATACTGATTAATACATGATTTTATCTTTCAGGACCAACAGTCATCACAGTGAAAGAAGGAGGGGCTGATGCTGTGTTACCCTGTTCTCTCAGCACCAAGGAGGAACATTGAGGTTTAAACTCTTTGTCTGGAGGAGAAGTTGCTCAGAAAGATGATGGTCTGAAGGAGGTGTTCCTGTATAGCTGGAGGCATTCATTACAACCACGGTCGAGATGGTCAGGTGAAGAGTTCAAAGGTGCAGTCTCTCATTTTTCCAGAAGAGCTGGAACGGCAGCGCCTCCATAATCATCAGAAATACAAAGATATCTGACAGTGGAGAATACACCTGTCAATTTCCTTGTCTTCAGCCACCCCAAATATTCTACATTAAGCTTGTTGTTGGTGAGTATTTGCATTATGTCCGCTCTTTTTTTTTTAAACATTGAAATATGTCTGCAAGAGATAATACAATTTATTTTGAAGTGTCTGTAAAAGGGCTAATATTTCACAAGCACTAATGTTTTTGTTTTACCTTTTTAGATCCTGTCTTAAAAGACAGAAGAGGGAAAACAGCCCAGGTGAGTCCTGATTTTTATACCGTTACTCTCTACTTCTCACATGTATGTGATCACAGGCCTGATATGATTCAAAACCACGTTAAATCTGGGGATCATACTGTCGCATTTATCATCCTTATATTTTATTTCATTGTAACTGTTTTTCAAGTTGATAATCCTTCACAAGCACTAACTAATGTTCTGTTTAGCCCTGTTCTCTTAGGGCTCATTTTGATCATGTATATTTCTGTCTCTTAATACTGAAACATTTTAATCTGTATAATGCCACCATGGTATTGTGTGTGTGTGTGTGTGTGTGTGTGTGTGTGTGTGTGTGTGTGTGTGTGTGTGTGTGTGTGTGTGTGTGTGTGTGTGTGTGTGTGTGTGTGTGTGTGTGTGTGTGTGTCAAGCACAGTGTGCGTGGCTATTGTATAAGCCTAGAAGCATTTCACTAATTTGCTGTTAAAAATAACAATGAAATGCTGCGCTATTGACTTTAGACCAGGTTTTGTTGGTCACTGGTGCGATCACTTCCCACTGCCTCAAGATAGCAATCGCCCAGAATGCACCTCAACACACCTCCCTGTAAGACCAGCGCGCCTATGGGCTACAGATGAAGCAAGGTGCATTGTGCTGTTTAAGCGGCGAGCTGGACAGGAGAACTGACAACTCGCGTCTGTCTTAAACTAGCAAAGACATTTGCGTTGGGCTTTACTACACTGCACAGGGTTTAAAATAGGACCCATAGTATCAAAACACAAGTTATTAAATATTACACCATAGAAAATAATACCAGATCTTGTTTTCCTTCATCACTTTACAATCTGAAGGTCAGCTCTGATTCTGAGACTCTTTTCTCTACAGTTAGTTTCTTCTTTCCAGTTGAGATGAAAACGCAGAAACAAAGTCTGTAGTGTTTTCTGCTCTAATTCCCAAAATACTTTAGGAATGAAAAGGTTTCTGATTCTTACATACAGCTGAGAGATGCGTTGTTAAGGAATATTAACACAAACTAACTACTACATGTATCTGTGGAGTAGCTGATTGTTCTCTTTGGAAAACACTACATAAGACCTGTTAAATACAGTTAAGTTATATGTTACAAAATAATCTAATATTTCTCAAAGTTATGTCAATAATAATGTTACACTTAATGGCCAAGTTATGTCTGTTAAGCATCATATTACCGCTCGCTCTAAACAGCATGAATACATTTTACTCTTAAACTAAAATATTCTGCATACAGCATCTAGAAAGACAACCAAAGCAGAACCTTCCGTACTTTTACATCGTGTTACTAACTTAGTTTAATATTTCACCTGATCCATTAAAACTGATTTCTTGTAAGTTTTGCTGCAGCTTGTGATGCTGAAATAATTTCCATGTTTGTATTGTTGATGTTCTTCTCTGATTGGACGCAGCTACAGATGAAACTAATTATAAGTTACTTTATAATTTAGTAAAACTTCACACAAAGTAAAAGATTTGTAAACAGCTGTTACAACCTGATCCTGAGGATCAACATGAAAACACCTCATGAGGCTGATTTAGGGACTAAAGTCAAAGGAATCAGAGACATTTCTGTTCCACAAGTGAAAAAATAAAACAGGGTGTAACACATTAATGTAACAGTGTTTCTACCAAAATATACTGAGGCTCTGAAATCTGTTCATCTGTAATCAGATAGATTAATAAGAGTGTAAGTCCATGTCCATTTGTCTAAGCGCCTTTATATAGAGAGTGTGGCCAACTAGGGAATTGAATTTTTCTGAGCTATCCCGTTATGAGATTGGTTCGAGGTGGTCACGTGTTTCGTGGACTCAATGTTGGATACCAACATTCATCTGATTCCCATTGACACAGTGCAGGTAATAGTGGAAAAATGTAATAAATTATTTAAAAAATGACATAAATCACTGAAAGAAATGCCCAACTGTTGTGCATTTGGCTGCAATGAAAGACAGGGAAAGTGGCAAAGATTTCACAAGTCCCCCTGTAGGAACCAAAAGGCGAAAAGTATGGGAGCTGTTCATTGTTTTGTGTGAGGTAAATGTCAATTTCTCTATTGTAACAAATTACATAGGACAAATATAGTAATACCATCGTTAATGTGTACCATGCTGTCAAAAAGTTGTAACACTGCTTTAGAAATGAATGAAGTTTGAAGTTAGCCTTATGCTAGCGTTAGCTTTTCGCTAGCACTCCATGTACCTAAATTAGGGTGACCAAAGCGTCCCGGTTTGGTGACCTGTCTCTGGCTGGAGCTGCCCCAAAATGTCCCGGTTTTCCTGTGACTGACAGACCCGAAATTGGAATGAAATAGTCATGCACCCTTCAGGCACAGGCTCAAGACAGCCAGAACAAGCCTCAGAGCTCAGAGATGTTCTACAATGCCCATATTTTACGATGCTAAAATTAGTGTTTATTTACATGGAGTCTGGTGGGTTTAAGCGAGCCTTAATTTACCCGAACTTTTATTTACAAAAGGATCTTACTCTATAACAGAAGGTCGACCTCCTTAGGAATCCTTTCCATAATGTTGTCAGACACTTAGAATATAAATCTGAGCCTGTCAGAGACAAAATGAGCACTTTTATGAGCGTAAATACAAGTTGGACAATTGGCGTCCTTTTTAACTTACATTGTAGCTTGTTTCACCGTTGCCGACTGCAGCGATCTGGTTTAATACTGGACCAATGTCAAAGGAAAATATTTCCTCCAATAGTTTTAATTGTGTCCGATACTCAATGAGCTGTTGCAGAAACAAGCCAGCGTGAAGCAATAAAGCAAAGCTATCAGAGTAATGTAGTGCAGTAAACATTACAACATTTCCCTTCTGAGGGTGTAGTGGAGTACAAGCATGAAGTAGCAGCAGGGGGCGATTCTAGGATCAGACCTTTAGGGGGCTCAGCCCCTAATGAGAATGATGGCTGGAAATCTGTGCCATGAAAGAGATGGTTCCTGGTAATAATTTAATACCATGGAGGCAAATAAAGTTTTTACTGGACAATGTAAACTTGTTATTAGGACTACGTTGCTCTGCAGTGAGGGTCCCAGATGATAAACATGTTCTTTACACTTCATTCACTGCAGCAGAGTGTTGGTTCATTAAAAGAAGAACTAACTGAGAAACACAGCATTGGTTTTAGACTCAAAGAAAATGAAGATGAAAACAACAGTTAAACTTTCCTCATTCTGGTTTCTAACTCTGGTCAAGGAATCCTCCTCTTCTGTCTGAGTCTGAAACCAGGTGTTCACTAGTGTTCACCACTCACATTCACTAACATTTGGCTTGTTATTGTATTAAATGTTTAAAATGTGGTGCTGTGCATCTCACTAAAGCATGTAGGCTGATTCAACCAATCACAGGTGCTGTATGATTGAAGCACAGAGGGACACAAATGGCTTCATGGTGTGATTTAGCTAGATGGATAGAGGGTAAAATGTTAAGACTTGTACATTGTCTTTACTGTAAATGTGTTTCTGTTATGATATGAGTCAGGAACAGTGTTTGCAGTTGTAAATAGTTACCAAATGTTAGGTTGAAGAGAAGTTAAATTTGTGTGTGACAAATCATGACCTATCAGCGAATGCAGGGATGTGCAGCGATGGCTTATGCTGCAGCCTAAGCGACTACCCACATTCAATTTCTTTCATTTTTTTCCACAATGCCTGATTTGGATATTGGATATTATAGTACAGCTGCACTCGGTACCTCAACGGCAGTTTCACTCGGTTCAAGGCTTTTTCCCCACAAGACTTTTGACTGAAATCTGTGAGGCTAAAATGGACGAACAATACATACATGCCTGAACCGTGACTAGCAGCCGAATGGTTCCATCCTATACACTGAAAAAAGAACAACTAATCAAATATTCATATTGAACGCCAAACCTGATTTGACTAACAAAATTCTGAGTCAATTACAGTGCGTGAGCATTACATGTGTATACTTGTCCTGTGTGTCTTCGTTAATCTGCAATTACACCATCAAGCTGGTTTGATCTCCTGTCTTTATGAGTTTTAAACCTTCAATAACAGAAGAACAAGTTCAGTTCATTTTGAATTATTGACTATCAACTTTGGTGAATGTTAGAGTTTCAGTTGAGAAAAGCTCCTGTAACCCCACCTCTACACATATTCTGGAGAGGAAGTGTAAGCAAGGATTGCCCATGACGTACCCCAACGTTGGGGGTCGTTTGTTTAGGAGGTGAACTCTCCTCTGGAGATACCAGTCCATAGTCTGTACGTCCATACCGGGTTGAACCGCACCCTCCTAACCAAGATCTCACACTACTACTGTCTCTCAAAGATAAAGATCTCATAAGCTTCACTAAAGTGTGATCTTTTAACTCATTTAACTACACTGTTAAATCTGAGACTCTCTCTTTTTCTCCATCTACATTTAGAATTCTGTTCACTCAACAGGAACTCTAAGTTTCAGAGTGTTTTTCTCAGTGTTTCCTCTCTGCAAATGATATTAATATTTCTAACACTCTAACATATTTTTTTTTTTCTTTTAGTTAAGGACCAGAAAACCTCAGGTTAGTCCTGATTTTGATGCATCACTGATCTCTACATCAACAATATGTGATGTAACTCTTTACTGATCATTTTTCAGGTTACTTTGTTTGTACCCTAGGTAGATTTGTTCTGCGCAAGAGTATACATCTCCTACACACAACTCTAAACACACACTTTGTCCGAACTGGTAGATCTGATTGGTTTACTAACAACGACACAGCTGGATCTGATTACTACTGACAAGTGACGTACCATGAAACAGCTGATCATTATGAGTGATGGAAAAGATATATGAAGTCTTCCTTTTAGAATTTACGGGCGGCTTCATTTAAATATGTAGAAATGTAATTTAGAGCATTATTGATTGGTTTCTGTCAGTTTGTCTGGGAATGTTGTCTTACTACCGCATTTGCATTGTGGGATACTTATGCAGGCGTAGTGTCCAGTGTTTGCATCATACTGTAATATTTCACCGAGCAGGAGGAAACTGTCCAGAAGATCAGAGCTAACATCTCTGTTCCTGGTCACATTCATCCTCGACGTGGTTTTATCTGCAAAGAGTTTTAGAGTTCAGGTTTCAGGAGAATGCACCTTCAGTTGATCTCTTTGTGTAGACTGTGATGTTCAATCTGCTGTATATGATCTGTGTTCCATTCTGAGTCTTATATTAACTTTCTATCTTCTGTTTCAGGGTCTCCCAATGTTGGAGCGGTTGTAGCATTGATTTTTTTATTTACTGCATGGATTGGAATCATTGTTGCTTCAGCAGTTTTTGTTGTTGATGTTATTCTTCAAGTTAGGCGTCTAGACAATAAAGAAGGTAAGTTTAATAAAATATTGTATCAACATATTCATGATGAGCAGACAACACAACACATTATTTATATATGTATGTCATGTTTAGAGTCTTTGAGGTTGTATTATCTTCAGTCATTAATCATTGTGTTGGTGTTTACACCAGAGTAGGATCAAGTCAGTTAGGATTTACTTCTTAACTTGTTTTCATTACTGCAGGATCACAAGACCCAGGAAACCCACCTAGGTAAGGAAAAAGTACATTTTTATTGTAAATATTTCATTAGATATTGTTTTAAACTTTAGTCTTCTAATGTCTGTCTTATAATCAGGAAACCAGATACATGTGACCTCACTATTTAATCCCACTGTGGGTTCCAGATCATTTACAGGTCCCACACACTTTCCCTTTGCTTTCTAGTTCTGTAAGTTTAGTAACATTCACTATCAATCATGTATCAAGATGGGTGTTTATGTTGTCATTTAGTGCATCATGTTTTAAGTACAAATTAGGCCCAGCACACTTAGAGAGGAGGCTCTTCTCTCTGTGTAAGAGAGACAGGTCAAAGCTGAGATAGGCATATTAGGATATGTATACAACTATAAAAACTAAATAGTGTCTGGCTCTCTTTCAAGGGAATATGATCAATGGCAATTTACGTAACCTCAAAGTGTTTTACATTAAAAACAAAAATAAGAATACAGTACAAGCAACACAAACACACACACACACACACCAAAAGATTGAGAGAATATTAAAGTATTAAAGTTTTGAGTTTGTTTTCTGATTCAGGGAACAGCTTGAAAAGCTCAACCAGATGACCGTAAAGGCCTGATGACAATGATCACAGGTATTGCAACATGTATAGTCTCTTCCACTTTATTAAATAATTGCAACATTTAAACAGATTTTTATGTATTACTGTATGACAGATCAATTATGCTCCTGTCCACTGACATGGTTTTAAAGTTATTGTTATCCAATTTTTGCTCTCCAAATGTTTTAAAAATGCACATATTTAGATCAGGGAAATCCTTTTTCTTTGTTTTCCAATACGCTTAGTCTTTGGACCTCTGTATTTCTTTAACCCTGTGTACGCCCATGCAGTAGGAGATTGAATTTAAAAATATAATCATTTCAAAGCCATTTTTACAAGTAAGAAACAGGATGGAAGTGTGTGTGTGTGTTAATGTGTCCTACTAACACCGCCCAAAATGCCGTATAAAAAGGTAGTCCTATGAAAATGACTGTCAGTTGTTTATATGAGGTGACTTTGCCTGAAGTCCGTTGATGAGTCCAGGACAGCTGGTTGACTTGTAAACATGTGATTGTTTCAGATAAATCTGCATGGAGGGAACTTCTCCAATCTCCGTGTCTTCGTGGACTCCTCGTCTGACAATTTCTTCTGTACTGAGGCCGCTGTGAGGTCTCATGCAGTCAGCAAGGAAATTACTTTACTTTCAGTTTCATAAATAGGACCTATAAATTTAATTAAATAAGTAAGAGTGAAAACCAGCCCACCTGCAGAAGTGACTCCAATGTTAGTAAAGTAACTTGTAGTTTGACCATGAAGTGACCAAAACATTATTACCACAGAATCTGAAATCCAAAAGGCAGCTGGTTTGTGTTCTACTGGATTTATTTAGATAAAGTCAGTCAATATACAATCTGTGTGTTTTTTTTTAAATAACTACATTTTGTTTATGATCCTCAGCTAAAGGAAACAATAGTCCACCAGCTGTCTCAATTAATTTAATTTTAAAGGGGACATATAATGAAAAACTCATTTTCAGTCATGGTGCACAAACATTTGAGTATAAGTGCAATAGACTACAGACTCTGCACTACATTTAACAATTATTTATTACACTACACTAACACAAAATATTAAATTTAAATAATATATAATTAATAAATTATATCTATCTATATCTACGTGGCTATCTGCCACATGGTGAGTAAATGTTTGTGCCAAAATACTTCTGTTTTTCAGTCTTCATTTTGGTGAAGGTGCAGCTACTTTCTTCTCCTCCTCTGCTGTCTGCATGTTGGAGCTTCGCGGGGGGGCAACACACACACACACACACACACACACACACACACACACACACACACACACACACACACAAACACTGGCGCACACACCAGACACCAGCCACCACGTCACTTCTGTTTACTGATAGCTAGAGTTTACCTCAGGCTAATTTATTAGCTAGTAAGTGGCAATTTTTGGCAGCCAGCCTTCCAAAAGAAAGCACAATGAAATTAAATATCTGATCATTAATCATCGTTGACCGACAAGCAGGTAACGGAGTCTCAGTTCACCGTCCGGGATCCTCTGACACACTTTCTGCACTCCGTGACCCCGGACAGCTGGAGGCTCGTACCGGTTAATGTTCTGTGTATTGTCGGACACATGCAGCCTCTTTCCTGAAACCACTGCGAGACTGACACAAGTGTGTGGTTTGGAATGAAAGGGAGAAAACAGGACGCCAAGTAACACAGCGGATTATCGCTCAAACACATTTTTGTAACCCTGCTATATAGCTAATTCAGTGTGAGTACAGTAATTTTGAAATGACATAAAATGTCCGTCCCTTGTAGCTGTGATAAATTAGCCTGAAGCTAATGCTCACCTGTTCAGGAGGAAATTAGCCAACTCAGCGTCCGTTTGGGCTCTAATCTAATCTATCTCCGTTGAGCCTGTTAGTTTGTATTTCTGCTTTCATGGCGCGCTGGGTTTACATTTTACAGGTATATCTGGCAACCTGGCCTGGCTGTCAAAACAGAAATCGTGTGGACTGAAGTCGGGCAGACTCGGCGATTTAATGAGGTCCGTGAAAACGGAGGGAGGAAGAAGGTATCCAATCCTGCCATCTCCAACTTCTCCAAATCCCGCTCTTTGTGAGCACCTACCAGATGCCCTACCTCCACCGATAACAGCACGACGAAGATAGTATTATTATTACACTTTATTTAGTGTTAATAATTTTAAACTGATTGAAACTAATGAAACTTTCCGCTCGTCTACACTACTACACTAGTTGCTTGTTGCTTCCGGTGATTCTGCCGTCCGTCATGGCGTCGTCACGTGGTCGTGGTCACGTGTTTGCAAAGGGTGAATACGGCCCCTCATCTCCACCATGGATGTATTATACGCTATTTCCATTTCGGCATCCGTTATCCAATCTGTCCGTTCATATCGGCTGCGATAATGAGCGGAGCGGCTGCGCCAGCCCGCGCACTGCAGCGATCATTTCGGCATCTCCTCTAATTTTTTGGCGAGCCGCGAGCAAATATGTCAAGCCAGGAAGGTAATCATATACAGGAAGGTAATCATATACAGGAAGGTAATCATATACAGGAAGGTAATCATATACAGAAAGATAATCATATACAGGAAGGTAATCATATACAGAAAGATAATCATATACAGGAAGGTAATCATATACAGGAAGGCCACAGCTCAGCTGCATACTTTACAAAATGAAACAGATTTCAAAATAAAACACCCAGGATTATGGTGATTTTGGACGTCTTGACTTCACAGCTAGAGAGAGAGAGAGAGAGAGAGAGAGAGAGAGAGAGAGAGAGAGAGAGAGAGAGAGAGAGAGAGAGAGAGAGAGAGACAGGTAATAAGGAACGCAGTGAGAGAGACCGACACACACACACACACACACACACACACACACACACACACACGAGAGAGAGAGAGAGTTCACGTCACAGGTTTTTAAATCACTTTTCTCAGCTCGAGGTTTTTTGTTGCAGTACTGCGAGTGTCCACTGGACAAAATTAGCGGAAAGGAAAATAGTAAAGTAAGTAATAGTGTTTTTTGAACATTAAAACATGTAAACATGTTCTCATTATGAACCTGAAAATGAGTATAATATGTCTCCTTTAAAAGATAATGTTGAGATACCTGCTGGCAGGGTCGGTGGTTTGATCCCCGGCTCTTCTTGTCCACTCGTTCAAGTGTCCTTGAGCAAGACACTAAACCCCAAATTACTCCTGATGGTCAGACAGCTCCTTGCATGGTAGCTCGCTGTCATCGGTGTTTGAATGGATGAATGAAATATAAACTGCTTTATTAATATTATTAATAATATTATTATTACTGCTGCTTGTAGTTGTTAAAAGTCCTAACTGAGCTAGATGTGATGGGCATTAGAAAACAAAACTTTTAAGCCTGCTGTCACGATGTAAAAGAAATGTGAATTTTTTTGTAGCCAAAGTAAAATGTATTTATTTATTTTATTAATTCAGGACAATGCACATCTGATGAACATGTACAGTAGTACACGTAAAAGTGCCAGATTGTAGCCCAAAGGCTAATTTCCATCCGTAGTCCATTTGGCAGGTAGAAATTACAATAAAAAGGACAAAATATATACACTAATAACATTTGCTATATAAAACAGAGTAAAACAGGACAAATTAAAAGAAAAACAGGACAATTCATTAGTGAATGTTAAAACAGACACAACATACATATGCTCTACTGAGCTAATACGGTACACCATGCAAGTAGAGGTAACCCACGATTGGTTAGCTCTAAAACATAATATATACAGTAATAACATTTGTTATATAAAACAGGGAAAAACTAAATGAAAGAAAAACAAACAAGACAATTTATTAGCAAGTGTTAAGACGAAGACGCAGTTCATTAGTACACTCTACTGGGCTAATACGGTACAGCATGCAGTCAGAGGTGGTTGCACGTTTGGTTAGGTCTAAGCCACACCTTTACCTGGCTCTTAAAGGTGGCCAGAGTGGGGCTTTCCCTTATAGTTGGGGGTGGTGTTTTCCATAATGCACTACCTTTAATAGATAGTGCATTATGGCTAAAAGAAGTTTTTCTAAAAGGAACCTCACAGTCCCTGTTTACAACAGCTCTATTAATCCGAGTCTGTCTGTATTTAATAAACTCTTGCAATGGGGGTGGCGCCAAGCCATGTAGTACTTTATAAATTAAGCATATTGAGGAAAATTTACAAAAATTATCAAACGTCAGTAAGTTGTATTTCTCTAATTTCTCTGCAATGATGATAAGAAAAAGGTTTTTTATCTAGAATTTTGAGTGCCTTTTTTTTACAAAAGCTCAACTGGTTTTAGGATAGTAGAACCCGACATAGAGCAGCTGGTGATGCAGTAGTTGAGATGTGAAAATATCATTGAGTGCAAGAACATCAGAGTAGCTGCATCTGACAGAGATCCTCTAAATTTGCTTAAAATTAAAAAGATTGAATTTAATTCTTTTGGAAATCATTTTAACATGATTTTTGAAAGAAAGTTTGGAGTCTATAATCATGCCCAGGTATTTAAACTCATTAACAACTTCCAACTCCTCTGTACCCAAAAACACCCCAGATTGAGAAGGTGTAATAGTAGAAGGTTGCTTCGACAAATATAAACAAACTGTTTTTTTTGTTGCATTTAAAATAAGACATGATCTATTGAGCCATATTTGTATTTGTATATGTGTAAGAGCTGTTGAAAATATAATGTGACTTATTTCTTTATTTGGATATTTGTGTAATTGACATTGCTTAGGACAATCATGTTGTGCTTCTTTTTATGTCTTAAGGTGCTAAGTCAAGAGTTTGTCAGGTTGAACTAGACACTGTTGTTGGCTGTGATATCAGAATTGTGTATGTACAGTATGTTTTATCTGATTCACTGTCAGGGCATCATGTAATTTCAGGCAGCTCTTCATCATTTCTATCTAAATAAAAGATGAAATATGTTAAACTGTATGTTGTGACTGTTGTGGATGTTTCTGTGTTCAAACTTTGATAAAAGAAACAAACTCCAAACATACTTCTGATACTACAACATGTATCCTGACTGCTCAACAGGTTTCAGTTTTTTGATTAATCCTCCACATTGATGGTCATAATAAAGTTCCATTCTGATAACTAGACGTGAATCTGGGAGAATCCGTGGAACAGAGATGGGAAGTAACGAAGTACAAATACTTCGTTACTGTACTTAAGTAGATTTTTCGGATATTTCTACTTTACTTTACTATTTTTTTTTGTGGCGACTTTTTACTTTTACTCCTTACATTTTAACACGAATATCGGTACTTTCTACTCCTTACATTTTAAAAATTGTCTCGTTACTTTAGTTTTGTACAAGAGGTCGTAATGTCGGAGAATAGCGCGGACACGCGCCTCACACCGCGAGCGGGCGCGTGCGCCACACAGAAAAAAAAGTGAGAAAAAAGAAAGAGAGACTGCTGTCCGGAGGATAATCAGTTGAGATGGTGTGTGTGCGTCCTTGAGAACTGTAAGTCGTATAACGTATGTTGTCAGTTCATTTAAGCCTGTTGTTGTATTATTGGTCTATAGTTCCTGCACAGTTAAAGTAGGTTAGCTAGTGATTTAGTTGTTTGTGTTCTTCACCTGTTAGCTAGGTTTCACGTTGCTTGTAAAGCATCAAAAGAGAGAAGTTGTCTCTGTCCGTGTTTTACAGACACACCTGGGGGGGACGGAGGGGGGCGAAGTTGGAAACCAGCTTTAAATAAGGTCCTAATCTAGTCCTCACTAACAAGTTTCAAATAATTTCACTGGAGTTACAGTTATTATTTTTCGCGTCATCAATAGGCTACCGAATTCAATCTAATTGGATACTACGTTGTATGCATGTAACGCACCACTACAAGACGATTCGACAGATTCGGCCGCATTCTGCATTCATTTGCGGCAAATAATTGCAGCTTGATGGTGGTTGTAGTGTTTCGTAGTAATATCCATGATAGTGGGCAGATGTAGGTTCCTCAGTAGAAGTTTATTTTACATTTATAACCACATGGAACACAAACCATACGACCAACAAGCGTAGCCACGTCTGACATCGTATTCACCCTGACTGTTCTAAGGCCCCGTATCCCTGCGCACGGGTGCTTAACCTTAAGTGTATCAGTGCGCGGCCCTATATACTACATCCCCCTTTCTTAACATGATGATCAACCTTCAACACTTGAACTGCCCACCTAATCCGTACTGAATATCATGTGATGTACTAGCAGACATTTGTTTGGTAATGTTCTTCTAATTTGTCAACACACCCAAGACACTGACTGAACAACATTTATCTTGTGTCAACTTCAGTAAAAGGCATGTGGAATAGGCAACTTTTCAGCACAAGATAGCATATATTAAGAGAACAATATTTCAAACTTCACACATTTCACTTCTCGCGAAGATATGTTACCAAACAGTCATCATAATATTGGAACGGATAACCTAACATTTCACATCTTTGTTTATTTATTTATTTATTTATTTATTTTTTTACTGTCATTTATTTATTTATTCATTTTGTTTTTAAGCCTGACGAGATGTGATAGCAAAGCTCGACATCACCTGCTCGAACTGTCAGTGTCGACCCATCTGAAAGTCTTTAAACCTCTCAGGTGGTCTAATGACTCGCCCGCTCCTGGTGTGAGTTGGAGCCTGTGTGGATAAAGACTGAGAGTCTGCAATCTCTGCTTCACTCGTACCCGTTGAGCCTGGCAGGTCCACACCACCAAGTCTGCATCAGAGGTCGCCTGAGTGCAGACTGGGCTCCTCAGATGCGCTGCTGCGTCCTGTAGTGCTGGCCAGATGAGGATACAATATTGTAGGAACGATGTTCGCTTCTCTCCTCAGTCACCACAGCTGGACGCCAACCCTGTGCAGTCTCCATGTGCACAGTGTCGCCGGAAACAGGTTAGCGAAAGCCGGCTACCTCTGTTGTAGTACCGCTGCTGTCTTTTCTGTAGGCCTTGGAGGCAGAGTGTGCATTCTGGGGTACCGCGGGCTGGAGAATGGAACTGGAGCTTGGTAGAGTGCTCCGCAGTACCCTGCCCATAAGCAGCTGAGCAGGAGAATATTCCATACCTGTGACTGGTGTGTTCCTCAGGGTGAGAAGTGCAAGGAGACGATCTGTTCCTGTTTGTTGTGCCTTCTTAATCACCTGCTTCACAGTTTTCACCATTCTCTCTGCTAAGCCATTAGACTGTGGATAGCGTGGGCTGGAGTGAGTGAGTTCTATGCCCCATGATGATGCAAAGTCATGCATTTCATAACTTGAAAATGGAACGTGGTCACACACAATCTCTTTTGGAACTCCTAGTCTGCAAAACACTGATTTCATCCTCCTGATGACTGTATGTGATGACTTGTCCCTAATGTTCAGTACCTCTGGGTACTTTGAGAAATAGTCCACTATCAAGAGATATGACTGACCATGAATTTCAAAGATGTCTGCTCCCAACTTGAGCCACGGGAGCTCAGGTATGTCATGTGAGATCATCGGCTCTCTCTGGTTTCTCGACTGGAACTGTTGACATGTGCTGCAGGCTTCAATCATTTGTTCAATGTCTTTTGTCATTCCTGGCCAGTAAAAGTGTTTTCTGGCCAGTGCCTTTGTTCTTTGTATTCCTTGATGCGCCACATGTAGCTTATGTAGCATTTCTTGTCTACAGACGCTTGGAATGACTATTCTGTCCCCAGCAAACAATATGCCGTCTCTCATTGACACAGTGTGTCTGATAGGCCAATATGGTGCCACACGACTGTCCACCTGTTTCTTGTGATGTGGCCAGCCATGTCTGTGCCTGTTTTGTAGGAGCTGCAGGGTTTCATCTTTCTGTGTCTCGCCCTTGAGCTTTTGTAGAGCCACTGCGCTGAGAGCCTCCGTGGGCTCCAAAGTGTAGATCACCTTCTCTTCAGCCAGGCCCTCCTCCATTGCGTCTTGTTCTTGTATGACAGCTCGGGACAGTGTGTCTGCAATCAGCAGCTCTTTACCTGGCTTGTAGGAGACTTTTAGGTCATATCTCTGTAGCTGGAGTAACATTCTCTGTAATCTGCGAGGTATTTTATCATACCCAGCATACGTTGTAGTCCTGCTTTATCAGTAGGCGGCGGCATCTCTGTGATGGCCTTGATTTTCGCTTCGTCTGCCTTCACGCCTTCTGCAGTGACAACATGTCCCATGTATTTAACTTTGTCCACTTTAAACTGTATTTTGTCTTTATTGAATTTCACGTTTGCTTCTTTTGCCCTGGCCAACACTTTCTGTAGTATTCGCGTGGTTCCGTTCCTCTGTAGAAGCCGCATAATCATATCATCAGCAATGATATGAACTCCTTCAATGTCTCCAGGGTTTCACAGTTGCATTGCTGGAAGACTTCGCTTGCAGATTTGATTCCAAAAGGTAGGCGTTTGAATCTGTATCTTCCCCATGGGGTGTTGAAAGTGCAAAGCAGCGATGATGCTTTATCCAGCTTCACCTGCCAGTAGCCATCTTTCTCATCAAGCACAGAGAATATTTTCTTCCCAGCAAGCTTGCTCAGTACCTCCTCTGTTGTGGGAATGGAGTAATGCTGTCTCAGGATTGCCTTATTCAAATCACTGGGATCCAAACAGACCCGTAGTTTATTCTTGTCTTTTTTTTCAGTGACCACCAGGCTATTCACCCATGATGTGGGTTCAGTCACTCGAGTAATCACATCAGCCTGCAATAGGCGGTCAAGTGTGTCTTTAAGTTTGTCCATTATTGCTAGTGGTATTTTTCTGCACCCATGTATCACTGGTGTGATGTTAGGATCCGTGTGGATGTGATATTCACCATCAAACTCACCAAGACCTTCAAAGACTGTTGGGTGCAGGGTTAGCAAGTCGTCCTTCGTCGCTAGGCGTTTCACCTTCAACGTGTCCACATCCACCCTTTTGACCAGACCCAGCTGTTCACATGCCTCTCCGCCTAAGATGGGTACAGGGGAGTGCCTTGATACATAGAATGTAAGATCAGCTTGGTCCCTTGCGGTGGAACATGTGAGTGTGAGCGTGCCTTCTAGCTTCAGCCTCGCCCCACCGTATGCCGTCAGCACTGTCTTAGTGGATTTCAGGCTGAGCTTTGATCTCCTCTCATGTCTGGCCCTCCTCACCAAGGATTTGAACACCTGCAGTGGCAGGACATTGGCGTCTGCTCCGGTGTCCATCTTGAATTGGACAGGCTTGTTTCCAACAGTTATACTTGCATACCAGGACTTGTCTGTTTTAGCATCTAGTTGGTCTGTATCCACTGTTCCAATAAACAGGGTATCAATTTCTGTATCTATTTCATGTACAGACTTTCTCGGCTGTATTTGTCCTGTCACACACATCCTTGCATAATGGTTCTGCTTACCACATTTGTTGCAGGTCACTCCATATGCTGGGCAGTGGCGTGGCTGGTGTGACTTCCCACATTTTTGACATGTGTTGCTTTGTGCTTTGCTTTGTGTCCATTGTGTTGGCTGTTGCTTCATTTTATTGTGTGGTTGCATGTCCTTTGGTTTGCGCTTGTGGAGTACATGCACAGCTTTCTCCTGTGGAGCTGCGGCCATTGCCTGTATCTGAGCCTTTGCCGTTTCTGCGACGCGACACGTGTTATCGCTCTCTCCAATGTGAGATTAGGCCTCTGCTCAGAGCCTCTCTTTCAAGCGTTGGTCGTTCAAACTAAACACAATCTTGTCTCTAATCATATCATTTTCTGAGGCGCCAAACTCACAGTCCTTACTTTTCGGCCTCAGTTCTGTTACGTACTTCTCAATTGAGATGTTTTCTGCCATAGGATGCCCCAAAATTGATGTCTCTCAAACACTGTATTTTTCTTCGGCAAACAGTATGCCTTGAAGGCATCCAAGATTCCACTCACCGAGAGGTTTATCGTCTCATCAGATCAACTTTAAGTGTGTTGTACACCTCCAGTGCTTCTTCCCCTATTGCGTGCAGCAAAATGGCTACGCGGACCTTCTCATCCTTTTCCTCTGCACCACTCGCGGTCATGTATATTTGGAAGCGCTGTTCCCATCGTCTCCAATTTTCTCCCAAATTGCCTGTTAACACCAGTGGTGACGGTAGCTTAAACTGTTCCATCTTCGGTCAGTTAGCATGTCCTTTGCAGCTAGCTAATCCACCCGTTCCGTACCTGTTAGCTGCAGCTCCAGCAGCACAGGAAACTCCGGTGTTTATTTCTTCAGGCAAGATGACGAATCGGACCGACTTCTGACACCATGTAGTGTTTCGTAGTAATATCCATGATAGTGGGCAGATGTAGGTTCCTCAGTAGAAGTTTATTTTACATTTATAACCACATGGAACACAAACCATACGACCAACAAGCGTAGCCACGTCTGACATCGTATTCACCCTGACTGTTCTAAGGCCCCGTATCCTTGCGCACGGGTGCTTAACCTTAAGTGTATCAGTGCGCGGCCCTATATACTACAGTGGTAACGTTAGCACTAGTAGTATGGACGGCGACATGATTGAAAATGAAGAAAACAGAGATCCCAGAGATTAGGCAGACAAGCAGCAAGACATTCCCAATCATCCCTGGCCTTATCTGAGAGAGATGTTTGAGATGGGCTAGGAGGCATCAAGTATGACTCCTGGCCAATGTGCTGTGTAACTCTAAAAGTATGGGGAACTTCTTAATTAATCTATGTTTAGTAGGCTAATTCATATTGTATCCTTTATTTTCTTTCTATATTTGAGCACACACACATACATGTAGATTCCTTTAAATGTTAAGGGGACGATTAAAAAAGAGAAACTGGATCTGTGATTTCTCACAGAATCACAATTGAATCCATATCTTGCTACTCGGTCAGAATCTTATTAAGCTGGAGTCACAGTCTCTGTCACAATAATCATATATGTGATGTTTGGCAGACATCCATTTAAAATGTAGACAATGGCATATAAAGAGCCTGGTTTTTATGTCCACTGAAGTTTCTCATCTTGCACTCTAGTAACGTGTGTGGTCCAGGTAGCTTTGCATAAAAAGTGGTTGTCATTCGCAAGGCTACTTTTACTTTTATACTTTAAGTACATTTCAAAGCCTGTACTTTGTTACTTTTACTTAAGTAAAGAAATTAAATCAGTACTTCTACTTTTACCAGAGTATTTTTTAACACAAGTATCTGTACTTCTACTTAAGTACGGGAAGTGAGTACTTTTGCCATCTCTGCCGTGGAAGAACATGACTTAATAATACAGATGGACTGTAACACTTTCAAATTAAGCTTTTTCATCATCTTTATTCATTATATCATTATGTGTATACCCAACATTCACTTCAAAAAGTGATATTTACACATCCTTTAAGTCTAACTATACGCTAATGGTTATTTAAAAGTAATAACGGTCTTATGTCAGATTCAGCTGCAGGAGTTTGCCATCAATACAAACTGTTAGAGAAGATCTCAGGTAGAAGTACACATAATACTTTTAGGATTACAAAAGATTGGTGTAATGGTACTGTCTGCAGGAATACCATTTTTTAACCCTTTTGCTAGTCTGGATCCACGGAAGAACATTTCCAGGATAACTGTCTCACATCCACCGTGTGAGGTGTGTGGGATTGCTGTGGAGGAAGTACACACAGAGATCCACTGGTAAGATCTAATGAGGTTTAACCATGTATCAGCTCATTTAAATAGCTCACGTTACTGTAGTGTGTCAAGAGTTAACTTCATTCAATATTGTATGTGGCGGTTTTCTTTTGCGGGGTGCAAATGTTCCACCAAAACAAGTTACAACCCAGAGTTTTGTTCTCCTATGCCAGAATGCATCTGTGGTTTAGCCAGACCTTACTTCATAATCAAATTATCAGAAAGTATTAATCACACTTTAACTGGTTGGTGATCCAGAACGGCTGCATTTTACTGCCAACTCACACACTATTTCCTTTCTGTGCAACATTTAGATAATTAACTTTTATTCTGAAGAAATTGCACCGGAAACGATTTTACTTCTGCTGATAAAGTGGTCAGGAGATGAAGACATTTTGTGCAACAGTAAAGTTGAAACTGTGCAGTGAATTTAAGTGTCAATTTGAGGCTCTGAGGTTTTTATTTAATAACAAGATTTAATATTAGTGTAAATATAAAGAGCTTTTTGCAGTTTGCACACATTATGAGCAGTTTTGGTGCAGAATTCCTGAGTCATCATAGTTCTGTGGAGATGACGCTTTTATTCTGAAGGATTTGTGCCGGAGGTATTGCTGATTGCATCAGTACCAAGTAGGAGTGTCTCCATCTCCGTTATTAGAGACGTTGTGATGTTAAAGGGATGTCTGATCTTTAGGAGACATCGCCAGCGATGGAGCTTCTTCCTCTTCTGTGTCTCTGCCTCCTGACTCGCTCTGGAATCACGTCTGCTCAACAAAACGGTAAGAAAACTGATCATTACACAGAGTTATGTATTTGCAAATGTAATTGTTACAATATTGATAAGCTAAAGTAGAAACCAAACTATGACAAGTTTATTTTTATTTTTTTAGTTTATTTCGATCACATAAATACACAACATCACATACATAACATAAATGGTAAAAGAAAACGGTAAGAAAATGGATAATTACACTGAGTTATATTTTTCCAAATGTAATTTTATTTAATATAATTGTTGGTAATATCTGTAAACATGCAGAGGTCTGGAAACATTATTAATCAGGCTGCTCAGCTGCTGGACATCTTTAATACCATGACAACAAAGTTGTAACCATCAGCCCAAGATATGTCCAAAACAAGGCTACAGTACTAACGGCCGTCTGCTCTTCATTATCTGTATTTTGCCCAGTAGGCCTAATTGTTTCGTAAAGACGGCGATTCCACTGTAGAAACAGGTAACAGTTCCTCCACTATGTATGCTGCCACAAGCCCATTTATCTCTGCTGTGTTTACCTACCTGTTGTTAAAATCAAGTCTTGCTGCTGGACTGGTATCGGTGGCGAATAACCCGAATCCTTAAAAGGAATAAGTTTGCCAGGCCTATCCCCGTCAGGATTTGAATCTCGTGGCGTGGGAGCGCGCGTGCACTCAGAGAAGCGGAGTTTCCCTGCTGCACTTCAAATTCACCTCTTAAATGGAAGAAAAACAGCGACGTTTGAATTGTTTAATGCATCGTTTTAGTATTGTGGATTCATCGCCAGTGTCTTCCAAAGTAACACAAGACTCATTTTACACATCGCCATGCACCTTAGCTAGATCAGCCGACCGACCTCTCTCTGACTCGATATTACATGCAGGTTTATGAAAAATATTTGTTCAAGCCCAGTCTCATGGCAGTTCGTGAAATGGTCACGTTATTTAATCTATTGATACATGTTCACGAGGATGTTTTTCTCATTTTTATCGTGGTGGCCAGCAGTCTTCCTCATCACAACCGTCCCGTTATTGTCACGCGTCACCAGCGTGTATGAGGCGTCCTTTTCGGCCATCTCCCGGCGTGTATGAGGCGTCCTTTTCAGCCGTCTCCTAGCATATAAAGTATCCTTTTCGGCCATCTCCCGGCGTGTATGAGGCGTCCTTTTCGGCCGTCTCCCGGCGTGTATGAGGCGTCCTTTTCGGCCATCTCCCGGCGTGTATGAGGCGTCCTTTTCAGCCGTCTCCCGGCGTGTATGAGGCGTCCTTTTCAGCCGTCTCCCGGCGTGTATGAGGCGTCCTTTTCCCGTAGGGTATTTCGTGCTGGCCACCACGAAAAACACGAGAAAAACGTCCCCGTGAACACGTATCAATAGATTAAAAATAACGTGACATTTACACGAACTGCTGTGAGACCGGGTTGTTTGTTCCTATAGTCTAGCTACTTTTTCATCTGTCCATCCTCTGTGGGTGTGGCCTGTCTTTGCTAACCTGAGCTGTTAATTTGGTTTAATATGGCTTTGCAATGAACGCTTGTTCATCTGTTTGCCATATATGTTACAGCAGGGAAACACATTATATCAGAGAAAAATGTGCTTCTGTTAAATGATAAGAGTCAGAAATAGTGTTTGCAGTGAGAAGGGCCACTACACATATTGTCCGTTTACACATTGTGTTCACAGGAGCAGCTCCAGAGCCATCTGTCAAGATACTTAATAATCCAACAAACAACTCAGCGCTGCTGCAGTGTGAGGTTCAAGATGCTTCTCCAGACCTTAAAGTAGAGCTGCAGGACAGTGCTGGAAACACACTTCCTGCTGAGGAGCCCCAGGTCTCAGAAAGAGGAGACAGATACTACATCACCCTCCAAACTACTGTGTTCAAGACCGACAACTTCAGCTGTGTCGTCACACAGGAGGGAACCAACCAACAGATTTATGCTCAGACCTTTGTGCATATCAGTGGTGAGTTTATTTATTCAATAGATAATAATTTAAATAGTGGTTATTGGTGGTATGGTTATTCATTTTCAAAATGTTTCAAACTGAGTGAAAACTTCACACTTAAACTGAAACTTTTTGGCTATATTTACACCACTACATTTTGGTTTAAAAACAAATATCTTTTGCTATGTTTAGGCCTCGCGTCCACACTACTGCGGCGTTTCCGAGCCCCTAAAACGGAGACTTTTGGAAACACTGCTGCCCCTGCTTTGGTTTGAAAACTCTAGGGTTGGCTTTTGGTCAGTCAGTCTAATTGGTTAGGTGGCTTACATACCTTTCAATAACAGTTCCACCTTGCCGTTGGTCCAAGCTAATAAATCCCTGCTCTTCTCCAAAGTATTTTCTTTATTTTCAACTCATACATACATGATTTTCAACCCCAGAGTAACGTCAGATGGACTACTAGTCTGTGTTCTGCCGTTTTTGCCTTGTAGTCACGTTACTTTCAGCAACAGTTCTACCTCATCGTCAGTCTAAACAAAGACGAAATCGTCTTATTTTCGCCACTGATGCTTTTCTTACATTATTAAGGACAGAGATTAGTTATGCTACTGGAGCTAAAACTCTAGCCTGGTCCTACCAGACTCTGGTACATTTCTTTTGTACAGAGAGTCTGGCCACTCTCCATTGACAAGTGTTAACTTCCTTGAAGGCGGGTACTCTGTTGAAGTTTAAAACTACTAGATCTGCCCAGAGCCACTCTGGATCGGCCATAACCAATCGCTAACATTAGCATCGCTAGCGTTCACATGGCTAGCGTTCGCATCGCTAGTGTTCGCCTTAGCCAACTCCTTCACCACTAACAGAGCGAACTGGAAAATCATACTCGCAGCAAGGAAAATCTTGCCTGGGTTTTAACTTCTGGATATTCGCCAGTGTTGCCACAACAGACCGAATGGCTTTGCTCGCATCTTTCTCCGCCCGCCATTACGGATCTACAACTCAAACTAGCGCACAAACGTAACGTCATCGTTCTCAGCCACTCCCTCTGTGCGCTGATTGGGCCGCCAAAGATTTGACCGTAGAAAACCCAAGACTATACCGCAAACCCAGACGTAGTACTGAAGGGAAATGAAAATTGAGTGTTTAGTACGTAGGAGGGCACAGCCAGGCTACTAAAACTCTTGCCGGGAGATTTTTTTTGGCTTAAAACGCTTCTTTAAAAAACAAAACATCGTGTAAATGTAGCCTTACTTTCTGATTTACTTTCTACCTGTTTATGTAAGTAGGCTTGTGTGTGCATTGTTGTTGAGCAGTGGTTAATGAGTTTCTATCGCTCGGAGCGATCACCAGCAGGGACATTGTTTGGCTCATTAGCAGGGCTGTGGTCAGTACAGCAGTAGCCAACCATCATCAACTCTTGTTTTTAACAACTAGCATTTGTTTGAAGGGGCAGCTTCAGCGGCAGACTCCTCCGACGAAGACTCAGAAGGACAAATGAGTCTACGAAAGGGTCTAGGCGGGAGTTTTTTAGAAAGGCTAGGTGAGCAAGTATCTTTTTACCTTTTCCATCATGTGTACATTTTTCATTCCTGTTCCTGTTTCCTATCAGCCTCGCACATACATACAGTACCAGATCCAAACCACCCTCCTCTATCCCACCAGCTCCACACAACCAACAGCCAACACATCCACCCCTGCTGTTCTCTCCTTGGCCTACTCAAACACCCAAGCCTACTCATCACCCCCAGATGGAGATTTTCTCTCTACCCACCGCCACATTTTCTTCCACTGTCTTTTAAATTTCACTGTGACCATAACTTATCTGGTACAATTAAACATTGTTATCTACCATCCACCAGGACCTTTGGGAGAGTTCCTCCTTTCAAACGTCCCTGAAAATGCCCCTCCACTGCTTTTTCTTGCCGACTTCAGACAGAGAAGTCATCTGACTTACTTCTTTTACTTTCTTCCTTTGCTCTCTTACTCAAAGGAAATTGCGAAAATCAAAACACCCATCCATTAATATTAACAGTCACATACAGTGAACCACCAGATCCTTATTTCCACCCTTTAGCATCTGGTGTCTCAGGCTCGGCACTCTCTTTGCTCACATCTTACCTCAAAGGCCGCACCTACCGGGTAACTTGTAGAGGATCTGTGTCAGAACCGTGTCTACTCACAACTGGGCAGGGGCGTAGCACAAGACCCTGGGCCCTATGCAGGCAGTCCTGATGGGCCCCCATGTTCCTCAACTAACCCCCCCCCCCCCCTCCCAAACAAATAAATAATAATAATAATCGGGCCTCTGTACAAATGAATCTGTAGGCCTAGATGTTTATAGGGTAATAACCATTAACTGTAATGCTTAGAGTAGCCCAATAACACGCATTTCAAACCTCAACATTAACTTAACTCTCAACATTCTCTAGCCTACTTTACTGTGGTTACTACATTTTGTTTGTTTTCTCTGGACCTTTACTTGCCAGCCCGCATACTATGGTGTCTCTCTGATCATCTGTTAATTTATCTGGACATAGTCCTGGATCCTCTGGCAAAAACTGGTCTTCACTGCTCTGCCTACTTTCCAGTTCCTCAGCTCTCATTTCTACACTGTGCTCAGAGCAACACTCATGCTCCCTGCTGTCTTCACTCCCATCATCCTCAATCAGATGTTCTCTATCATCTTTCTCTATGAAGGCTACATTTGATATTAACCTCTTATCCTAATTGTAACCTAATATAATAAAAAACACTAACATGTTAGTGTTACTAAACAACTTTCAGTCAAAATGGCTAAACATGGTTTGCTTTAATTTTGATATAAGCTCACCTTGTCTCAAATACAAAAAGGATGAGGGGTCTGTTGCTACTCCACTCCCTGCTGTGACAGTTTCTGAAACTGAGGGCCATGTGTTCCACAATGTTAACATCTGCTTCTACTAAATCTGACATAACTATAATGTTGACATGATATGTATCTACCCATGAGCTACCAAGCTACCTATGACACTGATTAGCCTATTATTGCTAATTATAGACATTATAGCCTATTCATTTAAAATGAAACATGTTTTAAATTAGGATATTACAATGGTGTGTTGTATGCAAACAGCATTGTTACTGTAGTTTATTTATTTAGCCTTTACCTCAGATTACATGTATAACCAAATTATCATTTTAAAGTCTATGTTCTGCTCTTTCAATGGGTTGTCTTAGTCCGTTTTTAGCACTAACAGTCACAGAGATATTCAAGCAGTTTAGCACCATGGATTTTGTTTTCTAGTTTATGCTCACCTTTCTATGAAAAGAAGTCAGTTACTAATTGTTTCCCCTCATTTTATTTTCTCTCCTCCTCCTGTCTTTCCTTTCTTTTTGGTAGCATGATTTGGCTTTCTTTGAGAAAGACATTTCTACAGCAGAAGTTTGCGCTCCACCAGACGCTCACCTGATCTAGCTAACGTAAACAAAATGCGTGCAGGTGGACTAAACCATTTGACGCATTAGCAAGGGGGGGTGAGACCTTAGATAGTCTTTTTTTGTATACAAAATGTAGTTAGTCAATCAACCAAGTTATTCAGCCAATACACTAACTTTACATTTCATCTGACATGCATTATGAAATGTAATAAGGAAATGAAAATATCCAGGTGAAATAAAATATATTCCAGACTTTTCAAGGGCCCTCTCTCCCCTTTGGGCCCTGGTAATCAGTATCGGTTTTACCCCCAGTCCGACGCCCCTGCAACTGGGGTCCCTCAAGGTTACATCCTGGGTCCCCTCCTCTTTTCTCTGTACACCAACTCTCTTGGTTCTGTTATTCACTCACATGGCTTTTCCTATCACAGCTACGCAGACGTCACCCAACTAATTCTCTCTTTTCCCCAGTCTAAAACACAGGTAGCAGCTCGCACCTCTGCCTGTCTGACTGACATCTCTCATTGGATGTCCACACCAAGGTTATTATTGGAAGCAGTACTCAGATTATTTACTTAGAAGTATTTCACGGCTGAAAAGATGGTTGTTTTATATATATATATATAAATTGGTGCTACATTGCCAAAGAAACTGGCGGTCAGCTGGTTAAAGAGCAAACAAGTATTATATATAATGTTTTATACATATGTAAGATGAAATTAATGTTACTGTATATGTCTGATGAATGTAGTGAAGTAAAATGTATAAAGACGCATTAAATGGAGATACTCAGCCAGCACTTATTGGTCAGATGTGTCTAGGGGGGCGGAAGCAAAACGTAAATACAGGAAGAAGGTGCTGTGTTTTGGACTAGTGCATATTTTTCTCATCTCTATGATCAAATCAGCTCATTTCATTTAAATAATCAGACATTGTTTCGTGAGCGACTTGATAACGTCAATACTCTCTATCATTCTGCTATCTGGTTTGCCACAAATTCCCCTGTCAACAAACTCCACTGCACCCTTTATTCACTAGTCAACTGCTGCTGCTAGCAACTGGAATGCTCTGCTAAAGATTCTTAAACTGAACAAACTAATTTACCTTTCATCTTTCAAAAACACCATCTAATCCGTGTTCACCGACATCTGCAGTTGCTTTTCCACATCATAATTTTCCAGCTAAACATTTGTATGTTTTCTCCCTTTCTTATTCACGCATGTACCTGTCCACTTCTCTCGTTATACGGTAAACGTTATGTATATATGTTAGGCCCCCATAAGAACCTGTTCTTAATGACTTGTGCTGTGCTTACTGAGACTTCGCTCTGCTCTGCCGACTTTTGCGGTGGCTGGTTTGACCACGGAGGCACGCCCGCCGATAGGGGGGGACAAACGGGTCTGTTGTCCCGGGCCCACAGTAGGGGGGGGCCCAGAACTGGGGGCCCAGAACTGGGGGCCCAGAACTGGGCCCTCATTAAATTATGGAATAATTGAAAAACATTTTTTTAAATAGGCCTATTTGTGGAAAAAAATATGTAATATTTGAGTTACATAAAAGCTTTTTATTTGTTTTCTTCCTAAATGTCCTTGAAATAGTGGTCAAGAACCCCCCCACCCCCAACACAAAAATGGTTTGGCCCCTTATCAAAAGTTGATGTTTTTTTCAGTAGATTTGAAGTTCAGTATGCTCAAAATGTCCGGTCAGCACAAGTCCGGTGCTCAGAAAAGGAAGGAAAAGAGAAGAAGAAAATAGAGGCCTTAGAGATTTTCTAAACAAATATTTTTAAAAAAAGGTGGTGACGATGAAGCTGGAACTGTCAACGTAGAGCAAGGTAAGAAACAGCGCAGCCAACGTTTACGAGCCATGTAACGTAAGCTAACAGGCCAGCTCTCATGTTAACGTCCATTAGCTCGTATAAAAGCCTGAGACAACACGTTCTCTTTTACAGAAAGAGTTGAGTTTGGTAGCTCCGTCAGAGAGGATGAGACAGAGAGGAGAGAGATCCAGCTGCTGTCAGGTGACAGAGAGAGTGATGCGGGAGGGGCCCGCTGCCCCGCAACGGAGGGACAGAGTCAGGCTACCGGTGAGAGAGAGAGAGAGAGAGAGAGAGATGCGGGAGGGGCCCGCTGCCCTGTCGGAGAGTCTGAGCAGGATGGATCAGAGACTGATCACATTAATTTCAGTGAGAGATGTGAGGAGAGGAAGATCAGATTAGAGGAAGATCAGAGGAGAGGAAGAGCATAGGAGAGGAAGAGCATAGGAGAGGAGCAGGAGAGGAAGAGGAGAGGACCAGGAGAGGAAGAGCAGAGGAGAGGTACAGGAGATGAACAGGAGAGGAGAGGAACAGGAGAGGAAGAGCAGGGGAGAGGAAGAGCAAGGAAAAAGGAGAGATCTGGGCGCGAGGGGCCCATCTAAGCTTATCTCGTCCCGGGCCCAGGCAAGACTGTCAGCTGGCCTGCACGGAGGTGCGAGTGATAGCGAGCTTGACCGCAGTCTATTTTTGTAGGGAGAATCATTGAAGCTGCTACAGTTTGCTGCTTTGCAGCATCGTAGATTGCAAAGCACACCTGACTACAGGAGACGCTTAGCTCAGACTTGCGGAGTACATAGTTAGTGTGATTCAAGGTCGGATCACGTTCTCACCAAAAACAAACAGCTCTAGAGTTTGTCCAGTCTGCTGTATATGATTTGTGTTACATTCTGAGTGTTACATTAACTTTTTGTCTTCTGTTTCAGGTTTGCGCAATCAATGGATCGGTGGTATTTTGGTAATTGGTTTGATTGGCGCCACTCTAGCTATAATTGGAGCCAAGCTTTACCCCATACTAAAACATTTAAAGGTAAGATTAAATAATGTTTTGTATCAACATATTCTTAATGCAAAGACAATAAGACAGATTATTTATATGAATCTCATCTTTAGACAGTTTTATCTTCTCAGCTGTTGGTATTTACATCAGGGTTTGGGTTTTATTGAATTTAACTCATATGCTGTATATTTTCTTCCTGCAGAGAAGAAGAGACAATCCCAAAATACAACACAATGATGATCATCATTAATTAAATGAATAGTTTGAATGTCACAAAGCTCAGTGTCAAGTCATAAAACTGCCCACTGGACTGTTGTTGAGGACGTTAAACTGTAGCTTTGGTAACTTTCTATGACGCCTGTCTCTATACTGCTTTATAAACACTGTTTTTACTGTGTGATAATCTGCTTATAATGCTCTATAAGTATAGTTATAAGCACTTATGAATAATCATAATGCTTTATAACTATAATCATAACACACTATCAAGAATTTTTATAATGACTTAAAAGGTCAAGTATTATAATACTCAGACTTTCCAGGATCATAGTGTATTATATGTCTCATAATTTAATACATTATAATAATTTTATAATGGATAATAATCACTGCTATAAGGCATTATAATGTGATTGAACTCTATGCAATTTTGTAAAATAAAAGAATATTTATTTGTTTAAGTCAGGTCATAAGAGAAATTGAGTGCTCTAAAATGATGGACATTTCACCACTACCTTATAACACTAATTAAACAACTGATTATGACAACAGCATTACACTTTTCCTAAATCCAAAATCAGGAAGGATGATATGTATGCATGTTACATATGGCCCTGCTAATATTTGCGATGCCCACTCTCTTGTGAGAGTACGAAATACATTGTTACATAAATAATCACATTCCCCAAAGTAGAATATTAGTTTAACATGTTTCTCTTTGAAAATGATAATACAATAATACTGACCAGTGTGGTAGAATTTGCTTTACTGACTGAGATCTTATTACTTTAATCCATTGACAATGAACATTACAGCACTAACACTAACTGTTAACTTTTTGCTGCTAATAATTTGTTTTCTTTGCTCCGGTTGCTGTATCACAAGCACATGTCCTCTCTCTCGCGCAATCATGCAGGTGCGTCATGATCTGTCAATCAAATAAAGCTAGAGGCGGGACTTGACCAGCGTATCTCTCTGAGTGGCTGATGTCTCTCAACCAGTTCAGATAAACAAAGTAAAACATACATAGGCTATTTAAAAATGTTCTGTCACTCAGTTACACCAAATTGATTTTAAATATGAGGCTACAATGTATTACAACCATGAGAAATACATTATGATCCTTGCAAAATAATGATCTGAGGGACAAGCTCACTTCACAGGGAAGTAGAAATGGTTTCAGGTATGATCTATAATTTGAGGAAATTGAGTACATTACATTAGTTAAATGTCCATCATTCAGTTGTTCTTTGCCAAAAACCCGTGTCAAATTGCTGTACTCAATTTCTGACCTGTTAAACATATAAATATATTTTACAAAGTTTTCTGTTTCTTGCATAGATTTACATGTTTTTCACTTTACTTAAAGCACCCAATGACCACTTATATTGACTTATAATCACATTATAATGCCTTATAGCAGTGATTATTATGTATTATAAAATGTTTATAATGTATTAAGTTATGAGACATATAATACACTATGATCCTGGAAAGAATATGGTACTCTGGGAGTGATGAACAATTGATGAGCAAGTGACTGAGCTCCTCTCTCCTCTCTCTTTCTATCTGTGTGCATCCATGTCCCAGAAATGCTTGTTACTAACTTAACTCTGGGGAGCTTATTCCCCGGAGTTCTCATGTTTTTTTTCGCCCAGCATGTTTCCTTGGATTAGGGTGGCACCTAAATCATGGTTCCAGCTGTCCCGGTGATCCTGCTCCGCGCCCTGCTATGTCCTGTTGCACCCTGCTACGCTCTGCAGTGCCCTGCTATGTCCTGCTACGTCCCGCTACATCCTGCTACGCTCTGCAGTGCCCTGCTACGTCCTGCTACGTCCCGTTACATCCTGCTACGCTCTGCAGTGCCCTGCTATGTCCTGCTACGTCCTGCTATGCCCTGCTAAGCCCAGCTATGCTCTGCTGTGCCCTGCTACGTCCTGTAATGCCCTGCAGTGCCCTGCTATGCTATGAACTAATACAACTACTATTTCTAGTCATAGTTCCATTATCTTTATTATGACTATTATTGCACCCCCCCCACCCACCCCCGGCCGACAACACCCCCCACAAAAAACCAAAGGACCCCCAGCTCTTTTTGCGCCGCCTCTGCCGCAACTAGTGTATTTTTGGAATTGTAGGTTTTTTGTTTTTTTTTTTTACTATTAATATAATTATAATTTTTGTAATGATATTTATTTTATATTTTTTTTTTTTAAAAAAAATAATAAAAAAATAAAATTAAAAAAAAAAAAAAACCAAATAAAGCAAGAGGCGGGACTTGACAAGCGTATCTCTCTGAGTGGCTGATGTCTATCCACCAGGTCAGATAAACAAAGTAACACATCCATAGGCTATTTAAAAATGTTCTGTCACTCAGTTACACCAAATTGATTTTAAATATGAGGCTACAGTGTATGACAACCATGAGAAATACACTATGATCCTTGCAAAATAATGATCCTGAGGGACAAGTTCACTTCAAAGGGAAGTAGAAATGGTTTCAGGTATGATCTATAATGTGAGTAAATTGAGTACATTACATTTGTTAAATGTTCATCATTCTTTTGTTCTTTACCAAAAATTGACCTGTAACATGCAAATCCATTTTACAAAGTTTTCTGTTCTTCTTGCATAGATTTAAATATACTTTTCACTTTACTTGAAGCACCCAATGACCACTTATAGTGACTTATAATCACATTATAATGCCTTATCGTAGTGATTATTATGCATTATAAAATGATTTTAATGTATTAAGTTATGAGACATATAATACAATATGATCCTGGAAAGAATATGGTAGTCTGGGAGTGATGAGAAATTATTAGTATTATAATACTTGACCTTATAAGTCATTATAGAACTGCTTTTTGTTATGATTATAGTTATAAAGCATTATGATTATTAATAAGTGCTTATAACTATACTTCTATAGCATTATTAGCATTTATAATGCATTATAGAGACAGGCTTAATAGATAGTGTTACCGTAGCTTTGTTTGACCATGAAGTAACAAAAATATTATTAACAGAATCTTAAATTCTAAAACTCACAGGCAGCTGGTGAAGAATTACTGTTTATGTTCTCATATGATCAGTTAGATCAAATCAGTTAATACTAATACCGGATCTTTTCTTTATGATTCTCAGCTAAAGGAAACCACAATTGTCACTGAATTTAATTTTAAAGGGGACATATTATGAAAAACTTTTTTGTAGTGCTGTGCAGAAACATTTATGTATCTTGAGAGCAGACCAAACCGCAAACTGTGGCAAAACACAGTCAGTTTCAACAAGCCATTCCGATTTGGCTCCCCTTCCTATTCATCTCAGGTCGTTTAATTGCATCCATGTTTACTTCTCTTGCTTCCTTTCCTCACGTCTCACCCAGATTTTCGAATGGGTGCGGCTCAAACAGACAAACTGTTCAAGATGCAGTTGTAGTCCAGCCTCAGTGGGACATGTGTTCTGGGCATGCCCCTCCCTCAAAAATTACTGGGGACAAATATTTGCCTGCAGCTACTTGCAATGTGCAGGTCTGCAACTTTCTGAAACCTGTCAGTTTACACCAATGAGATGAGACGGTGTATCCTCTCCATAGCAATGACTCTTTGGACTTCTGTTCTAATTTTGTCGCCTTGCGTCTAAATATGAATGTTGATAACAGTGATAGTGAAATACTTGTTACAGTTGCATTTCTAGTACAGATGAATATATAATATAATGGATTATGGTTCATTTTATTTCTATATTTGCAGGAGTAGCGAGGGGGGGGGGGGTTATAGTCACATGGTTTGTCCTCTTACATAGCTGTCTTTGTATTTTCTGTTTTTTAATAGCTTAAAAAATAGCTTAAAAAACCCTGAGAAATGTGAAAAGAGCATAATATGTCTCCTTTAAAAGAAAAATACCTGCTAGCAGATCATCAGTTAATCGCAGGGGCGGTGGTTTGATCCCTGATTCCTCTTGGCCACAAGTGTCCTTGAGCAAGACACTGAATCCCAAATTGCTCCCGATGGTCAGACAGCTCCTTGCATGGTGGCTCGCTGTCATCGGGGTGTGAATGGATGAATGAAATATAAACTGCTTTAGAAATATTATCCTGCTGCTTGTAGTTCTTAAAAGTACAACTGAGCTAGATGTGATGGGCATTAAAAAAAAACATAAGACAACAGCCTGTTGTCACAATGTAAAAGAAGAATTTTTTGTAATATATAATGTGACTTTTTTATTTTATTTTTATATTTGTGTCATTGACATAATTCTGTCCAAGCATGTTCTGCTTCTTTTCCTAAGGTGCTAAGCCAGAGTTTGTCAGGTTGAACTAGAAACTGTTGTTGGCTGTGATATCAGAATTGTGCATTTATGGCGATGGTTGATCTCATGCTCTCGCAGGTTAATGCGCTTCATCTTCTATCCAAACGTTTGAATAAAAGATGAAATATGTCAAACTGTATGTTGTGACTGTTGTGGATGTTTCTGTGTTCAAACTTTGATAAAAGAAACAAACTATAAACATACTTCTGATACTACAACATGTTTCTTGGCTGCTCAACAGGTTTTTTTATTTATTATTTTCTCCATTAAGCGATTGATTGATTGATTGGTTGATTGATTATTTGATAGGTTATTTAGTGATATGACGGTTTAGTGACTAGAGTAATTTTCAATTTTGGCCACTAGGTGGAGGTCTTACTTCAGTTTTAGGGCAGCTTGTGAGCCTCACTAGTAGTCCAATGTAATACAACTGAAGGGTTGGTAAAGTAACTTTTGACTGGAAGGTATAATAATGGTTTAACTACAGAAGAGGATTTTGGAGTTCTGATTTTAAAGGCAGAATTCTGATTATACAATTCTTATAGAAAATCCATAAGCATGGCTAAAGCTGCAATGATTAATCGATTAGTTGTCAACTATTAGATGAATCTCCAACTATTTTGATAATCGACTAATCAGTTTGAGTCATTGTTTATGAAAAAGGGTAAAACCTCTCTGGTTCCAGCTTGTTAAATGTGAATATCTTCTAGTGTCTTCTCTCCTCTGTGACAGTAAACTGAATATCTTATAACAAGCATTTGAGGACGTCATCTTGGGCTTTGAGAAATACTGATCCACATTTTTCACCATTTTCTGATAATCCACACATTAATTGACGATGACAATAATCGTTAGTTGCAGCCCTTTAAACTTTACTATTGAAAATCTTAACCCTTGTGTTGTCCTTCATGTCACCGGAACTTGTTTAGTTTATTCACTTTTTGTATTAGCCTCGCGGCCTCTGTCCTTCGGGTCCCCGGGACCCTTGCTTATTCTATGTTATTCCATGTCACACGCTCGCCGCGCCTGACCTTGCCGCCACGGCTTTTATGAGCGTGGCGGACGCTTGCGTGCGAGGGAGACACGAGCGTCTCTCGATGAGCGGAGTCACTAGCGTCCTGCCCAGTTGCTCGAGGAAGGCCCTGTGCCTGTTGAGCTTGCTGCGCAGCCACTCGGGCCTGAGCTCTCGCCAGAGCACAAAGGCATTGTAGGCAGGAGACGGCGAGAGGCCAGCGCAGCAGTCGCGAGAGCGCGTGGAACCGCTTGAGCGACATTGTGGCGCGGAAAATGGCCCTGCCGCTCTCCTCGTGCCACAGGCTCTCCAAAGCCTCGTTTCGGGACCTGTACACGCCGGCAAGGAGCAGCAGCCCTAGGTAGCCGCGCAACTCCGTGACGTCTATTGTTTTCCAGTCGTTGCCGCATCTCCTGAGGTCCTCGAGGTTCGTGGCGCCGCGTGACCAAAAGGTCGAACGTGGAGAGTATGTCACAGACGCGTGTGTCTCGTTCTTGTGCTGTGCCACGGCGATGAGGTCGAGGGCGTCGGGGATGATACGTCGTCGGCGCCCATTCGATTTCACCGTTTCTCGACACAGACCTTTCGCTCTCCTCCTCGTCCTGCTCGTGCTCTTCTTCTCCACCCTCTTGTTCTTCTCCTCCCTCTTCTTCTTCTTTTTTTTCTCTCCTTCTTCTTCTTCTTCTTCTTCTTCTTTCTTCGACTTTCTCGTCTTCTTCTTCGTTGTCGCCGTCGTTGTCGTCGCCGTCGTTGTCGTCGCCGTCGTGACAGCAGTCTTTTTCTCCGTCACCGTGTTCATCTTTGTCCTCTTCTGACGCAGACCTGCCAGATTCACATTCGTGGTCCTCGTCGGAGTCACGATGGTCGTCGTGACCGTCTTGCTCTTGTTCTTGTTCTGGGACATTGCGTGCGGCGCTGACGATAATCTGATGCAGCTTCATTTCTAGAGTCAAACGACGGGCCATGTTGAAGAACGACGACAACAACAACAACAACAATGACAAAAACAACAACTCAAGACGTGAACACACGTGTACAGTATATGTGTGTGTAATAAAAGTGTTTAGTAGGTCGCGGATGAGGTTTGTTTCTTTCCCCTTTCCCTTACCCTATCTGTGTTATTACTACTACAAGCCAGGCCAGGGTTCCCCGAATACCATTGAATAACGTATGGGTCCCCGAGACCCGAAGGCCAGGGCCGCAGTAGTAGAGAAATACCACGGAATAACGTATGGGTCACAGAGACCCGAAGGCCAGGGCCGCAGTAGTAGAGAAATACCACGGAATAACGTATGGGTCACAGAGACCCGAAGGCCAGGGCCACAGTAGCAGGGAAATACCATCAAATAACATATGGGTCACAGAGACCCGAAGGCCAGGGCCACAGTAGCAGGGAAATACCATCAAATAACGTATGGGTCACAGAGACCCGAATACCATTGAACACTGGCCAGGGTCCCCGAGACCTGAAGCGCAACGCCAGGCCAATACAAAAAGTCAAATAAACTGAACGGGTCCCTGTGACCCAAAGGACAACACAAGGGTTAAACAAAGATCGAAGAAGTTGCATTAAACTTGCAAACATATGTGGATGTTTTGGACATTCAGTTCTTCATTAGAAGATACAACATGATCGACCTCACGGTCTGCTAAGGAAAGCCATGAACGCGCATCTATCCAAATTACTTCATCCTGGTTCCACCTAGTCGCACCTCCTCAGTCCTGTACTGCGGTTTCATTGTTTTGCGCTAAGCTAAACGCTAAACAGGGAAAGTTGCTGATTTTCAACCCTTCTGATGCGAGTCATCCAGCAGAGTTGGCAGCCGGCAGGTAAACGCGGACATTTGGGTACTGGAGACATTCATCTGCATGTACGGCAGTACACAGAACTGGTTGGAAATTGTCAGACTTTTCCATAAGTTACCAGCTAACACTAGCACTTGCTAGAGAACGGGTCAAATTCATTTCCTTGTTTCTGTTATGAAGACGAGACGTGTGTGTGACTCGAACATCTCACATTGACCAACAAAACGTACAGCGAAAAACATTTCAACCTATATACATTTTAACATCAATGTACGCTGTAACGTTTTTTCACTCTAAAGTTGCTGAAGCTGCTGCAGTTTCAATACTGTCGGCTCTCTGCAGCGGGCAGGGCTGCTGCTCCATTTCCCTCGCCACTGACGCACGCACGCACACACACACACACACACACACACACACACACACAGTGGATGCAGGAAAAAACGCAGATGAGACGACACAATGACCTAAATTGAGGACAGCTACACTCGTTATTGTAAGTGCAATGATAAGTTAAAGTCCAATATCAAACCGTATGAATGTGTGTGTGTGTTTGTGTGTGGCCAGGATATGAAATTTACTAACAATGTAAAGATCAACAAGCCACTGACAGTGACATATATGTTCATATTTGATTCATTCAATAAATTATAATTTTTTGTCTTAAATCCACCAGCCATTTTCATATCATACCAACAGCATCCTGAGTCTTTTTGCTAAGGTTCCTAGGAAATCTCAGCTCAGAGTAATTAATTAATAGTAATATTTATTACTCTCCCCAAAACAACTTTCCTTTTTATTTTTAAAGAACTATACAAAAAGAATTGCAACTTTTTTACAACTTTCACTTTCTTCTGCAACTTCATTGCAACAAACATACAAAAGACATTGCAACTTTTATCGCAATTTTTTACAAAAGCTCCCATGAAATCAGGCATTTTGGGCCGCAACAATCTAAAAAAAACGCCACGAAATCCTGGAAGGACTTCCCTTGTGTGTTTTTTCTGGTGTTATGGTGGACATTCACCAGTGTTTTTTTGTTGTTCTTGTGGTGCGCGTAGGCTACTCCTGATTTTGTCATCTCTTACATGCTGTGTCTCTATGATCCTCTCCTGTCCTATTCATGGTAGCCTACTCGTGGACATTGCGCCGTCATCACGAGCTGTAGTCGGGGGGGCCCGCCTTGATAATCCTGCATAGGGGCCCGGTGTTGGCTCGTTACGCCACTGCACCTGTATATTCTGTCTAATAGACCAGCGACCGTTTGATTACAGTGTTTGGTGCACCTGACAAAGTGCACTGTGAGCGCTAAATGAACATGTGAAAAATGCAACAATGTTACAACTATAACCCCGAATCACACCAAGTCTACAGAATGAAGGTGTGAACGTGCCCTTAGACTCCAGAATGACTTCATATTGTGTTAAGGTGAAAATGAAAGATCATCTTCAGTTCAATCAAACAAGGTAAATATGTGAAACATTTGCTGTCAGGTTTTCACAGTAGATGTGTGTTTTTATTGAACCCATTTAAAAAGACAAATGCACAGATAAGAGATTTATTTTAAAATATATATATATATTTTAATAATTGAAATGTGGCAGTAAAACCGGATCACACGGAATACACCAACACTATTTTAAAATTTTAACCTGCAAGTTTTTGAAATGTGGCAGGTAACCAGATCACCTGGAGTACACCAACATTATTTTAAAATTTTAACCTGCAAGTTTTTGAAATGTGGCAGGTAACCGGATCACCCAGTTTTTTTTGGGGGGGAGGGGGAGAGGGGGGATCGAGGTGAAGTGGAGGAGAGAAAGGTTGATGATGTTAATCCTCTCTCTTCTCCTTCTTCTCCTCTTCTGTCACTCTAGCCTTCTTTTATTTCTTCTGTCTTTTCAATCCCTCCTTCTCTCTTCGCCTGCTCCTTCCTCTCTTTCTTGACTTTTTTCTCCATCTCCTCTTTTTCCTTCTTCTGTCTTTTCAATTCTTCCTTCTCTTGCTTCTTATTTTCCTCCTTCTGTTTATTCTCTCGCTCCTCCTCCCTTTTCCTCTCCTTCTTCAGCCTCTTTTCTGCCGCCTTCTTGGCCTTCTCTTCCTGCTTTTTCATTCTGGCCTTCTCCTTGTCTGTTTTTTGAGCCAGCTCCTGCAGGCTAAGGAGATTGACCTGAAGTTCAGAGTTTTCTGCTTTTAGGATCTTGATTTTGTTCTCCATTTGGCTCTCTTTGGTAATCCACTCCTTCTCCATCCTTCTGCTGTTATTTTTGATCCCCTGGAGGCTGTTGTTTTGTACATAAAGAGCAGAGTTTTGCGCTTTTAGGATCTGGATTTTGTACTCCATTTGGCTCTCTTCGGTAATCCACTCCGTCTCCATCCTTCTGCTGTTCTTTTCGATCTCCTGGAGGCTGTGGTTTTGTACCTGAACAGCAGAGATTTTCTCTTTTAAGATCTTGATTTCGTTCTCCATTTGGCTCTCTTTGTTGATCCACTCCGTCTCCATCCTTCTGCTGTTGTTTTCGATCTTCTGGAAGCTGTGGTAATGTACCTGAAGATCAGAGTTTTGCTTATTTAAGATCTTGATTTCGTTCTCCATTTGGCTCTCTTTGTTAATCCACTTCCTCCTCATCCTTCTGCTGTTCTTTTCAAGCTCCTGGAGGCTGTGGTTTTGTAGCTGAAGAGCAGAGATTTTCTCTTTTAAGAACTTGATTTCGTTCTCCATTTGGCTCTCTTTGTTGTTCCACTCCATCTCTCTGCTCTCTCTTTCCAGCTCATGTCGTTTCTCAAAGCTCCTCTTTTTTTACGGCGAGCTCACACGTCATTTGGTCTTCCAGAGTGGCGAGTTTTGTTTCAAACTCTGCCTCCCTCTGGAAGATCTGCCTTTCCTTCTCCGTGAGCTTGGCTTCGCTCTCCAAATACTTCACTTCTAGAGCCGTCTTCATCTTCATCAGATCATCCTTTTCCTGGACGACATGGCTCAACTTCCTATCATTGTCCTCTGCCAGAGTTTGGAGCTTTGCGTCCTTGTCCATCAAATTCTGGTTTGGTATGGTTGATAATATCCCATTAATCTTCTTCTCCTGGCTCTCTCTGTTCCTCTCTTGCTCCTGTTTCAAGAGCCCGACGACCCGGTTGAACTCACCAGTCCAGTGAAGTTTGGCTGACAGGGAGATGTTCTTCTCTTCCTTCAAACTTTCTCTGAGAGAGTGAATCTCTTCATTTTTCTCCTTCTCTTTGATCTTACTCTCCTTTTGGAAATTTTTCCTTATGGTTCTCTCTGAACGTAGAGCCGTCAGGATTTTCGTTTTCTCTTCCTCAAGGCCAGCATTTTCAGAGACCAGCTGGTTGATTCGTTCTTGAGTTTCCAGTTGGTTTTTCTTCCGGTCCTCGACGACTGTCGCCGGCATTGTTGCCATGATCGCTGAACAAAAGTATTTGTGATAGTGGAGTACTGCAGTGTAGAGTAGTATTGCTCTGTTGTTGTAGTACGGAAGTTTTGGTCTGTCACAAAAAGAGATGTGTCGGTAATGAGTTCAGACTGTTAACTGGCTGTAAGCACCCAGGGTTGTATTCTAAACACAACCATAGAATGCCATGGAAGGTTTAGAATGTGTCACACTGTGACATGTCACTCTTCATGACAGGTTCCAGAATGTGATGGCCATAGATCATACACAGAATATGTTCCTTATCAATTCCATTCAATTCAAGGGGCTTGAATGGCATGAATGTTTCAATAACAATGTTGCCAAAGCATCAGACAAAACACAATAAACATTATATGTACATTAACACAATATTAGGATGGGTTTATATCATTTTATAAATCTTTTTTGTATGGTTATTAAGCAATATGAAACAAAAAGTAAATTCTAATAAAAATGTAAAGAATTTTAGCATTTGACATAAATATGTACAGATATTTAAAACTGGGATCTTTGTGTGTGTGTTGTGTGTATGTGTGTGTGTGTGTGTGCATCTATGGTGATGACACACTGTGTGATGTTAGGCTGCATCACATGACTTCTCCAGACTGAAAAACGGCAAAATAGCCCAACATTTCGGCACATTTTCTTAAAAAGCCAACTTTTATTATGCATTTATGTCACTACATGAGACTCACACAAAGTGTACTGTACACACTCTACTACCTGGAATAGTTTAAACATTTTGCTGCTGTTTACAAGATGCCTCCTTCACAAGCGTCTCTTTCAGTTTGGGCCGTGATGTTCAGCTCCCACTTGAGGTCCTGGGAGATGATGGAGCCCAGGAAGTGGAAGGACAAGAAGAAGACAATGTTGACTGTGGGGTCGCCGGGGTGATGTAGTGGGTGGGCTGCGCCCTTCCTAAACTCCCAACCCAGTCTCTATCCAGTAATTTAATCTACTGATTTGTGTATACGTACGCTTACGTTCTCGCTTTATTTTTTTGGTCAGCAAGGTTTTTAAACTAATGTATTAAGAGCGACTACGCTTAATAGTGAAAAGGTGAAAAGCCGCGTAGGGAGAGTTGGTTGGGGTGGTGATGGGTTACAAACAACACAGGACTTTGTGTCCGCGTGTCACGTTTCCTTTCCCTGTTCTTCTTTTCCTAAACCCAACCGTCCCATTGCTGTCCCGCTGCCCCCAGAGACCGGGGATCGTTCCCGCCGTGTCACATTTCCTTTCCCTGTTCTTCTTTTCCTAAACATAACCTTAACCATAACCCCTTCTTGTCCCGAGCAGAGTAGGGAGGACGGTGTTGAAGGCACAGCTTAAGTCCACAAACAGGATCCTGGTGTAGGGTCTGGAGTAGTCCAGGTGCCCGGAGGTTGAAATGAAGGCAACGCGCTGAGTGCATGCTCTACAGACGGTGGGGGCTTTGGCTTGTAGTTGGTGATCTGTCTGAGCCCTTTCCAGACAGAAGCAGAGTTTTTAGCTGAAAACTGTTGTTGGAGGTTCTCAGAGTACAGTTTTTTAGCATCTCCCACCGCCTTACTAAACCTGTACTTTGACTCTTTCAACCAGTCGCTGTCTCTACCCCTAAACACCTCTTCTGTCACCAACCTTAGCTGTCTGAGTTTGGCTGTGAACCAGGGCTTGTTGTTTTTAAAACTCTTACAGAGTTTACTATAACAGCTATTCTTTACTATTCTGTATAACAGAGACAACTTAAGACACTTCAGTTTGTAATTCCAGAGTTATTAATAGGTGCAAAGAAAATGGTTTTCTATTATTTTTCAAAACTGCATAACATTTGCTGCCATATGAATACAGAAGCATCCGTATCGATACACGTATCAGAAAGGAATGTGTCACAATATATTGATGTATTGATATTTTGAGCACAGCCCTATTTAAAAAAGAATAAAATTTGTACAATCAAATTTTGATTGTGATTTCCATTTCCCCGCCCTGGTGGTTCACCGGGTTCTGTGCATACTTTAGGCTGAGTCCTCAACGCAGCCACTCGGGTTTGAGTCCGAGGCAGGGCATCTCATCCCCTCTCTCTCTGTCCTGTCTGTCTCTATCACCACGGCATGAAGTTAACTTTTTTGATTTTGGGGCCCGCATGACTTTTTAACAGCCAGTTTTTTTTTTGCCTCATGAAGGTGAAAAACAGGACTCGCTGTGTCTCTATGATCCTGTCCTGTCCTATTCATGGTAGCCTACGTGTGACATTCGCGCACATCACGTGCTGTAGTCGGGGGGCCCGCCTTGATATAATACTGCCTAGGGGGGGCCGGTGTTGGCTCGTGCGATGCCACTGCATATAAGAGATGAGAGGACTGACAAAATCAGGAGTAGCCTACACGCACCACAACAACAACAAAAACACTGGTGAATGTGGACCATAACACATGAGTTGTTGCAAAAAAGTTGTAACTTTTTTTGTATAGTTCTTAAAAAAATTAAAATTTTGTTTTGGGGAGAATAATAATTAGTACTATTAATGAATTACTCTGGGCTGAGATGTTCTAGGAACCTTACCAAAAAGGCTCAGGATGATGATGTTGGTATAATATGAAAACGGCTGGTGGATTTAAGACACAAAATAATAATTTATTGAATGAATCAAATATGAACATATCTGTCAGTGGCTTGTTGATCTTTACATTGTTAGTTCATGTCATATCCTGGGCTGGGACACACATTCATATGGTTTAATAAAGTACTTATTGGACTTTAACTTAGAATTGCACTTACAATAAAGTAGCTGTCCTCAATTTAGATCATCCTGTAAGTCTCATCTGCATTTTTGCCTGCACCCACCGTGTGTGATACATGTTTGTGTGTGTGCACGTCAGTCGCGGGGGAAATGGAGCAACTATAGGGTACTACGAGCAACAGCCCCGGCCGCTGCAGACAGCTGACAAGATTGAAACAGCAGCAACTTTCAGAGACTTTAGAGTGAAAAATCGTTACAGCGTACATTGATGTTACAGGTTGGTAGGACGTCTGAAATATTTTGCATGGCCTTTCGCTGTACGTTTTGTTGGTAATGTGAGATGTTCGAGTCACACACACGTCTCGTCTTCATAACAGAAACAAGGAAATTAATTTTACTCATTCTCACTCCCGCTTGGTCAGTGGCTGCACGGGACTGCTGGGATTGTGTTAGTAATGAAAATGCGATAGGGAGCCCCGGCTGTCAATCAATGTCTTCCAGGGATGCGGGCCCCTGATTGGACCAGGCCCGTAAGCAACCGCGTACCCTGCTTACCGATAGTTACGCATCTGAATCACTCAATTCATTGGTACCTGCCAAAGTGGCAGGTAGATTGACAGTTTACGCCGCCAATTGCAAAAATTCACCCGCATTTGCAGTGGGTGGGCGTTGTATAATTTCTGGCCTTTCGTTAAAAAAAAAAAAACAAAAATATTATAAAAAAAAGGAATATTTTTTTTTTTTTGTTTTTTTTTTTTTTTACAAATATGCGTTTTGTGCCTTCAACAGACAAACAGCGAAGATGATTCAATCTATTGATTAGTTGTAAACTGTTAAATGAATTGCCTATTTTGATTATCAATAATTGGTTTTAGTCATTCTTTATGAAAAAAGCCATAACTTCAGATTCCACATTCAGATTGACATTTGAGGAGGTCATCTTGGGCTTTGAGCTCACCTGGCGCGGGCGCCATGTGTGGAGGTATGCCCCCGTCGCTGCGAGGGACGATTTTTCGACTCCGCCCTGGGCCCCTTTGCTGCGTGTTGTTCCCCCCTCCTCGTTCTTCAGCTGTCCAACCTCTCTCAATCTGCCTGCCTGTCATGTTTTTCTCCTTTGTCTGCAGGTACTGGGGGGCGAAGTGGTCGGTGGAGCTGGGAGGGTCGTCTGTACCTGGCCATTCTGTGGCTGGTACAGAAAGGCATAAAGGAAGAAGCTGCCGCCCTGGGAGTCTCACTCTCTGTCAGCTGGTCCTCCTACATCCAGCCACCATTTTGTTCTTTGTTTGGTTTGTTACACCTTACAACACACATCACACCATTCATTCACTCATCCACACATGGCAATCACAACTGAGGTCTACTACATTTACACGCCCCACTATTGCATTTATGTTTAGTTAATTTGTGTTATTACTATATTTAGTTAAATAAACTGCCTTTTGGTTAATCTATCTGTGTGTGTGTGAGACCTCCCTTTTGTTGCCGGCCTTGAGCCAAACAGTAACAAAGTTAACTGAATATCTTTGAGTTGTGGACAGAACGAGACCTTTGAGGAGGTCATCTTGGGCTTTGAGCTCACCTGGTGGAGCGGGCGCCAATGTGTGGAGGTATGCTCCTCATCGCGAGGGCCGATTTTTCGACTACGCCCTGGGCTCCTTTGTTGTGTCGTTCTCCTTCTCTCTCCCCTTTCATGTCTTCAACTGTCCTATATAAATGCAGCCCTAAAATGCCAAAAAATTATCTTAAAATATTGACATTGTTTTTTCAGCTGAATCATAAAAGGAATAACATGATTTATATATACAGTATATACATATACTAACATGACTTAGGAAAATCATGCTTACTAGCAAACTGTTCTGCTTCACTTTCTTTGCATCCTAACCATTTGCATCATAACTGTTTTAGAATTTCTGTTTTAGTATTGCTGTCTTTCATGGGTTCATCATGAAAGCTGAGTGCAAAGAGGACAGGATGTACAGTATCCTGAGGAAATGCCGAGCGCTGACCAGAGATAAGAAGAAAGTTACTCATTGTGTGAAATGTATGACTAACTTGACTCCCGCTCTCCTATAAGAGCCACCTGTTGAGATCACTATTCAGTCATTTATAATCTTTCCTTTCATGATGCACTCCTCAGAGAAATGATTGTTTCAGAAGTTGTTCCTTTTGATTTGAGATGATGTCATTGAGGTTTATTACGGGCACTTGAGTGCTGTAAATTGACTTTGCTTATGCAAGTAAAACAATACATAGGATGGTAATGCAAATGATAAATAGGCTTGGTTCAGGTAGGGGACACCGGAAGGTAAGGGTACCAGATTTCAATGCAACATGGAGACCTATACATTCTGAACTAAATTCAAATGCAATTAAAACGTTGTCCTTAATAACCTGTTAAAATGATGCAGAGACAAAGACATGAAAGAACACAAACACAACGAGACACAGGACCAATGATAATTCAATTTTATTTATAGTATCAAATCATAACAAGAGTTATCTCAAGACACTTTACAGATAGAGTAGGTCTATACCACACTATAATTTACAAAGACCCAACAATTACAGTAATTTCCCCAGGAGCAAACATTTAGTGCGAAAGTGTCAAGGAAAAACTTCCTTTTAGGGAGACACCTCGGACAGACCCAGGCTCTCGGTAGGCGGTGTCTGACGTGGCCGGACTTCTGTAACTCCAGGAACACGACACAGAAACTTAGACTGTAATATATATATATAGTCTATGGGCGGAAACGAGCTGAGCTGAGGAATGATTAAATCTGTAATAAAACTGTGTGCAGTTATTTGTAAAAGCAACTCCATCTTTGTTCCTATAGCCTGATTAAACAACAACTATGGAGCTTCTTCTGGATCTGCTGTGTTTGTGTCTTCTGTGTTTGATCGGGAAAATACTTTGTGATGAAAACGGTAAGAATTAACTAACTTTGTAGCCTAGATTAGTTTTTATTATCTTGCTTCAGACAGTCAGACAGGCCCGCACCTATAAAGTCACTAGTAATTAGCTGAATCACATAGCGTCTAGGGCTGCAGCTATCGATTCTTTTAGTAATCGAGTATTCTACCGATTATTCCATTGATTAATCAAGTAATCGGATAAGAAATACTTTTGCTTTATGGTAAACAGCAATAGTAAATATATTTACTATTAAAATAGCCCCACATCATCACATACCCTTCACCATACCTAGAGATTGGCATGGGGTACTTTCCATAAGATCATCTCTCAATGCAAATCAAACCAGCTATTAGGCTAACGGAAATAAAACCATGCCAATCTCTAGTTATGGTGAAGGGTATGTGATGATGTGGGGCTATTTTAATTCATGAGAATGAGTTGTTAGTCTATAACCAATCTGTTGTAACATCTGAGTGTACATTTACGTTGTTTTACTTTTTTTAACTTGTTCAAAATAAACTTACTAAACTAAACTTTTTGTGATGTGTTTCAGACAACAACACGAGCATATGGACCTATATGGACCTATATGGACCTATATGGACCTATATGGACCTATATGGACCTATATGGACCTATATGGACCTATATGGAGCTGGAACTCTTGCTGTACTTGCAGTTGTTTTTCTTTTATATGAAAATAGAAATAACAAAAAGAAGTAACACAAGTAAGTTTCCAATAGTGCTAACCCTAGACTAACCTTCTATTTCTATTGTGGCAATCGGCAGCTTTATTTACATAGCAAATTTCAGCAACAAGGCAATTCAAAGATCTTTACATAAAACATGAAAGAGCAGTTAAAACATTCGTTGAAGAAAATTTAAACAGGTCAAATAAAATAAGACAGGTATAGAATACGAGAATAAAAGTTAAAGTACAGTTTAATGAATTTGAATGGTTTGATTTTTTTCATTTAAAGGTACCATCAAACAAAAGTCTTCAGCCTTTCCGTCATAGAGAGGGGAATAATAAATATAGGAATAATGTTACACCGAACTAGGTTGTTCACATGAAAAGTTGCGTAACAAATGAGAGAGAAGTTCAAATGATACGCCTCTGCACAGCTGGCCAATCACAGCAGAGGTGGGCGTGAATGTCAGATCGTCAGTTTCTTTAAGTTACAAGAATAGTCGGACATAATATAGGCTACTGTTCATAAATATTGGCACAAAAATCTTTCAATTTCTTTTGTGCAAATGAAATTGCACAAATATAAGTAATTGATCAGTAATACATTTTGTGAAAGATTATTCTTATGCAATTTTAAAACCAATAACTTTTAACTAGAACATGCTCGAGGAGATTATCAACAAATTTATTTTAATGTAAACAAGAAAATTACAAAGTAAATGCATATTATATTATTTTTGTATATTGTAGGAGCCATTTGACCTTTTTCAGTAAATGTTATTTTTTTATACACTGCCATCTGGGTAGTTTAGTCAATTTTATTTATATAGCCCAATATCAGAAATCACAAATTTATCTCAGGAAGCCATAGATAAAGGTTAAAGAAAGAAAAGTGAAATGTAGAAAGAAGTAACAGGAGACACCATGGGTCACATAAACGCAACTTTTAAAAAAAAGTTTTTATTGTATCTAAATGTAGCACTTTCAGTTGATTTGCTGTAGTGGCATGACTCTTGCACTTTTTGGGGTTGTAGTCACGTGGCTGAATGCACCCTTTGTAAGTTGTTTTGGATAAAAGCTAATAAATGAGATAAATGTAATCTAAAGCCTGTCTCTAACATTCATCACCTACTTATTTTTTTGTTTTCAGAGCTCCAAGTAAGCTACATGTGAAATGACAAAATGTGGGACATTGTTGAACTTGAAAGCATTCTTTTAACAGATATGTTTTTAGGCCTTTACTGTGTACCTCAGCAGGCTGCTCTCATTAACCATTCATTTACTGTATTCCACGTATTTATTACTGTCAGCAGCTTATTGACTGTTGCTGTAGGGAGGAGGTCTGGGTGGATGTTTTCCTCCTAAAACACAGGGCTTTCAAACAGTGGAGAGGCGTTCACGTCCCGGGGAAAACACAAGACTTTCACCCAGGAAAGGGGTGTTTTTGTCTCAGGCACAAGGAAATATCCAGTATAACTGCTCTATAAAACTTAGAGTGGCTGTATTGTAAACTCTGTACTTTTAGGAATGATGACTACAGATGAAGCCATCTTAAATTTCCGCTCCCTCCCTCACAGAAGATAATCCTGTTTTATGATGATTTACGACACTGCACGATCTGTTCCACCCTAAATACCACATAGCAATGAATCGTAAAGGGGAGTGTGGAGGAAACTGAAGGTCTGCAGTGACAGAAAGACTCAGATTCGTTCCATATGTAACCAAAATGGTGTATGTTCATGTAACAACTCCTTTATTATTTTGGATTGGCAACAATTGCATAGTGTAAGCTACATCACAACATCCCCACACTACATGTCACAAAAATAACAATGTCACCAAGGGGTAGTACACGGACGTTGATATGCGGTTTTGGATCAGTGACAATAAGTACTTAATTTAAATATCTTTATAAAACAGACCTGCCGTGAACTGCATAATGAATAACATAAAATGTAACCCAAAAAAATATGCCGCCAGTTTAGCCGTATGGCCGTCAAGTGTTTCAACGCATGCGTGATACAAATAGTGTAGGGAAACCGTCACGTGTTCTACTGCGTATTTATGCGCATGCGCATATCGGATCGTGCAGGCAGAACAGATCACGTACCGACTGGCCCGTCAGCTAAATAAAAGGATACGGACACTCTTATTGAGTAACACGCAAGAAACATTCCACCCTAAATGTTGCATAGTAAAGATGATAAAGCAGCAAAACATCCTTTTATTTCATCATTTCATTTGACTATAATGTATGTAAAATTGCCAATAGGAACATGTTTACATAGCTAACCTTTGAAATGAGAAACATTTAAACCGTGCACAAATGTAGGCCTTATGCAGGGTTAAATTACAATAACTAAATAGACTAACTAAAAAAATAGCTAGACTAGAGAGACTAGAGAACAATTACTACAGTAGGCTATAACTACTGCATAATAGACATCATTGACTTGGAATGAACTTGATTTGCTTCATGTCTCTGGGGGATAGCTTAAGTGTAGTAAAGCTTCATTTCATGTACAATAAATGGTGGATTAGGTCACTTACTACTCCTTGTCCATGGTGAAACCCTTTCAACTGAATGAATGGATGTGGTTACAGTGGGATTTACACACACTCTGTCAGGATACAGGAGGAGGGGGTGACTGGAAGTAGGCTGGAGATTGGAAGGCAACCAGCTGGCAGCTGGCTGGCTTCTGGCTGGGAAGGGAATTTAAGATGGTTTCATCTGTACATTTGTCCAATGATCTGACTGTTGGCATCAGATAAATCTTTAAATGGTACGCCAGAGATTTAGTATTTCCATAAAGCTGAAGTGGGATATTAAAGAACTGAACAGTCTCTTTTTTCCTCATGATTTGGGAGCTATTAGAGGTGATTTTTGATCAACTTTAGATTCTGTTTAATTATTACTGTAGGTGAGGGGGTGAATGTGTGGCGACACATTCTGTTAGACAAGATGCAACAAAAGAAAAATTCAGACTTTTAAATGGGCAGAAGCTGTTCTCCAGCTGTCTTCAGCATTCTGAAACCAGAACACATGTTAAAGCTCCATGGTGTAATATTTTGAGTTGATTCTTAGCAAAAAAAAACTTTGTTATTTCACAAATATGTGCTCATTCATGTGTAATTACTTCCACCAAATAATCAAAGTATTCTCGTAAGCGTAGAATCTGCCATTCAGAATCATTCAGAATACATACGAGCGACTCGCTCGAATGGCGACTGCCATGTTGCGCCACCATCTTTAAAATACATTAGCCAAAGAGAGACATACCTCCGCATTTCGCGCTTTGACACTCAATCGCGCCGTGAGGAATGCCAGGGGAGATTACTCACTAGTCATTACTGCTGGCAGATTTGAAAGCCTCGAGAACATGTAACGGAGTTGCCAAGGAAGTTAAAAAGAGGATTAAAACAACGTGACAGGCAAAGCAACAAGACCAAATTTAATATTGGAGTGGCTTTTTCAAGATGGAAAGAGCTCATAAGGAGCAAGGATTTTAAGTTGCCTGCTTTCTTCTGAAAAGGTAATTCTTCCTATTTGTGTAAATTCAAAGTTTTATAGTTGCTCTGCATCGTATAGCATGGTTGTGCATAACGCTAGAACGACGTCTAGGATGCTTTTCCTTCCTTCCTTGCGTCAGTGATGACGTTGCTTCTCTCCTACGCTGTAAACATTGCCTTACACTATTAATCCCGTACAATGTACAGAATAACAATAGCACCAATACTTTACTAACATTAGCTTGCATATGTTTGGGAACCTGATAGCTGATGTTAGCAATGCAATGGTACTAAAATAAGTAAAACTGTTATTACACTGTAAGGAGCACTCATGGACGAAGTCGTCCTTCTTGGTAAAATACGGCCACCGTAGGAGTTAAAACACGCTCGGAATGGGAGGGGCTAGAAAGTAATATTCAGTTGGTTGTCATATACAATTTCACTGCTAGATGGGAGAAATTCTTACACAATGTAGCTTTAAGGATGACTCATTCCTGCAACCCCTGTTACCTTTCCAGAGAAGAGCAGTAGACACGGAAACAAACCACATTTGTAATAACATCTGATGACATGTCAGAAACATGCATAAACAGAGCCCCATAAACCTGTCCAGTGCATACCTGTGTCGCTCCTTGCGACCGTGCATTCGCTCGGCACTCAGACACCGCAAATCGTCATCAATGAAAAGGGAACTCCCTGCCGAGTTCAACGATACCTCACACAAGACTCTACGTCATACGGTTCATCAGCTGTGAAAGGGGGCATGGCTAAAGCATAGGGGGCGGGCCAAACCATTACCAATGAATAAGGAAGTCTCTGCTGAGTTCAATGATATCTCACCCAAGGGTCTACATCAAACGGGTCATTAGTTATAAAAGGGGGCGTGGCTAAAGCATAGGGGGCGGACCAAACCATCACCAATGAAGAAGGAACTCTCTGCTGAGTTGAATGACACCTCACACAAAACTCTATGTTAAACGGTTCAAATGTTATGAAAGGGGGCGTGGCCTGAGTAAGTGGGCGTGGTTAAAGTATAGGGGGCGGCTCAGTATCACATGTAGACCACACATTATAAGTTTCATGTAAATCGGATGATGTTTGTCATATAAGGCCAAAAGTCAATTTTGACCTGTAGGTGTCCTCAGGCCTGGACCCTTGTAAATCATGAGAAATTTCGGGCAGATACGACAATGTACACTCAAGTTCCAACAATTTCTTTGTTCATCGCTAAACACTCAAAATGGCCGCCACACCACACCCACACCGTCTGATGAAAAGTTTTTCTTTTAATAACTTTTCATCGTTAAGGTGTTGGGATGGTACAGACCAAGTTTGAAGTCCATCGGATGAAATCTCTAGGAGGAGTTCGTTAAAGTATAGCACCTTGACTTTTAGGCCTACTTCCTGTTGCCACTAGGGGGCGCTATGACTTTAAGTAAATATCGGCCTTTATTTTGTCCTCAGGGTTGGACTCTTATGAATCCTGAAAAGTTTCGAGGTAATCGGACAACGTACACTAGAGTTACACCCACTTCCTGTTTCGGCGGCGAAACGCACAAAATGGCTGCCCCGCCACGGCCACGTCCTATGACCAAAAGTTTTTCTTTTAACAACTTTTCATCTTTAACGTCTTAAGATGGCACAGACCGAGTTTGAAGTTGATCGGATGAAATCTCTAGGAGGAGGAGTTAAAGTACGACATGTGGAAATGGCCAAAATCGCACTACTTTCGAACATTGAAATCAAAATGGCGGACTTCTTGTTGGGTTTAGGGTATGGCTCTAATGAAGTTTTTTGTACATCTTGACATGTTACATATGTGTACCAAGTTTCGTGAGTCTACGTTAAACGCACTGCAGGGGCTCAATTTTCTTAACTTTGTAGGGGGCGCTAGCGAGCCATTTTTGTGCGCCTATTCCCGAAACCCTTAAAATACGTAAAGTTTCACCAGACTTGATGCGACCGCCAAATTTGGTGAGTTTTTGAATATGTTAAGGCCCTCAAAAAGGCAATTCATTTGACGGGAAAAAGAAAGAATAATTTCTTCAGTTTCAATAGGGCCTTCGCCACTGTCGGCGCTCGGGCCCTAATTATTTTGCTTCTCAGCTGATAAAAAGACGCTGCATAAACATGTATGGCAGTTTTAGAGCGATGGTGTTAAATGGTACTGTTTCTGGGTGTAATTGTCTTGTCTAGTAACTTAAATGTCCTTGATTTTATTTTGATTCTTTTTTTATTTATTTGATTTCACACAAGTGTCCTTATTTCTATTCCAGTCACTGTTTTTGAAACTTTTTGCACTCTTGGTGTATTTTGTTCTAAATTTTAGTGTAATTTTAGTCTAAATTTTATTTTGTGTAATCTCGGCTACATTGAAAATGAGGGCTTGCCCTCAATTGTCCCTCCGAGAACTAAATAAACTAAAGTTTAATGATGATGATGATGATGATGATGATGATGATGATGATGCTGATGCTGGGAGCTTTACGCTGACCCCACCTAACCCTGCACTCCCCTCGATAAGACAGTGACCACAGCTAGGTCATAAAAGAGAGGAAAAGTCCCTTCCCTTCTGGTGGACCACCATGGGACCTTATTTTAGAACAAAATGTTAGAAAGGAACTGAGTCTTAATTGCTGCTTGTGTAACAGGTGTGATCTTGTGTTGTTATGAAGAGACACCACCGACCAGTATTACCAGTTTTGATTTTGGCTGGGAATGGCGTCACACCTGAGTTGAATGCATTCCATTTACAAGTCGGATTTTCTTTGTTTTCATTAGCTCTTGCCAGGTTAGCCATTGTCAGCAATGCTAGTTGATAACAACCAATACTGTGTTTTTTTGTGCATACAAACACCGTAACAACATGTCCACAGATAGAAGATGGACAGGACTGTGTGTACCACTGATTTAGTGAGACACAAATTAGACAGAAGAGCTAATAAACTGTATGTTACTACAGCTTTCACTTGATGCATCGTGCAGCCATGTTGGATTTTGAGCTTGGTTTACTCAGAGGTTGTCTGACTTCTGAGCTTGAAAATAACAGGTCAAAAGTCAGAAACGCCCCTTGACCTTGATTCTGTTGTTATTTTCCTCCTAAACACAAATATGTGAAGTTAAAATGTGTTGAGCTACTGCTACATCTCTTTAAAAGACAGTGACCTATGCAATACTGCATATGCTTAATGGGCAGTGGTTGAAAATAGGTGTATACACTAGTACTGTACTTAGCAGCTCTGCATGTATTTTCTTAATTTGTTGTATTGTGAGGTATTTGCATGCACTTTCTTAAGTTGCAGTGCAGTAGTCTTGCACAAAGTCTGGTGTGATCGACTAGTGTGATCACTCGGTATGCTAAACCACGCCCAGGTGTGGTTGAAAGAGGTGGGTCAGGACACGGTTTGGTTGGAGTCAAGCACGGTATGCATCAGTGTCATCGCTAAACCGGCCTGCGTCTGGTTCTTACCTTACAGATAAACAGGAATTGTAGTGGCCGTGTAGCGACAGATCAGCTTTCTTCTACCAGGTGTTGTACACATACAAAGAGTGTGTGTGTGTGTGTGTGTGCGTGTGTAAACAGTGCCGAGTGTTCAACGTATTGCAGTGAGATTGCTCTTTTATTTTGGAGGAGACCCCCTGAACACCCCCTAAGGACCTTTTGGTGTCCCTGGACCCCAGTTTAAGAACTTCAGCTTCAAGCTACACTGCTGCAGACGCTTGTTGTTGTTTATTAGGGGTAAGTTGTTATTTAAATTAAATTGTTTTAGCTTCCATTTCCAACAATGTGGCATCACTGCTGTCCTAAAACCAACTTTAATCTGCATTGTGTTCCACCTTTTAAAATGGCTCAGCAAACACACCTCCCCATTAAAACTTGGGTTTGTGACAGTGAACTGTTTAAAACAATTGTAGGTCTTTCATTTGGGCTAAAACAGTCAGGTTTTTGGGGATCAGATTGTAAAGTGCCTCAGATCTGACATGGAGCTCATGTTCAGGTCTCAAATAATCAGATTTATTTTGTGTTTAAGCAGTTATATCAGATTCATTTAGCTCTAACTAAAGAGGAGTTAGGCCGATGTTTCAGTGACTTATCGTAAAATATTTTAAGTCATTTATTTCATGATGTAGATATTATAATAAGACTAATTAGGAAAACCTTTGTCTGCAGACACAAGTCACTGAAATATTTGATATTTTGAAGGCATGTAACATCAGTTTTCTATTTAAACTGCTCACAGCTTATATTCAGAAGACATGAAAACTGTTGTGATGCAACAGTTTATTTTAGACTGTCTATATGTATACTGTCTACTATATTTTTTTCTGCCCAGAGACAGAAACACAGTGAGTGAGATGATACAACAAAGTAGAAGATGGAGAAAAGAAATACCATATATCACATAAGACAATAATAAACTTGGGATATTAAAATTATACTCCTGCTACTAATAGTAATAATGACAGGGACAATAATTAATAATGATTTGAGTGTTTTGGGAGCTTTTATTGTGAAGGCTTTGGGTGCGACACCTGTAGAGCAGGTGAGATGAAACTGAAAGTATAAATCAAAACCAACTCTGACTTTGTTACAGTAACTGATCCAACGATTCAATGGACAACTATGGAGCTTCTTCTGGATCTGCTGTGTTTGTGTCTTCTGTGTTTGACCGGAAAAACACTTTGTGATGAAAACGGTAAGAATTATTCTACTAACTTAGAAGTTTAGGGCTCGACTTTTGAGAGGCAGGTGGAGGGACAAATAAGTTATTTTCACCCAACCCTTCACAGCACAGATTATTGATCTGATTGTTCCTCACAGATGACCTTGTGCTTTTTAAAGCTAGTTTTGGCATGACATTAGTTTTTGGGTTTGAGGAAACCCCCGAGTTTAGAATCTGTAATTCAATTTCAATTCAATTTTATTTATAGTATCAAATCATAACAAGAGTTATCTCGAGACACTTTACAGATAGAGTAGGTCTAGACCACACTCTATAATTTACCTCGGACAGACCCAGGCTCTTGGTAGGCGGTGTCTGACGGTGCCGGTTGGGGATGTGATGAACAGTGGCAATAATAGTCACTTTAAAGATAATGGAACAGTGACTTCAAATGGTAGTTGTAGTAGTTCATGTCATATCAGGGCGCTGCAGGGTGTTACAGGATGTAGCGCGGCACAGCAGAGCATGGGTGGACGTAGCAGGAAGCAGCAGGGTTCAGCAGGACGCAGCATGACACTGCAGGGCACCGCAGAGCTTAGCAGGGAGTGCAGCAGGACCACGGCGACAGCTGCAACCAAGATTTTGGTGCCAATGTACTCCATGGAAATATGCTGGGTGAGAAAAAAATAAAAACACAAGGACTCCGGGGAGTAAACTCCTCAGAGCTAGATTGGTAACAAGCATCCCCTCACACAAATGGAAAAGTGAGAGGAGAGAGCAGTCAAAGGAAGGAAGGAAGGAAGGAAGTCCCCTGGCAGTCTAGAACTATAACAGCATAACTAAGAGAGACAGGTCAAAGGAAAGGAGCCTGTTCGGGCTTGGAACCCTCCCCTGCCGAAAAGAAAAGGTAGGCCTACTAAAAGCAACAGTTCAAATAGGCTACTCAATGCAGCCAAATCTTTACATTTAAGAAGAAACATTACTTTCTTAAGTGAAAAATGACTGAAACGACTGATTAATCGGCTGATCATTTCAGCTGTAGTACTTGTAGTAAATAGTATATATTCCTCACAGACGACCTCAGGCTTTTTGTAGTTTTTGGGTGGGGGAGGAAACTAGAAACCCCTGAGCTCAGAATCTGGGTAGATGCTAGATTGGATCCGCTAGACTTCACAGGACCAATCCCCACTCCTCATGCCTAAACCTAACTACATCGACACGTCTAGCAGATCTGATCTAGCATTTACCCAGAATCTGCTGCAGGGTGACACATTAAACCATTTTAAGTGCTAAACATGCCTAACTTTGTTATTATTTAGCAGTGGTGGAAGAAGTATCCAGATCCTTTACTTCAGTAAAAGTACTAATACCACACTGTAAAATACTATGTTACAAGCAGAAGTCCTGCAAAAGTATTTGATGCAGAAATATCCTCCCATTTTGAAAGTGTAAAGGATCCAAACAGGTGTGTGTTTAATGGTCTAATCATTTCAACTTAAGTAAATGTACTTAATTACATTCCATCACTGTTATTTATGTGCATTTCTACAGGAGAGTTGTGTATGTGAGGAGAGAGTGTGTCTTTTTTCACGTGATTCCACTTCCTCAAAAACTCTTCATCACAACTCTAAATGAAGACATGTTGTACAGCAGGAGGATGTCACAGACATAAAGTCAGAATCAGTTGATCCATACAACATACCAGTGTTCAGATCCTTTAGTAAAAGTACTAATACCACACTGTGAAAATACTCTGTTACAGGTCCTGCTTTGAAAATGTTACTTGAGTAAAAGTAAAATAAAAGGTACTTAAAGTAAAAGTTAAAGTACTCAAGAAGCTAGAAACATGACATGTTTTTACTAAAATGACTGAGACGATCAAAATAGTTCCGTCACTCAACTAATGATTAATCGGCTGATCCTTTCATCGTGCAAAATACATAATAAAATCCCATTTTAAACATATAGTTCTACAAATTAAGTACATGTATTAAAAATAATTGTGGAGGATAAATTACTAACTAAACTCTTTTCAAAACTTGTGGAATAATGCTGGTGACATGTGTAAACATAGTGATAAATACATGATTTTATCTTTCAGGGCCAGAAGTCATCAAAGTGGAAGAAGGGGCTGATGTAATGTTACCCTGCTCTCTCAGCACCAAGGAGAACATTGAGTTTAAATTCTTTGACTGGAGGAAAGTTGCTCGGACAGATGGTCTGAAGGAGGTGTTCCTGTATGACGCAGGCATTCATTACAACAACGGTCTAGATGGTCAGAGTGAAGAGTTCAAAGGTCGAGTCTCTCATTTTCAAGATGAACTGAATTACGGTAACGCCTCCATAATCATCACAAATACAAAGGTGACTGACAGTGGAAACTACACCTGTTATTTTCCTCGTCTTCGGCCACCTCAAATATTCAACATTGAGCTTATTGTTGTCGTTGGTGAGTACTTTCGTCAAACAGTTGAAGATTTCCTCTCATTTTCTGAAATTGTAGCAGTATATATACGACCTAATTTGTTACAAGCACTATTCTGTTACAACTTCGACCTAACCCTAAACCAGTCAGGTCTATGTATGAATCAGTTTTAGTGTGATAATATCACACAAGCACTCTAACATACGTTTTGATTTGCCTTTTAGATGATGTCTCAAAAGACAGATCAGATGTATGGAGCTAGATTTGTTTCTTTATTACATGCGAGAAAATAAATGATCTGAGAGAAAAAAAAATATTTGAGAGAAAAAGTTTTCATACCAACAGCAAAAAATAATAATATTTGAGACTAAAAAAAGTTTTGAGAGAAAGTATTTTCTCATAGAACATAAAAAAATATATATTTGAAATTTTTTAAATTATTTCTGAGAAAAGAAAATCTCTCTCAAAATACTTTTTTAAACTCTCAAATATATATTTTTTGCTATCAGTGTGAAAACATTTTCTCAAAAAAAGGATTTTGCTCTCGCTGTGAAAATAATGTCATGGGCGGGGCCACGTTCCTATTGGCCAGTCGGGTGAGCACCGTCTTGTCTTGGGAGTCGAACTGAATCATTACACTGGCTGAGCAAGCTCAGCATCACTGAAGATTAAACATTAAATAGGCTAACCCTAAATGTAAGCTAGTTTGCCATTACTGATGCGTTTGGCAGATTGACATGGACAAAGAATAGCACTCATATTCATGAATGTGTATTATATTATTAGCATGCTAATTGCTAGAAAAGCTAATCACTAATTAGCCATCATGCTAGGTAAACTTGCAAACTCACCTGGTTTGTACCATTTTTAAATCAAATGCCAAATGAATATGTTGATTTAGATAGTTTCACTCCTTATTTAGTGAGCTAGTTTCTACCTTTGCCCTTGCTAGCCTCAAAGCACCTGAAGAGCAACTGCTTGATCATCATATACAACTTCCTGTACAACTTTCAGCTAGTCTGCATGGAAGGTGGCAACCCTATAGCTAGCCAACGTTAGATAGTGATTGATATACCGTTTGAAAGTGTCCCACCTAGTTTTGTGTAAAATAGTCTTTGTATGGTTGTTGCACTACACGTTTAGCTACATTGCATGTGTAGCTTGCAAACTCAGCTACACAGGGTTTATTCTAAATATTTTTCCATCTAGCGTGAGGTCTAGAGCTGACAAAGTAAATTGCAGATCTAGAACTAAGGCTGAATCTCATTTCTCATCTTACCTCTTCCCCTTTGGTCTCACCCTAGCCCTTGTCCCTCGAAACGGTAAGGGCTAGGGGTGACATACCCTATTGAAATGAGAGGCGCCACTTGGGTACATCATCATATATACTTAGGTCTGTTTGCAATCAATATTTCTATACACTGCATGGTGTGTTTATCTGTTTCAGTTATCACTGTTTTGAATGTCATTGATGTTCAGAAACAGTTTTTGTTAAAAAGTCTTTATTTCCCAAAAAAAAAACATAACATGCAAAAACATTATAGAAAAATGTAGAGAACCATTATCAACTATTAGAACAATAACTTAGATGTCACACTAAAAAGGCACTCAAATGTATAAAAATAAAAGACACACAAGACCACAAACAAACAAAACTACAGCTATTCTGAAATTCCAGACCATAGTGTGATGCCTGTTGGCCAGTAACCTTTCCCTCCAACCCCATTCCTTTCATTAGTGTCCTGTATCATAACCAACAACAATGTACAGGTACATGAACAGGAATGAATTCAAATGATTACTGCTCGTTTTCAGCCAGAAAGTGGATCAGCTGCTGGGTTTCCTCCGGCGTCCGTGTGTATACAGGACGGTATATGTAAAGCATGTGTCTCCAAAGCAAGTAGTGTTATGCACTGATATCAAACGAATTTCGCTGCTAATGGAGTTTAGTTAACAATGTAGACATGCATGCAGTCAAGGCAGAGAAATGCGCGGACTGTTGTGCAAATCAGCAATGTAACGTTAACGTTAACGTTAGCATAGCAAGCTAGCGATTTTAAAAAACGTTTCAGTTACAAATATAGTTGCAAATATCTATGTACATGATTGTGTAGAGCACAAAACAAGACTGTCGTAATTTTTAAATCAATTCTTTAAGCCGAAAATACTTACATTTATGGGTCTCTCTGGTCGGCCTGGCAGCCATTGTTCCTTGTTGCACAATGTATCTGGACCCCCCTGGCTGGCATTGCTCAGCCAGTGTAATGATTCAGTTTGACTCCCAAGACAAGACGGTGCTCACCCGACTGGCCAATAGGAAAGTGGCCCCGCCCATGACATTATTTTCGCAGCGAGAACAATCGTCACACGAGAGCAAGAAATTGCATCGAGGCAAAGACTTAGGTTTTGAGAGCAAGAAGAAAAACGTTTTGAGAGAAACACTTTTTTTTTGAGAAAATGTTTTCACACTGATAGCAAAAATATATATTTGAGAGTTTAAAAAGTATTTTGAGAGAGATTTTCTTTTCTCAGAAATAATTTAAAAAATTTCAAATTTATATTTTTATGTTCTATGAGGAAAATACTTTCTCTCAAAACTTTTTTTAGTCTCAAATATTATTATTTTTTGCTGTTGGTATGAAAACTTTTTCTCTCAAATATTTTTTTTTCTCTTATAAAATGCTTTTTTGCTATCAGTGTGATAACTTTTGCTCTCAAACTTTTTTTTTCCTCTCAGATCATTTATTTTCTCGCATGTAATAAAGAAACAAATCTAGCTCCATAAGATGTGGCTCTACAAAATAATTTCTGGAAGGAACTTGTTTTGGTGGAACATTTGCACCCCACAAAAGAAAACGCCACATACAATATTAAATGAAGTCAACTGTTGACACAATACAGTAACGTGAGCTATTTAAATTAGCTGATACATGGTTAAACCTCATTGGGTCTTACCAGTGTATCTCCGTACCTACTTCGTCCACAGCAATCCCAACAATCGGTCCCAAAACGTCCGAGTTAGAGAGGAAATGCCGTAAACATATTATTTGTAAATCTTAACAATCATTCCCAAACACAGAGGGCGGAAGGTGACGGCCAAAGCCTGACATCTGGCGTGTGAGCCAGGTGCCAGATGTCAGGCTTCATCCTGGAAATGTACTTCTGTTGATCCAGACTATGGTTTTAATGATGTTGCTCGCTATCGAACACTCATATGATTTTGTTGACTAATGGATTAGTTAATTTAATCGACAGATCTGTAAAACTGAGTTTCTCTACAAAGAATGATGCTAAAGCATTACTTTAGATCATCTGCTTACCAGAGATGTGCTCAGACGTTTCTTGTAAATAAGCTATTCAGCATGAAAAACCATGAAACTGAGATCATTCTTCTATGTGTTGGACATGACTTAAAAGTAGGGATGCACCGAATCCAGTGTTCACGTTTGGATTCTGGGCTTTTTGATGGGGTTAGGTTTCTGCCAAACCTTAGAATTGTTTTCCACTGAACCGAACCCTACTTGGCTGCTGCTCCTTAGCTTACATTAGCTTTCTAATTTCACCAACCCAACATGCCTTCTGTAGTGGAATGGTTTCGAATGACGACCAACAACGCTTGTTATTTACTGTGAACATTTACACAGTTTTACACACAAGAAAGTGAAGAATTTAAAGGGTGATAGAATGATTATATAGGGTATTTCACACTGTTCCTGAAGGTCTCGTAATAGGGTACGTAACATTGGTTGGGTTGAAAATGGCTTGGGTGCTGTTCTATGCTCCCTAATGCAACGCTGTGAATTGGCTTTACAATGAACGAGAGGTTTTCTACCATATAAGGTATGCTCATGAATATTTAGATGAGCTGCACGCTGATTGGTTGCACACACAGACACAGAGCTGCCCCGCAGCACACACACACACAAACACACACACACACACACACACATACACACACAGACACAGGCACACACAGACACCCTGTCTGTTAACGTTACTTATAGACTTCCAAAAGTCCGACCGAGAGGCCGACCGTGAAGGCAGCAAATCCGGCAGGCAGCCGCCGGCTGTCACGGCAGATTGTGGAGCTTCTCAAGTCCGACACACAGGGCTGACGATTGCTGTAGGCGATAAATGTGTTTGGGGCGCCGTGTCACCCTTAGGTCTACGTCCCATTAATAATAGAATTCTGAATGACAAGCGAAATAAAACGTGTTTATTAAACATGATCATCCTAGGGCGCCCCCTCAGCCACACGTTTACTTGTCAACCTTTCATTACGCGACGTTTCCAGTCTACGGGTCTGATTCAGACACACGGAGCTCTGAAGCACACCTGTGCGTCGCTTAGTGTCCACTCTCGCTGTAGAAATAGAGACAAACAGCGGCACAGACACGGAGCTGCTGCGCGCCTTCCCTGGTCTGTGCAGCTTCAGGTTTATAATGGACGCGCTCTGCTGTGGGCATGCTGCAGCAGATGTGTCCCTATTTCTGCGTAAACAGCTCATGTAAGTGAGCTGTTTAGGCAGACCATACCTAGAGATTGGCATGGGGTGGATTCCACAAAATCATCTCTCTATCATCTCTTTATCAGGATGCATAGTATCCAGGATACTATGCATCCTGATAAAGTTCCCTTGGTCTTTGGAATTAAAATAGCCCCACATCATCACATAGCCTTCACCATACCTAGAGATTGGCATGGTTTTATGTCAGTTAGCCTAATAGCTAGTTTGATTTGCATTGAGAGATGATTTTATGGAAAGTACCCCATGCCAATCTCTAGGTATGGTGAAGGCCAAGGGAACTTAATCAGGATGCATAGTATCCTGGATCCATGAAATAACTGGCCTTTAAAAATAAACATCTGCCTGCCTCTATGGAAAATTATCATATATAGCGTGCTAGATGCCGACAACAATCCACGGAGCGTCCGTTCTGGCTAGGTCCCGCGGACGTTATGAGCCGCATGGAAGGCTCCTGTAACGGCTGTGTTGTATCGTAGTCCTATATTGATTAGGTCAGTGTGGCTGTACTTGTATAAATATACACCGACAGGAGAGCTAGCAGCCGCTGCACATTTGTGTGCCGCCATCTTTGTTGACATTAGTGAATGTGTAGCGTTCCAATGCGTGTTTTGAAGTGTTATTTTCTAAGTAATTTAAATACTCGATAATGTCAATTTGCAAATCGTTAACACAACGACAATATTATCGTAGACGATATATATCGCCCACCCTTACTATAGCTATAATGTCCCTTTGTCTATTCCCCATCAATTCACAAGCACAAGAGAAAAAGTATTTTGTACTTACATTTAATACCCCTGGAACTCATTGGAAGTTGATTGAAGATGGCATAGTTGGTAGTGTTGTTATAACCAGTCAACTGAACCAACGATCTTTTCACAAAACTGACAAAACCTTGTCAAACTGTCAAGATCCATCAACATTACGTGCATGAGCTACTTTCTGACATTCTAACTTAAAGTGGCTGAATATCAAAATACATGATAGAAGCATTTTGTTAAACCACTTACAAGTGTTATGTTGACAACACTATTGAAACAATTACTTTTTATTACAACTGTACATGAAAAAAGAGGCCATTTGGCCCTGGACTAATAGGGCATTCTATTTGTCCATTCTATTGGCTAAATTCTATTTTGAAGACTTGTGCCGGCTGCATAAGTCTAATTTAAGGCTCTCACATATAAATAGTATGGTTATATTGTACATTTTCTGAATCATCAGAGTGCCTTGAGTATTGAAGTTGTTGAGTTTTGTGTCCCTGGTGTTTTGTCATGCCCCAGGGATAAAAGAAGCACGGTTTGCGGCGAAATTGGGAGAAAATGTGTGTTATTTCTGGTTTAAAGAAGTCATGTGACCTCTGTGATTGACAGACAGATTCAGTACTGGGCTTAAATGAAAGCCTAAAAGCTCCCCTTTCCAACGATACCAAGCACCATATTATAGAATATTGACAATATCCCTACCACGAGCCTAAAGCAGATATACACCAGATTTCAAAAGCGGAATTTATCTTAGGGGGTTAGTAACTTCATGAGCTGAAAAAAAGTGATTCGCTACCACCCCTGCACTGCTATCGTGATTTTTCTAGCACTAGGGGTGTATACCTTGCCAAAAATCACTATGAGCCTTTGTCCCCCCAGATGATACCGATGGCCCAAATTTGGGGCCCTGGCTCATGGACTACAGTGCCTTGCGAAAGTATTCGGCCCCCTTGAACGTTTCGACCTTTTGCCACATTTCAGGCCTCAAACATAAAGATATAAAACTGTAATTTTTTGTGAAGAATCAACAACAAGTGGGTCCCAATTATGAAGTGGAACGAAATTCATTGGCTATTTCAAACCTTTTTAACAAATAAAAAACTGATAAAGTGGGCGTGCAAAATTATTCAGCCCCTTTACTTTCAGTGCAGCAAACTCTCTCCAGAAGTTCAGTGAGGATCTCTGAATGATCCAATGTTGACCTAAATGACTAATGATGATAAATAGAATCCAGCTGTGTGTAATCAAGTCTCCGTATAAATGCACCTGCTCTGTGATAGTCTCAGAGGTCCGTGTAAAGCGCAGAGAGCATCATGAAGAACAAGGAACACACCAGGCAGGTCCGAGATACTGTTGTGGAAGTTTAAAGCCGGTTTGGATACAAAAAGATTTCCCAAGCTTTAAACATCCCAAGGAGCACTGTGCAAGCGATAATATTGAAATGGAAGGAGTATCAGACCACTACAAATCTACGAAGACCCGGCCGTTCCTCTAAACTTTCAGCTCATACAATGAGAAGACTGATCAGAGATGCAGCCAAGAGGCCCATGATCACTCTGGATGAACTGCAGAGATCTACAGCTGAGGTGGGAGACTCTGTCCATAGGACAACAATCAGTCGTATACTGCACAAATCTGGCCTTTATGGAAGAGTGGCAAGAAGAAAGCCATTTCTTAAAGATATCCATAAAAGTGTCGTTTAAAGTTTGCCAAAAGCCACCTGGGAGACACACCAAACATGTGGAAGAAGGTGCTGTGGTCAGATGAAACCAAAATTTAATTCTTTGGCAACAATGCAAACGTTATGTTTGGCGTAAAAGCAACACAGCTCATCACCTTGACCACACCATCCCCACTGTCAAACATGGTGGTGGCAGCATCATGGTTTGGGCCTGCTTTTCTTCAGCAGGGACAGGGAAGATGGTTAAAATTGATGGGAAGATGGATGGAGCCAAATACAGGACCATTCTGGAAGAAAACCTGATGGAGTCGCAAAAGACCTGAGACTGGGACGGAGATTTGTCTTCCAACAAGACAATGATCCAAAACATAAAGCAAAATCTACAATGGAATGGTTCACAAATAAACATATCCAGGTGTTAGAATGGCCAAGTCAAAGTCCAGACCTGCAATCCAATCGAGAATCTGTGGAAAGAACTGAAAACTGCTGTTCACAAACGCTCTCCATCCAACCTCACTGAGTTCGGAGGCAGTTTTGCAAGGAGGAATGGGCAAAAATGTCAGTCTCCGATGTGCAAAACTGATAGAGACATACCCCAAGCGACTTACAGCTGTAATCGCAGCAAAGGTTAGCTGCGTAAAGTATTAACTTAAGGGGGCTGAATAATTTTGCACGCCCAATATTTCAGTTTTTTATTTGTTTAAAAGGTTTGAAATATCCAATAAATTTCGTTCCACTTCATGATTTTGTCCCACTTGTTGTTGATTCTTCACAAAAAATTACAGTTTTATATCTTTATGTTTGAGGCCTGAAATGTGGCAAAAGGTCGAAAAGTTCAAGGGGGCCGAATACTTTCGCAAGGCACTGTAATAGGGGTGTACTTACTTACTTTTGTTGCCAGCTGTTTAGACATTAATGGCTGTATGTTGAGTTATTTTGAGGGGACAGCACATTTACATTGTTATACAAAGCTGTACACTTAATACTTTACATTGTAGCGTGTCATTTCTTCAGTGTTGTCCCATTAAAAGATATAATGAAATATTTATTAAAATGTGAGGGGTGTACTCACTTTTGTGAGATACTGTGTGTATATATATATATACAGTGTTGGGGAGTAACGGAATACATGTAACGGCGTTACGTATTCAGAATACAAATTATGAGTAACTGTATTCCGTTACAGTTACAATTTAAATAGTTGGTATTTAGAATACAGTTACATTGTTGAAATCAATGGATTACATGACGATACTTATCTGTTTCACGCGTTTATTCACTCTGACTAAATTAAGGCAACTATATTTTTCAGAAGCCCCGATATGAAATCGAAAAAAATAGCTATTTGCGTGATCAGTCACAATGGAGTCGGAACCGGCACGACAGAGCCAGGGCAGGAATAAGTTTCTATCTTGGAAATTCAAACAGCATTTCACATTAAAGAACGAACAGGGAGAACGAAATATAACTGTGCAGTGCAGCCTCTGCTTGCCAGCAACCAACCTCCTTTCAGCGTCCAAATTACTCCACCTCCAACCTGAAGAAGCATCTTAAAGTAAGCTATTTTTTTAATTAGCCAAGGGTAGTCGTCTGCTGTAGTTTTACTGGTCACCTTGCTATTTTAACATTGACGTGCGACTTTACATTCTCCTACGTGCTGATTTACTAGCTGCAGAGCCGTTTAAAGACTGACTAGCCCCGTTTGACATGCTAGCTAAACGTTAAAATTAGCTCGTGGTAGCAAGACTGCGGTTAGATTTTTGTAGTATGCAGTTCGGGACTACCAATACAATAATCTATCTGCTTGTTCAGGTACACATTCAGCTAGTTGGAATAAAAAGAACACACCATTATAGGCCTGTTTAGTAAGCTGGATGTGATAGCTGCATTCCTACACTTATAAAACGCAATTCAATGTGGAAGTAATCCTGAAGTAATCCAAGTATTCAGAATACGTTACTCAGATTGAGTAACGTAACGGAATACGTTACAAATTACATTTGTGGGCATGTATTCTGTATTCTGTAACGAAATACATTTTGAAAGTATCCTTCCCAACACTGTATATATACACATATCTTAAAAACACTTGTGGTGGAGGAGAAATTAGACTACAAACTAAACTACTTTTTTAGCGGCTGTTATAATATAAATAATTCTGGTGACGCGTTAATCAGCATGTTGATTAATACATGATTTTGTCTTCCAGGACCAAAAAACATCACAGTGGAAGGAGGAGCTGATGTTGTGTTACCCTGTTCTCTCAGCACCAAGGAGAACATTGAGTTTAAACTGTTTGACTGGAGGAAAATTGCTCAGAAAGATGATGGTCAGAAGGAGGTGTTCATGTATAACGCAGGCATTCATTACAACAACGGTCTAGATGGTCAGAGTGAAGAGTTCAAAGGTCGAGTCTCTCATTTTCCAGATGAACTGAAACACGGCAACGCCTCCATAATCATCAGAAATACAAAGATATCTGACAGTGGAAACTACACCTGTGATTTTCCAAAACTTCAGCCACCTCAAAAATTCAACATTGAGCTTGTTGTTGGTGAGTGCAAAAATAATTAGACTACAAACTAAACTGCTGTATAAACTGTTTCTGCTTTAATAATTATTAATTGATAGCTCTGCATGTAAACATACTGATTAATTTTTTATTAATTTATTATTATTAATTTTATTATTATTATTATTATTATTATTATTATTATTATTATTATTTAGTTTTTTTTTTATCTTCCAGAGCCAAAAGTCATCACCGTGAAAGAAGACAGTGATGTTGTGTTACCCTGCTCTCTCAGCACCAAGGAGAACATTACTTCAAAACTCTTTGACTGGAAGAAAGTTGCTCAGAAAGATGATTGTCAGAAGGATTTGTTCTTTTATAATGGAGGCAGCAATAATAACAAAAACTGTTTTCCAGGTCGAGTCTCACATTTTCCAGATGAACTGAAACACGGCAACGCCTCCATAATCATCAGAAATACACAGGTGACTGACAGTGGAGTCTACACCTGTGATTTTCCAAATTTTCAGCCACCTCAAACATTCTATATTGAGCTTGTTGTTGTTGGTGAGTACTTCTGTTAAACAGTTGAAGATATCCTCTCATTTTCTGAAATTCTAGCAGTCTATATACAACTTAATTTGTTTCAAGCACACTTCAACCTAACCCTAAACCAGTCAGGTTTATGTAGGAATCAGTTTTAGTGTGATAATATCACACAAGCACTCTAACATACGTTTTGATTTGCCTTTTAGATGGTGTCTTAAAAGACAGATCAGATGTGAAAGATGTCAAAATAATTTCTGGAACGTGTTGTTGCTGGTGAAAAAACACTGATTATATATATGTACATTGAAGTGATATTGTCGATAAAGACCCGCTGATCGCTGTCCGATTCTCTGATATGAATGCCCGCATTGCATTGTGGGATATCGGCTTTGAATGCGTCCAGCTTGGCTCATATCGTAGGCTACTGTTCTGTCTTATTTACTGTAATATTTCACCGGTAATGAGATCGTAATAATATTATTAAAATAAAGAAATGAAAACCATGATAACATCTAAACAAATGTTGATAGATGTAGCATTATAGTTTTAACAACAAAGCAATCCAGCTTCTCTGGCCGAAATAGACCGAAATAATAACTAAAGGAAATACATATAAAACATGATGAAGCTGTTTTAATCAACATTTATTCACCAGATCTGGTGAATAAATGTTGATTAAAACAGCGGTTTATATGCCAACATCTCTTACGTTTGTGTAAATGTTTATGATTTAAAGGGTTCATTTTTATATATTTTTAATGTGCATTGGCCTCACTTTATTAGAACAACTTTTTATATTGTTGTAGAATATAAAAAAACATTGCAGGACCAGAATCTGACTCATACTGGAAGAAGTTAAGTCTGCAACGCTGAAATGTGTAACTAAGGCTTAAATTGTGCTTTTCTGTTTCTCCCTGTGTTTTGCTCACACTGTTAAACGTTTAAAAGCAGGGAAGGGATGAAAAACACATCCTAATATTACATTTGAATGCTGATTGTCTTATATAATCTGTTTATCTGTTTCATGTTCACAGGTGCAGCTTTAAAACCATTTGTTACAATACTTGATGCAACAGCATACTCGGCGAAGCTGCAGTGTGAAGTTCATGGCAATCCAAAACCTAAAGTAGAGCTGCAGGACAGTGATGGAAACATCCTTCATGCTAAAGTAACACAGGACTCAGAAAGAGAAGGCAGCTTCTACATCACCCTCCAAACTACTGTGACCAAGACCGGCACCTATCGCTGTGTAGCCACACAGGAGGAAATCAGACATCAGATTTATGCTGAGATCTCTGTGTATATCAGTGGTGAGATTCTTCCTTGTGATATTTTGATTTTTAAATTGTTTTGTTTATGTGTTATTTATTTGCAAAATGTTACAGGCGGAAATGTGTGTCGCCTGTATCAGATTCACCTATATTGAGTTACTGGCCAAAACAACTTCACCTTGATTATAGCTCCACCTCCTGGTGGATATGTGTCAGTTTTAGTGTCTGAGGCTACATCCACATTACTAGGTTTTCATTTTTTTAGCAGCGTTGTGACACAAACACGATCTCCGTCCTCACAAGAGTTTCAGCTCCAGTAGCAGAACTAATCTCCGTCCATTTTAACACGTCTGACAACGAAAAGACTGACTGACGTCTTTTTTCCAAAGTTCTCCATTTGTGCCCGTCCAGACCAAAAGGTAGTAGTGTAAATGTAGCCTGAGGTACCTGCACCAGTCTATACCACCAATAAAAGCTTCACTTGAATAACTTATACATTGTTTGCTGCCGTAGTTATAATAATAATAATAATAATAATACAGCCACAGACACCTTAATAAACATAAATAAAAACATTATTTAATGTAAAATAAATATAGTAAAATCAAGGTGGCAAATAAAAACATTTAAATCAATAAAATGAAAGTGGACATGGTGGAAGTTATGTAGGGTATATGCGTATTTAAACAGATGTGTTTTAAGTTGTGATTTGAATTGATGAAGAGAGTCCAGTTGATGAATGTGAGGAGGAAGACATGGGGCAGAGCAGCTGAAGGCTCTGGCCCCCATGGTGCTGAGTCTGAATGCTGGGACAGTTCAAATTACAGCTGAGGAGGAACAAAGTGTTCAGGGGGGAAGTGTAGGGAAGAAGCAGGTCTGAGAGGTATGGGGGTAATTCAAAATGAAAGTCCAAAGAGAAAAAAAACAGATCAATTAAAAAATATTATTATTTTACTATGCTACTAGGAATAATCATGCCATAATTCAATTTAAAAAAGAAAAAGGAAACTGAAAAAGCAAAGATGAAATGTAAAATGATAATTTGAAGTGAAAATGTAAAAAGTCAAATTTACAATGCAAAGCTTAAATATAAATACTAAATATAAATGGTAATACTTAAATTAAAATCTCAAATAGAAAAAAAAAATATTTTAGTCTTTGCACTTTATAATTTTCAATCACAATTTTCAATTTTATCTTTTGAATTTTACATTTGGCAATTGCCCTTTGACATTTTTTTTCCAACTTTTTAATTTAGTTTTCAACAATTAACAACTGGGAAGTGACACAACACAACAAACAAGGTAAACACATTACAGAGGAACCGGAACGACACGTAAAAACGGAAATCCCCACCCACCCGCAATCCAACCCAATTAGAGTTTAGATTCTCTGCCCGAGGCCCGAGCCGACCCGAGCCCGGCCCGACTTCAGGCCGGGCTGGGCCGTTATTTTCCACCACTATCCTCAGGCCGGGCCGGGCCGGGCCCTTGATCAAGCATTTGTGTTTTTTTTAATCATTACTTTAGCCTAATTGGGTGGGGAGAAAGCTATGCCATAATCAGAACTAGTATCTATATAGGCTATATTTAGGCCAAAGTAGCCTAACAAATGTGTCCAAAAAGTTCCTCCTCTCGCACACATCACACCGGGGCTGCTGGGCTGTATGGTGGAGCTTAAGTGCAACATGGAGCTTGAGGATGTAAAGAAAAAAAGAAAAACAGGAGAATTACCTTTGAGCAAGTTTGGAGGAAAGTCGGAGGTATGGAACCATTTTAAACAAGTTGTGGGAAGTGACAACATGTGTCGGCTTTGTTGAGTGCATTTAGTGCGGCCGCTGTTCGCCTATGACAGCAAATAAAACGGGGACTTGGATGATGAACAGACACATGAAGCAGGCTCGCCATGGCAGAAAAGATGATAGTCAGCCTTCAACGTCCTCTTTTGTTACTTCTCCAAGCATAGGCTACCCCTGAGGGCGAGGCATGCCCTCCCAGAGAAATAGCCTACGTTGAGTTTTTTTTTACGTTTCTTCATTCAGATCCATTTGCGATCCGTTCCATTCTGAATAAACAAACAGCGCAGTTTACATGCTTCGCTCTTGTTGCATTATTCATTAAGATCATTTTAAACAGATTTCTGCAGTTCAAACAACTCTGAATTGTAGTTGAGAACGTCAGTTATGACGGCCCACGGATTAAAAAAGTGTCGGGTTGAAATCGGGCTCGGGCTCATAATTCCAGTTAATGTGTCGGGCTGGGCCGGGCTCGGACACAACGTGCACAGGCTCGGGCTGGGTCGGGCTTGATTTTTTGGGCCCGATCTAAGCTCTAAACCCAATACAGGTCCAAAATGAGGACAAACAACACACACCCATGCACACTGACATAACACACACCAATAAGGACACACCACCACCAAAAAAAAAGGATAGACAAAATAAAAGAGATAGAGTAGGGCGGGAAAGCTTCCAGTTGAGCAGGATCAGTCTCTGAGCTAGCAGAGATGTAAATGCCAGGGCCCGCCTCAGCACAACAGGGAGGAAAGGGTCAGGGGAAATGCCAAAAATGGTTGATAAAGGGTAAGGGGGGATAGTATGCCCATAGGCTCTACTCATGGTGTAAAAAATGCACATCCAAAAAGATATTAGTTTGGGGCAAGACCAGAAAATATGAGTATGGTTGGCAAAGGACTGGTTACACCTGTTACAGGCGTCCCGCACAGTGTGGTATATTTTAGACCATTATTTTGGGGTGAGGGAAGTAGGGGAATGTCTTCTTAATCAAGTCTCTAACCTGGAAAAAGCGAAGAAGGTGTGACTTCGGCAAATTGTAAAGAGAAGAGAGCTCTGTGAAGGACACAAATATGCCATCCTTGTATAGGTCCTTAACACTGACGATGCCATTACTGTGCCAGGCCCTGAATGCCAAGTCTGAACTTGAAGGTATAAAGACATGGTTTTTAAGCAGTGGGGTCAAGATGGAAGGACCCTGTAAACCTAAGTTTTTACTAGCCTGACTCCAGATCTTAAGCGAGAAGGATACAATAGAGAATGTGCCCACAGGTGTTAAAGGCAAGGGGGTTGGGAGCAGAGGGCCGACCGCAGTGGGAGGCGTGAGCTCGCTCTCTGCAAGTGTACCCAGGCAGGTAGTGAGGCACCGTCGTCGCTCATCCAGCATAAGAGTTTTTGCAGATTAGCTGCCCAGTAATAACGCCTGAAGTTAGGGAGTGCCATACCCCCTTCAGTCTTAGGGGACTGTAATATCACCTTGCGGATCCTAGTGGGTTTTCCGCCTCCAGTTTGTCGAAAAAAGATTTAGAGCGTAGCACCAGGATGTGCTGGAACAGATAAAGGAATTTGGGGACAACAACCATCTTAATCAAATTTATCTGGCCCACGAGGGAGAGTGGTAAGACTGACAAGCGGTCAAAATCGCTTTCAGCTTTTTTTTACATTCCATCCCATGAGATGAATCTAATTATGCTGTCCGTGTTCGACATACCTTACTGTCATTACTTGAATAGGCGAAGCGGAGTCCAGCGAGGTGGGAGAGAGGGAGCAGCTGCAAGAAGCATGGATGGAGGGGGGGGGAGACACAAAACAACACAACCAACACAACCACATACACACACATACAGAAGCAGAGCGTTGTTCAGCCACTTCGGGAGAGTAGTCCTCAAATATGTGAATTGGGAAGCCCTTGTAGTTCAGCTTCCCCCGAAGCTTTCGAGCGTCACGCACAACCAACTCCCGGACTTGAAATCTGAGGAATCGCATCACGACAGGCCGGGCTTACCGCCAGGGCCCGGTTTCGTAGCAAGGGGTCTAGTTCCGGGGCTGAGTCCAGTATTTGTTCACCAAGAACCTCATATATATGAAATTACAAGCTAAAATAAAATACAAGACTTTAATAAAGTGGCAATGTGTCAGCGAGAGGTAGAGTCTGAGTCTAGTTGTGTCCATTGATCCAGTGGTTACAGAATCAGCTTTTTATCCAAGTCCAGCTTGGGATGTGACCCAGTGAGCGCTTGTGGAAACTCTTCAGCAAGCCGCTGATCCAAAGCTGTGACACCAAGAGCTCCTTCACTCTGATGTTCAGGTGAAACACCTTTCTGCAGAGAGAAGTACACGTCAGTGAAACAGAAAAACAGTCAAGCTTGTCTTAACCTCATCCACTGCACTGCTTCAACAGTCTCATCCTGCATTATATCAGGCCTATTATAGTTTTAGACTAAAGTGTTTTGGGTAATGTCTGTGTCTTCTACAGATACACTGTTCAACCAGACCAGCTATAATGCTAGCATCAAAAAAACAGTAATGATGGAAGCCAAACAGGTAATATTAAAACTGCCATGACACAGAACTGAATCAGATGCAGGTTAATTAGTTAAGTTTGCCCAATCGGCTGGTCCTAACTGTTAGCCAGCATCTCCAGGTTGGTCACAGACAATTGCAGGAAGCTGATTTTTTTTTTTTAACATAGTATATTGTGCCCTAAATGACTTGACACTGCCTGTGTTATATTTTGCTAGTAGTCATGCATGCAAATAACAGCTGATAATGTTAGCTAGTCGCAAAAGGCAGCCTCTTACCTGCTGTACTGTCTGCCGCTTTCTCGCTGTCAGACCGATAGGGAACTGCGTGGAGTTGTCAATGCTCCTTTTTAGTCCTGGTGAGTTTGTGTGTGAGGCCACATGGTCAGACATGTAAGAACACATTCACCAAGTTGAAGCCATTGCCTTTTAAATAACAGTCCTCCCTACAGCCCTGCTGCCTCAACTTGCTCTGATGTCGCTGTAGTAGTTTCAGACAGTGTGCTTCCAAGCAGTCAGCTCCCCCTGCCGTCCATAAGGTGCCTCTGCACCCAGTTCCGTTTCAGACCCTCCCACCAGCCTTTGGGCCACGCCTCCTCATTTACATATGCTTTTGAAAAGCCAAACGCTAAATCCAAATGGAAAAGGAGAATCTTAAAATGTCAAAGGGCAATTGCCAAATGTAAAATTCAAAAGATAAAATTCAAAAGATAAAATTCAAAATTGAAATTGAAAATTATAATAATTATTTTTCTATTTGAGATTTTAATTTAAGTATTACCATTTAAGCTTTTCCATTTCACATGTTTCTCTTTTCTTATTTCCATTGCAATTTTCAATGTCATCTTTCAATTTAAGATTTCACTTTGAGTATTTATATTTAAGCTTTGCATTTTAAATTTGACATTTGACACTGTCACTTTACAATTTCAAATTATAATTTTACATTTCATCATTGCTTTTTCAGTTTCCTTTTTTTATTGAATTATGGCATTTGTGACCCCCAGCACCCCCCCAGGCTTGGAATCCTAATAATAACTATACATTAGCTACTGAGACTAAAACCAGAACCAACTCTCAGCTGTGTATCCGAGCAGGAGGAAACTGTCCAGAAGATCAGAGCTAACATCTCTGTTCCTGGTCACATTCATCCTACGGCTGGTTTTATCTGCAAAGAGTTTTAGATTTTAGTTTCGAGAGCATGCACACCTGCAGTTGTTCTCTTTGTGTAGACTGTGATACTATATCATATGCTGTTACATTCTGAGTGTTACATTAACTTTTTGTCTTCGGTTTCAGGGTTCTCCACTGGATGGATTGCTGCTACAGTTATTGGTGTTCTTTTTCTTGTTGCTGGTGTTATTCTAGCTGTGCTTTTATACAGGCGTAAAAAAGGTAAGTGTAAAAAATTTTTGTATAAACATATTCATGATGAGCAGGCAACACAACAGATTATTTAGATCATCATCATTTTATCATCATCATCGTCAGATATGCGAGTCTTTGCAGTTGTTTTATCTTCAGTCATTAATCATTGTGTTGGTATTTACACCAGAGTAGGATCAAGTCAGTTGGATTCGTAATTAATTATTCTTTAAATGATTTATTATATTTAATGTAGGGTATGAAAATTATATAATACACTACAAGCTTAAACAGTTGAAGTATTTTGGTCGTGTGTAAAAGAGATATGCAGAAATAATTATGTTAGAGGAGAAAGTAGACTACAAACTAAACTGCTTGTAAAACTGCCTTTGTGGAATAATTCTGCTTAAAAAAAAATTCTGATAATTAATTACTGATTGATGACTCTGCAGGTAAACATACTAATTATTACATGTTTTTATCCTCCAGAGCCAAAACGCATCAAAGTGGAAGAAGGCGATGATGTTACTTTACCCTGTTCCCTCTGGCCCATGGACATTACGTCAAAACAGTTCGTCTGGCAGAAAACTGATGATGGTCAGAAGGTGTTCCTGTATGATAATGGCGATCTTTACAGTGACGAGCTTCCAGATCAGAGTGAACAGTTCAAAGGTCGAGTCTCATATTTTGAAGATGAACTGGAACAAGGCAACGCCTCCATAACCATCAGAAATACGACGAGGGCTGACAGTGGAGAATACAGATGTAGTTTTCAGAAACATCAAACTTTCTGCATTAAGCTTGATGTTGTTGGTGAGTACTTTGATGAAACAGTTAAAGATGTCCTCTCATTTAAGGACTGGAGCCTGGTCTCCACCTTGTTATCTAGCTGCTGCATCTGAACAAACATGATGAAAACTTTGAACTCATCGATGGTGTCAGTTTCACATTTCTTAATGAAATATCAGCAGTCTGTAGTAGATTGCCTGATGTTACTGAGAGATGCATCTGCATTTTGGTTTTGAAAATAACCAACAAAAAGTTAACTTTACTTTTATGCATAGTTTTTAATGTTTGTTTGAACTGGCCTCTAGTTTTACAGCCATATGTGTGAAGCCGAGAGTGAAAAGATGGGGCTGCTTAAATTCATACGACAGGATGTTATAATGTACTCAAGATCATTTTATTCTAGTCTTAAAATTATTGACTATATTTACTGAAGGGTATGTACAAAAATGGATTCTTACATGTTTTTATCTTTTAGGGCCAGAAGTTATCAAAGTGGAAGAAGGCAGTGATGTTACTTTACCCTGTTCACTCTTGCACAAGGACATTTGGTTAACACAGTTTAACTGGAAGAAAATGTCTCAGAATGATGAAAGTCAGATGGAGGTGTTCCGGTATAAAAAAGGCGTGCCTAGTTCAAAGTGAGCAGTTCAAAGATCGAGTCTCACATGATGAAGATGAACTGAAACAAGGCAACGCCTCCATAACCATCAGAAATACGACGAGGGCTGACAGTGGAGTTTACAGATGTATTGTTCCATTAATCCAGAAACCTAAAAGAATCCACATTAAGCTTGTTGTTGGTGAGTACTTTCATTCAATAGTTAAAGTTTTCCTCTTATTTAAAGGGATATTTCACCATTGGAAAGATGAAAATATCTTTAAATTGGGTCACTTATGTAGTAAAAATGTGATTTTGTTTTTAGAAATTGGTGGTTTCTAGGCCGAGAAAAGCCAGAAATTGTGTTTTTGGCTCATGCATGAAAGACACCAAATCCCAGAATGCACTTGCTTCGCTGCTTTAGAGTCCACTCCCAAGCCACGCCTACCGTTTACAGACATAGGGCCCTTTGTACAACGATATATATTCCTATTTTGATACAGTTTTTACAATAATTAGGGTGTTTGCGCTCCGGTTCGCGAAAAGGAGCGTATCAGGCACAAACGTTCCCTATTGCTATTTTGCAGTTTCAGAAAACAATTCCGCCACTGACCAGGAAAAACCTGGTTTAAAGTCAGTGGCGCGTTATTCAGATGCTATTTTAGGGGCGCATGCTTGGCCATAATGTAGCGTGTGCACAACGCGCAAACACTTTGCTTCTCTCATCTAAACGGACGCAGCAGTTCCCATTTTTGCAAACCATACATAATGACAAGGAAAAATATTACTGAAAATGCACTTCAGGTGTTTGGATAGATAAGGGGACACTTAACAGTACAATCCTCAAAAAGTCCCAGCATTCTTTGTGGCTTGTTGTGTTTTACACATTTCCATGAATCATGGATGTGTTGATGACATAAATGAGGAAATATTAGAGGACTTAAGGAGACGTGATGTTGAACTACGGCGGCATTGGACACTCCGGTGGGATCTGGTCCGGGAGTGGCAATGCGTGATGTGCTCCTGGTGGAGCGGGTGGACGGAGATGGAGTGGGGGGGAGGAGGAAGGGGCAAAACAGGAGCAGGTGGTGCGTTTGGAGGCCTACGCTCCATGGCTGCAGCAATCCTCTCCAGACTTGAGGAGATGCGCCCGACACGAGCAGCAACATCGCCACCCGGTCAAGACGGCATTTATTACTTTGCCGCATCTTGGACAGCTCCCGCTGGCGTGCACCAGGCAAATCCGCCATTATAATAGCAATCCGCCATGGAACAAGCGCGCCTGCTCTTAAAGGGAATGTGAGAGGATGCTCTGATTGGTTTATTGCACGTTACGCCCAAACCACACCTAGCTACTTCAGACCAACCCATTTTAGATTTGCGTCGGGCGCAAGACTCATTTATCCCGCTGGTATAATAGCAACAGCGGCCGAGATCCGCCCACAAAGCTACTTGCATTTCACGTTTGATACTTGCGTTTCAAATCGTTAAAATAGGGCCCATAGACAGACAGTGAGACAGTCAACTCATCTCAAGTGTGTTTTATTGTCATTTCAACCCATACACAAAATGTTTCACCGTGGCTCAAGTGGTGTTACACATTTAAAATATATAAAAATGACATTATATAAAAACGACATACGAATCAGGCTACATTTAGTGCACACACATTATAGGCTCCGTAAAGTTCAGCTAATGCATACTAGCAGAGTATAAACACAGCCGTAAATTTGCGTGGGATGTAGAATGGTCGGCATTTAACAGTCACAAACTCCACCAGCAGTTAGCAGTTAGTTGGATACAAGCACCAGTCCGTGTTAACACAGCCCACCTCCACTAGTCTTACCCGGCAACAGAGCACCCAGCCTGGTAGCTGGATAGTCTGGTACACTGTTGTTCAGCCGTGTTTCCACAACAACAAAAACAGCAATCTCTGAACTTGCGTTGGGAGTTTCGTTGAAGTTGGATGTAGTCCAGTTTGTTGTCTAATAACCGGACACTTGCAAGCAGGATTGATGGAACAGGTGGCCGGCTAGCGTTAGCTTTCCACTTAGCTGGAACTCCTACCCTCGTCCCACTTTCCCCACACCGCTGAGGATGTCCCCTTACCGGCTAGCGGCATAGAGCGAGACCGCAGGCTGAGGTGCTGGTCTCCGTAGCAGGCAAAGCTTGCATAGTTTGTCGAGTATTCCGTATGTAATAAAGTTTCCTGCATATTCTCCGATCTGTACCAATGTATCCTGGTGGTACACGTGTGAGGTAGTTTGAATGCACATAATTGTTGTAAAAGTTTTCTGCTGAGAAAGTTGAAGTTTCAAGATGGCTAACACTTGTTTTGCTTCGGCAAGCTTCGGGTAAAGACGACAGTCCAACCCCCTATGGGCGGGTTGAAAACATGCGGAAGTAGCTCCTACTACCTGCTGTAGTCCGTTGTCTTTAGGCAAAAAGTCTTCCGATGGCGCAAAAATCGTCATTTTCCGTCATCGTAAGATTTTTTCCAGACCCACAATACAGAGATCTCTCGTCTCAAGGGGACATGAGGGAGGGCAGCACGGTCATTCAAAAATACTACCGTGTTTCTGCTGATACAAAGCTTAATGCTAAATCGGTGAAGTATGCCTTTAACAACTTAAATATGTCGGTCATCTATAAAAAAATATGCAGATACAATTATGTTAGAGGAGAAATTAGACTACAAACTAAACCGCTTGTAAAACTGCCTTTGTGGAATAATTCTGCTTACAATTTTTTTCTGCCTTAATAATTACTAACTGATTACTCCGCATGTAAACATATTGATTAATACATGTTTTTTTCTTCCAGAGCCAAAACTGATCACAGTGGAAGAAGGCAGTGATGTTACTTTACCCTGTTCCCTCTGCACCAAGGAGGACATTCGGTCAACACGGTTTGTCTGGCGTAAAACTGATGATGATCAGAAGGTGTTCCTGTATGATAAAGGTCATCTTAACAGTGACGAGCGTCCAAGTTGGAAGTTCAAAGATCGAGTCTCATATTTTCCAGATGAACTGGAACAAGGCAACGCCTCCGTAATCATCAGAAATACGACGGCGAGGGCTGACAGTGGAGACTACAGATGTATGTTTCCATTAATTGAGAAACCTCAAAAATTCTACGTTAAGCTTCATGTTGGTGAGTACTTTGATTTAACAAAGATGTCCTCTCATTTAAGGATCTCGTCTCCACCTTGTTATCTAGCTGCTGCATCTGAACAAACATGATGAAAACTTTGAACTCCACCTCATCGATGGTGTCAGTTTCACATTTCTTAATGAAATATCAGCAGTCTGTAGTAGATTAAATCTGAGTGTGCACACTGCCTGATGTTACTGAGAGATGCATCTGCATTTTGTTATTGTTTTTGAAAGTAACAAGCCAAAAAGTTAACTCTACTTTTATGCATAGTTTTAAATGTGTGTTTGAACTCTGGCCTCTAGTTTTAGAGCCATATGTGTGAAGCCGAGAGTGAAAAGATGGGACTGCTTAAATTCATACGACAGGATATTATAATCTCAAGATCATTTTATTCTATTCTTAAAATTATTGAATATATGTAATGAAGGGTATGTCAATTATATGATGCAGTACAATAGTTCAAATATTTTGGTTATGTTTAAAAAAATATGCAGATATAATTATGTTAGAGGAGAAATTAGACTACAAACTAAACTGCTTCTAAAATGGCCTTTGTGGAATAATTCTGCTTAAATAATTGTTCTGCTTTAATAATTACTAACTGATGACTCTGCATGTAAACATATTGATTAATACATGTTTTTATCTTCCAGGGCCAAAGATCATCGAAGTGGAAGAAGGCAGTGATGTTATTTTACCCTGTTCCCTCAGCACCAAGGAGGACCCTTTCGGTTAACACAGTTTGTCTGGAAGAAAGTTTCCCAGAAAACTGGTGATGGACAGAAGGTGTTCCTGTATGATAATGGTGATCTTTACAGTGACGAGCGTCCAGGTCAGAGTGAGCAGTTCAAAGGTCGAGTCTCACATTTTCAGGATGAACTGAAACAAGGCAACGCCTCCATAACCATCAGAAATACGACGAGGGCTGACAGTGGACATTACAGATGTAAATTTCCATTCATTCAGAAACCTCAAATATTCTACATTAAGCTTGATGTTGTTGGTGAGTACTTTGATGAACCAGTTAAAGATGTCCTCTCATTTAAGGACTGGAGCCTGGTCTCCACCTTGTTATCTAGCTGCTGCATCTGAACAAACATGATGAAAACTTTGAACTCATTGATGGCGTCAGTTTCACATTTCTTAATGAAATATCAGCAGTCTGTAGTAGATTAAATCTGAGTGTGTACACTGCCTGATGTTTCTGTTTTTTGTTTTCAAAAATAACCAGCCCAAAAGTTAACTTTTATGCATAGTTTTTAATGTTGTTTGAACTCTGGCCTCTAGTTTTACAGCCATATGTGTGAAGCCGAGAGTGAAAAGATGAGACTGCTTAAATTCATACGACAGGATATTATGATGTACTCAAGATAATTTTATTCTAGTCTTAAAATTATTGAATAGATTTGATGTAGGACTCTATTCTAATCACACAGCAACACACACAGAGCAGTAGGCGTTTCTAAGTGCACCTGCTATTCTGGTTAATGTTTGTGCATTAACATGAACTTTATTTCCAAACAGAAAAGAATGTATTTTGTGGCAGATCTGTGTAGATCAGACACCAAAAATAAATGATGTGTTAGCAGTAAAACTGTGATTGTGCAGCCTGAATATGAACAAGAAAGTTTCATTTAATTTCTTTAATATTGTTTTGTCTTTTTTCCTGCAGCTTCAACTCCAGAGCCAAATGAACTTCATCCATTAATGAATGGAATGGATGGAATCGAACTTCATTCATTAATGATAGAAAGGCTTTGATAATGTCTGTGTTGCTGGAAACATTTCTTTAGTTTTCAGTTATTTCATGCTTGTCTTATATCACAATGAATAGGCTCATTGATTTAGTCTTGCAGTTCTAGTTGATTGTGTAACTGTTTGTAAGACTTGTACAGTATTCCTGTTTCAGAGGTGTGTAGAGCAGAGAGGACCAGATCAACATGATGATGCTCTTATAAGTCTTGTCTTCTTGTATTCACACCAAATTACAAAGTTTGCTGCGATGATGTGGAGTGTGAAATATTGTGCAAAAAAAGCTCATTTTATTTATTGTTTAAATATTGTTTACCATTTTATATTGTGTTTTATTACATTTCTTTGCTCTTCAGATAATCATTGGTTGCTTCTGTATTTGAAAGAATGGTTAAAGGGCAACTCTTATATAGTATTTTCAGGTTCATACTTGTATTTTGCATTTGTACTTGTATCACTAGTTGAAGCTTGAGCTACTGTAACAGAGTATATAGCAGGACTTTGTACTGTGAAATATCACCAACAGAGGCTTCTAAACCAAATGTTACACAACTGATTGGAAATCTGAACGTTTTAGCTCACAGGGATTTCTCTAAAATATGTTTCTCATTATTTGAAGTTTTGGCCACGTTTAACATGAAAATCCTACATTATAACATCGTATATGTGACAAAAAACATGAAAATGAATAATATGTCCTTTTTCAGGCAGAGATGTGGTATTAATCTTCTTATCTAACTCAGTGAGAAAGTGAATAAAGTGCCCTGGGGGGTCACCGGGTAGAGCCGGTACTTTAGGCCGAGTCATCACCACGGTGACTTTGGTTTGGTCCGCCACAGGGCCCTTTGCTGCATGTCATACCCTCTCTCTCCTGTGTATTTTTCAAAGCAGAAATGCCAAAAAATGTATCCTAAAAAAACCAAAATGATTAACTGTAATGTATTTTTACTTTTATATGACAAGAAAAAGTCTGTACAGTACATCTTACTGTGTTCTTGCACTTGTTTGTTGTTAAGCGATAATATAGTGCCTGTATGTAATTTCAATTTAAATGTATTCAAACTTTACTATTGAAAATCTTGAATTAAAAGTCAATATTGATATTATTCTTTGCAGCGTGACAGTTTTTTTCAGCTTAAACTTGCCTAAAAGGAATTAAAGTGATTTGACTTTCTTGGGTCAGTTTCTAAGACAGCAGTCCCGACCTGAAACATCTCGACACCACTCTGCTGCTCTATATTTATTCCTCCAGGTTTTGGAGAACGTGGTGTGTGTTTACAACATACTGGACATGAAGATAAACAGTGGAGAAGTGAGTGGGTTGTGTTGGATAAAGAGTTTAAAAAGTCTAAAGGCCAGTCCAAAGTCCAAAACCTGGATGAATATAGAGCAATGACCAAAGTTGATTTCAAATTGTATCTACTGTACTTTATTTTTAGTGACTTAGTATTAAAAAGATGTAAACAGTGCAGAGTGGTTAATATGTTGCAGTGAGATGAGCTTTTATTTTGTAGGAGACCCTCTGGACACCCCCTAAGGACCCTTTGGAGTCCCTGGACCCCAGTTTGAGAACTTCAGCTTCAAGCTGCTGCAGACGCTGGTTGTTGTCTATCAGGGGTTAGTTGTTAGAAGTTAAAGATTTCAATTAAAAGATGGTTTTCCTCTTCAGCTGACCTCTGATCAATGCATGTTTTGTTGTTTACAGTTTTTGAATTTTATTCCCATTGCAAAAGTAGTAGGCCTTAATTGTTTATGACATTTAAAATATGTGTAATTGGAATGATGTCATGACCCTGGGGCGAGGTTATTTTGGGACACCGGTGATTTGCGTTTCTCTCTCTCTCTCTCTCTCTCTCCAGGAGGCATCGGGTGTACATGCTGAAGGCCAAACATTTTGCCTCCGGTAGGTGCTGTGTTCATAAGATCTACAGTAACGTGAGAGTGTGTAGGAAAAGTTGCTCAACTAGGAAGTGCATTTGTTTCCATAGAGCCCAGAATACTGCAGGGACGGGAGAAAGTTTGCTGTAAAACAACTCCAGTCAGCTGTTTAGATGAGTTCAAACTTGGAGCGGAGATAATGATTGTAAGTCATGAACCGTGAAATGTATCAAATCTAGTAGAATATCTGACATGTTGATTGTCTTGTCTTTGTTTTTCCTTCTTTAGTATCGGTCATCACGACATTAGAACATGCTGCTGGTCTGAATGAAACCTAAATGACTTAAAGGTAGCCCCCGTGCGCGGCCTCGACCATTTGATGTTGGGTCCTAAAATATGATGGAAAGTGGTCTCATATGTTGATTTGTTTTATAGGACTGAGTAACAGGCATTTCTTTGTAAAACTAGTTTTCTTTCTTAGTTGAGTTCTTTTGTCTTTTACTTTTAAATATTATTAACAGGTATAGGATATCACTGACGGGCCTGTGACATTCAGGACTTGCAGACCCGTAGCCAGCCTTGTGGAAGGACTTCTTTTTCAAAAGTGGACTTTTTGCAGTTTTCTTCCTCGTTTTGTATTTAATTATGAGGTTCAAATACTTCATTTTGGTGACTTTTTATGCACTTATTTGTGTTGGATTAGCTTGTCTGCTGATATCTTAACTAACACACTTTTGCTGATATTTATGTCATACGCATACCACCTTTTTTAGTCCAAACGCACGCTCACTCACACATGCACGCCTCAAACATTTTGTTGTAAGTGCATAAAGTTAGCTGCTTAGATTGTTGATACATTAAATTGAGAGGGATTTGAATTATCGGTTATTTTAAAAGACACTTGTTCATTACAACAACACAAAACTAGCCTAGTTTAAAGAAACAAAAACAGACTTAAACTATGGACCTTTGAGTGTAGGGGGAGGGCTTTTTGAACCACCCAAACCCCCCCTGTCTACGGGCCTGACTTGGTTATAGGCTCAGATCTAGCTTTAGAGACCCCTTATTGCCTGCTAGAGTGGATTGAGGTGTTAATTCTTCTATTATTCCCTGCATGAACAGTGAACAGTTAATGTGTGGGTTTTAAAGTGTGCAGTGGCATTTTCTTCTTTGGAGCATTGCTCTTTTGTTGTGTGTTTTGGGTCCTAAAGCATATTAATTGCCTTTAAAGGATTACTGTGCATTCTTGGTATTAATATCAAGTGATTGTGTCAGTGCCCAGCTTACTGCACTCCTTCCCTAATTTCTCATCTAGTTGTTCTGTATGACACTTGCTTCCATCATTTAACTACATATGTAATATACAGTAGAGTTCAGGTCATTGATCGTGTTGGAGAATGTGCTTTGCTGTGTGTTCTGCTCTCACGCTCCACTAGTCTGTCCTGCTTTTGGATTTGAATTATGAGTTGGTTTCTTTAAGTGGATATATAAGATAATATAAATAAGACTAATAAGGAAAACCTTTGTCTCTAGACACATGTCACTAGAATTTGGATATTTTGGTATTTTGAAGGCATTTAACAGACTGTCTTTGGAAACGGCTGAACTCTATTTTTAAAGATATGAAATTGAATATCCTTATCTTGATGTGGAGGGGACGATGGGCGGATAATAGCACTTGTGCTACAACCTGGTACAATGCATCTCTCCTTGTTCTTATACAAGGTTACTGTTAAATGGTGCATTGTCCCAGTTGATTCAAAATATAACTTCATTAAATACACCCCCCCCACACACCATCCAGAACAACACAGTAGTCACGGTGGATTCCTTTAGGTTCCTGCGATCAACCATCTCACAGGACCTAAAATGGTCTCTCCACATTGACTGTGTCCAGAAAAAGGCCCAGCAGAAGTTACTCTTCCTGCGACAGCTAAGGAAGTTTAATCTGCCTAAGGAGCTGCTGACCACTTTCTACTCAGCCATCATCCAGTCTGTCATCTACACCTCCATCACTGTCTGGTTTGGGTCAGCCGTCAAACGGGACAGGGCCAGACTGCAACGGAAAATTAGGGCTGCAGAGAGGATCACTGGAGCTGACCTTCCCTCCATCCAGGACCTGTACCGCTCCAGGGTCAGGAAAAGAGCAGCAAAAAATCTCTGCAGACCCCTCACATCCTGGTCACAAACTGTTCACCCTCCTTCCCTCTGGTAGGAGATACAGGGCACTGATCGCCAAAACCAGCCGACACAGAGACAGTTTCTTTCCCCAAGCAGTCACTCTGTTGAACACTCAGAAATAGCCCCCCCCCTTACACTGAACAAAGTCAATCAACACTGTTCTGCTCATCTCCCTCATGTCTATTTCAACCCTACAATTACAATATTGTTATTAATATGTTACCATTGCACTGATCTGCCTTGCACTGTACTCATATTTAAATCCTTAAATCTCAGACTATTGACTGATATTGCACTATTCTTTCCCTCTTATTGTATATTTTTTGTAAAATTGTAAATTCTATTGTATTGTTATATTGTACACTAAGGAATATTTTTCATATTCTTACCGTCATCTCTGTTTTTATTTTTTATTCTTGAATATGTTAAGTGTTGTACTTTGAGAGCAAAGATTACCGGAGACAAATTCCTTGTTTGTCTACGCAAACTTGACCAATAAAGCTGATTCTGATGTTTACAGTTTTTATAATTTGAATTTGAATATTTCTATCTCATATATTGACACTTTTTAAATGAAATTTAAATAAATTCTATGTATTTATTTTGTAACCCGATATCCCTTTTAAAAAAATACTAAAAATGAAATAAATATAAATGTATGAAGTGGGGTCAGTGTATGAGATCAAAACATTTAAATTAATATAATAAAAACTGTAAACATGTTGTAATGTGTGTATTTGTTTTCTGGCGCTCTGCTTGTAGTTCCTGCTGGTGTCCACCAGAGGGCGCCATGACATCACTCACCAGCAGAGAGATGCTTTTTGGTGTTAAGTGTAAATTGTTTTATATTATTACAACTTTTTTCATATAATCACAGGTAAAACGTTGGGTGGGTTTTAATCAGTCAGATATAAACCTCATGAAGAAATCAAGTTGTCAGGTGGTACGTGGAAAGATTTAGAAGTAGCTCAACTAATTTGAGAAAATCCAAAATATTTTGTCTTAAAACAAATATATCTGCAGATTAAATTATTGAATAAAAACTTTAAATCATTTGCTAACAGTTCATTTTATAATAATAATAATAATAATAATAAATTGAATTTATATAGCGCTTTTCATGGACTCAAAGTCGCTTTACAGGGCAGGGTAGATTATAAAAACATAACAAAACAAAACGAGCAAACAAAACAAGTAGAACAAAACAAGATACAGATGAAAAAGGGAGGGGGGCAGGTGGACTATGGGTAGGCTGAGGTGAAGAGATGGGTCTTGAGGCGGGACTGGAAGATGGTGAGGGACTCAGAGGTGCGGATCTCTTGGGGGAGGGAGTTCCAGAGCCTGGGAGCTGCTCTGGAGAAGGCTCTGTCCCCAAAACAGCGCAGGTTGGACTTTTGGATGGAGAGGAGACCGGCTGAGGTGGATCTGAGGGACCGTGAGGGTTGGTAAGGGGAGAGGAGGTCAGTGAGGTATGAGGGGGCCAGATGGTGGAGGGCTTTATAGGTGAGGACCAGGATTTTGTAGGTGATCCGGTGGGAAATGGGAAGCCAGTGGAGTTGTTTTAGGACTGGGTGATGTGGTGCCAGGATTTGGAGCAGGTAATGAGGCGGGCGGCTGAGTTCTGGACCAGTTGGAGTCGGTTGATGTTGGTAGAGCTGATGCCGAGGAGAAGTGAGTTGCAGTAGTCCAGTCGGGAGGAGATGAAGGCGTGAATGAGTCTTTCAGCAGCGGGGGTGTGAGAGAGGGTCTGATTTTGGCGATGTTGCGGAGGTGAAAGAAGGAGGTTTTAATGACTTGACGGATGTGAGGCTCAAGGGAGAGGGTGGAATCAAAGAGAACGCGTGTGCGCGCCTGGGGAGATGGGGGGACAATGGTGCCGCCATGGTGAGAGTGGGGTTATTGGTTTTGCTGAGTGTGGATTTGGAGCCGATCAGAAGGAATTCTGTTTTGTCGCTGTTGAGTTTGAGGAAGTTGTGTTGCATCCGGGTTTTAATAGCTGACAGACAGGAGTTGATGTGGGAGAGGGAGGATTTGTGGGGGATTTGGTGCTGAGGTAGATCTGGGTGGCCCCAGCATAGCAGTGGAAGCCGAAGTTGAAGTGGCGGAGTATCTGACCAAGAGGGAGGATGTAGATGATGAAGAGGGAGGGGCCGAGCACGGAGCCTTGGGGAACACCTTGAGTGACTGTGGCTGTGGCAGAGGTGTGGTTGTGGAGAGAGATGAAATGGGATCTGTTGGAAAGGTAGGAGTGGAGCCAGCTGAGTGCAGTACCGTCGATACCGGGGTCTTTGAGTCTGGTGAGCAGGATGTTATGGCTCACAGTATCGAAGGCTGCACCGTCGGCAGGAGGATGAGGATGTTGAGGGAACCGGGTGTCAGCAAAGGTGAGGAGGTCGTTGAGGACTTTGAGGAGAGCGGTTTCTGTGCTGTTAGGGGCGAAAACCAGATTGGAGAGGTTCGAATAGGTTATTGGCAAGAAGATGGGTTTGTAGTTGTGAGGCGACTTCGTTCCAGGGTTTTAGACAGAAAGGGGAGGTTGGATATTGGGCGGTAGTTGTTGAGAGAGGAGGGATCCAGACCAGGTTTTTAAGGATTGGGGTGACAGCGGCAGTTTTGAAAGCAGAGGGGACAGTTCCAAGGGACAGTGAGGAGTTGAAGAGGTTAGTGAGGTAGGGGCATAGGACCGGGAGGCAGGACTTCAGAAGTGGAGTAGGGAGGGGTGTCAAGGGGAGCAGGTGGTGGGTTTGGAAGAGCTGATGAGTTTGGAGATTTCAGGAGGAGTGACTGGGTTAAACTGGGAGAGGAGGAAGTGTGGAGGGAGGGGTCGGGAGGTCTGGAGGGATGGAGAGAGGAGGGTCCAAGGTAGGTGCTGGAGTAGATCCTGGAAGGTCAGATACAGGGTATAGGGATTTGTAAATGAGATTGATTTTGTCAGTGAAAAAAGTGGAGGAATTCAGTTGCGGAGAGCGCGAGTAGAGGTAAGGAGGCTGTTGGTCCGAGGCTTGATGAGGTTGTTCAATGTGGAGAAGAGGGTTCTGGGGGTTTTGGCAGGGGTCGGTGAGGATGGTGGAGAGGTAGGCAGATTTGGCAGCAATGAGGGCATCTTTGTAGGCGTGAGATGGGATTTATAGGCTTCATGATGGACTGTGAGGGATGATTTCTTTGTCAGACGTTCAAGTTGGCGGCCAGTTTGTTTCATTTTTCGGAGTGCAGGTGTGTACCAGGGTGAAGAGGTGTTAAAAGTGACGAAGTTTGTTTTGAGGGGGCCAGGGTGTTGAGGGAGGTAGACAAGGTGGAGTTGAGGTGGTCTGTGAGGTCATTGGGTGAGGTGAGGGTTGAGTCCAGGTGGAGAGTGGTGGAGAGCAGGTCAGAGAGATGGTGGGGATTGATAGATTTGAGGTTGCGGAAGGTGATTTCTCTGAGGAGGCGGGGCGGGGTTGGAGAAGGGATGGTGAACCGTATCAGTTTGTGATCAGAGAGGGGAAAGAGGCATGGATGGAGGTCGAGCACTGGTTGGTTGGTGGAGCAGACCAGGTCGAGGATGTGACCTTTTCATGGGTGGGGAATGTGACATGTTGGGTGAGAGAGAAGTTATCCAGTAAAATTTTGAATTCTGATGAGAGCTTGTGGGGGGGAGTCGGTCGTGGATGTGTTAAGTCACCGGTAGCAGCAGACGGGGAGAGAGGAGATGAGGCTAGTGTGAGGAGTTCAGTAAAATCAGAGAGGAAGGAGGGATTGGTTTAGGTGGCCGGTAAATGAGGATGACTGTCATGGAGGAAAAGAGTTTTGAAGGGCGAGATATTCAAACGATGATACTGAGGGGGGAGGGTGAGTTCTGTGATCCGGAAGTTCTGATTGAAAATGACGCCGAAAGGCCACCTCCACGGTGGGAGGGGTTTGCAGATGTAGTTGTAGCCGGGGGATGCTTGGTTGAGGGAGAAGTACGTTGGGTTGTTGCCAGGTTTCGGTGAGCAGAAGGAAGTCAAGAGTGTTGTCGGGTTAGTTCATGGAGGACAGGGGCTTTATTGTTGAGCCGATCGGGTGTTGAGGAGGGCAAAGTTGGCATGGTGAGAGGGTGGTGGGATGGGGGCAGGCTGGAGAGATCTGAGGTTCGGTTAGCGTCGCGTGGTCGTTGGGGTGTGGGGGTTTGTACGTTGAGGGGGACAGTGAGCCGATTAGCAAATGATTGGAGAGTATGATTGAGTGTATGTGAAGTGGGGAAAGCACTGTAGTCCGGTCCGGGTTTTCTGTGTAGCCTGATGATGCGTTCAGCCCTATGTGAACCAGTGGGTGAAGCATTCAGATGACGTGGGACAGGTGCAACAGAGCGTGCAGGTGACCAGATGGATGGAATGGATTGTCCGTGGTGGAAGAAAACAAACTTGCGGGGGCGAGCTTCTGTGGATGTAACGCGGCGGAAGAAGTCCGAGCTGTTTGATGACTGGGATACGGGATGGAATGGAGTAGTTGCGATGGACCAGTTGCAGAGTTGAATATTTGATCATGCGGCGGCGGAGGGGCGGAGAGCCCGTGATAGTGGTGTGCGGGGCTAGGAGCACAGAGGTGGAGGTGGAGATGGATGAATGAGGTGATTGCCAAAATGATCCACAGCATGACCGGAGAGGAATGTAGTTGTCTTTGCGGCGGCTCGCATCTGGTGGAGGTTGCCTATGAGGAGGGGTCAGCAATCGGGTTAGCCGGAAGCAGCTGAAATTGCCGCCACGCGTTTGGTGAACGAGGGAGCGACCAGCACGGCAAGAGTCCGGTCAAGGGGAGCCCGGGGAACCAGCAGAGAGACTGTCGAGGAACCAAGAGGCTGCCAGGTACAGAGGCTGTCCAGAGGTAGGGGGTACAGCGAACACAAACACAAGAGAATAGCAGACGAATAGCAGATGAATAGCAGACGGAGAAGCGGCGAATAACCAGCGCCAGCGTCCTCTCGTCTCACAATATAGTATGTCAAAATATAGTATGTCAAAAAGTCAGTAATAATTGATTGAAACATTCAGCTTCACCAAATGTAGAAGTAGCCTATATACTATATATGATTGCTGACCAAACCAACCTTAATAGTGACAGTTATATATACACTCACCTAAAGGATTATTAGGAACACCATACTAATACTGTGTTTGACCCTATCCTCTCAATATGGGCAAACATTTCTAAAGAATGCTTCCAGCAACTTGTTGAATCAATGAAACAAATAATTAAGGCAGTCCTGAAGGTGAAAGGGATCCCCAACACCATTACACCCCCACCACCAGCAGCCTGCCCAGTGGTAACAAGGCATGATGGATCCATGTTCTCCTTCTGTTTACGCCAAATTCTGACTCTACCATCTGAATGTCTCAACAGAAATTGAGACTCATCAGACCAGGCAACATTTTTCCAGTCTTCAACTGTCCAATTTTGGGGAGCTCGTGCAAATTGTCACCTCATGTTCCTATTTTTAGTGGAGATGAGTGGTACCTGGTGGGTCTTCTGCTGGTGTAGCCCATCCACCTCAAGGTTGTTAAGGCTGTGGTCGTGTTCACAAATGCTTTACTGCAGACCTCGGTTGTAACGAGTGGTTATTTGAGTCAAAGTTGATCTTCTATTAGTCGGCCCATTCTCCTCTGACCTCTAGCATCAACAAGGCATTTTGGCCCCCCAGGACTGCAGCATCCTGGATGTTTTTCCTTTTTTAGACCATTCTTTGTAAACCCTAGAAATGGTTGTGCGTTAAAATCCCAGTAACTGAGCAGATTGGGAAATACTCAGACCAGCCCATCTGGCACCAACAACCATGCCACGCTCAAAGTTGCTTAGATCACCTTTCTTTCCCATTCTGACATTCAGTTTGGAGTTCAGGAGTCTAGACCTGGACCACACCCCTAAATTCATTGAAGCAGCTGCCATGTGATTGGTTGATTAGATCATTTCATTAACGTGAAATTTAACAGGTGTTCCTAATAATCCTTTAGGTGAGTGTATATACACACTACCGGTCAAAAGTTTGGGGTCACTTAGAAATTTCCATTCCACTCCATTCCAAACAGAATACCAGCTGAGATCAGTTGCATTGTTTTTTTAATCAGCAGTTTTCAGATTACATTATGCGCTTACATAATTGCAAAAGGGTTCTCGACTGTTGTAGAAAGAAGTGGCTGATATTTAATGCAATATCTCCATTGGCCATTATCAGCAACCATTCATCCAATGTTCCAAAGGCACATTCTGTTTACTAATCTGATATCATTTTAAAAGGCTAACTGAGAAAACATTGGAGAACCCTTTTGCAATTATGTAAGTACATAATGTAATCTGAAAACTGCTGCCCTGGTTAAAAAATCAATGCAACTGATCTCAGCTGGTATTCTTTCTATAATGGAGTGGTGACCCCAAGTGACCCCAAAATTTTGACCGGTAGTCTATGTTTTTTTATAAGCTTATCAAATGTTATAATGTGAAATCCTCATCTGCAAAGAAAGCAGGAGCTAGGGCTGCGTGGCGCGTACTTTAGGCTGAGTCCTTACTGCAGCCACTCAGGTTTGAGTTCGGGGCAGGGCCATTTGCTGCATCTCATCCCCTCTCTCACCTGTCTGTCTCTATCACGAGCTGTTAAAAGCAGGAATGCCAAAAAACTATCTTAAAAAAAAGAAATGAATAGCTTATGTGTTTTTTTCCTTTAATAAGACAAGTATGTACAGTACACTTTTACTATTTTCTTGCACTGTTTATGTCGTTAATCAATAATGCAGTTATATAGTGCCTTCTATCATTTTAATTTAGAGCTAGAAAGATTAATCAATCTATCGATTAGTTGTAAACTGTTAAATTAATCGTCTTTTATTTTGATAATCAGTGAATCGGTTTTAGTCATTTTTCATGAAAACAAATTGTTCTAGTTTCTTCTCTCCTCTGTGACAGTAAACTGAATATCTTTGAGTTGTGGACAAAACGAGACATTTGAGGACGTCATCTCGGGCTTTGGGAAACACTGATCCACGTTTTTCACCATTTTCTGATAATCTACAGATGAATTGACAATGACAATAATCGTTAGTTGCAGCCCTTTGAACTTTACTATTGAAAATCTTAAATAAAATATCAGGCGCCTGGGTCGCTCACCTGGTGGAGCGGGTGCCCATGTGTGGAGGTTTGCTCCTCGATGCAGCAGCCCTAGGTTCAACTCCGCCCTGGGGCCCTTTGCTGCGTGTCGTTCCCCCTCTCTCTCCCCTTTCATGTCTTCAGCTGTCCTATATAAATAAAGGCTTAAAATGCCCCAAAAATAATCTTAAAAAAAAGAGTTAAAGGGGCTCTTGTGGAAATTGAAGTATATTTAACAGAGGCAATTTCTCACGTTTAGCACACGAGTGCGTGTGTAGTTTATTTTTTGCAAGAACACAACTCCACAAGGAAAAAAGTCACTGACCAGCGTCTAACGTCATCACGCATTCAGAACATTTAAAGGGGCCGCAGTCCCTGATCAGTCATAATAACATGCAGTGAGTAAAGACAGTAAATTACTAACATGTATATGTATTACATTTATCACTGCATGTAGAACCGTATTAACAACAAGGTGCTGCGTTAATAATCAACAGTGTGTAGAACCACATTTAACAAATAAGGTGAATTATGTATGTCACATTCACCACACCGCTCCCCCCAAAATTCACCATATCAGAAAATAACCAAACAGTCAACGGGGAGGTGGCCATATTAACCGACCACAGGTGCGCTGCACGGGTGGGGAGGCGCCCACTGTGGCCGGCTTTCCCGTCCTGACACGGGTGCGGGCATGTAGTGTGAGAGGCCGGGGGGAGAGGGAAGGGGTGGGGACAGGGCAGGAGGCCGATCGCGTCGTGGGGGCCGAGCCAGGTCGATGGGCCTGGCCACGTCCAAGTGGCTGGTTTAAAGCCGGTCAATGGAGAGGCGCTCCGCTTTACCCCCTGTCCACCACAAAATGTTTGTCCCCTGACTCCAGAACGCGGAATGGGCCCTCGTAGAGGCGGGCGCAGGTCCCCTGTGGGCATCCTGGCGAATGAAAACGTCGTCGCCCGTCTGAAGCCCGGCGGTGCGTGTGACTGAGGGAGGCCGTGATGGGAAGTGGGGACAGGTGCGAAAAGCCTTGCATTGTCCAGCAGAGTAGACCGCTGGAGTGTAGCAGACCAAGGAACCGTGGTGCTAGGGACAAAATCCCCTGGAACCCCCGCAGCGGCTGTCCATAAACAAGTTCCGCGGAAGAGGATTGAAGGTCCCCTCGCGGCGCAGTCCTGATGCCCAGCATGACCCATGGGAGCTTGTCGACCCAGTTGCTGTCCTTAAGGCTGGCCCGCGGCAACGCTTCATCGACCTGAGACGTTCACAGAGCCCATTAGCCTGTGGGTGATATGCGGTCGGCGGTGGAGGTTCACTCCGAGGCTCTGTGCAACAGTGTTCCACAGCTCAGGCGTGAACTGCGCGCCCCGGTCAGAGGATATGTCCGAAGGAGTGCCGAAACGGGCCAGGTGCTGATAAATGCCCGTGTCATATGGCAAGATGCCACTGATGTCAGTGGCACAGCCTCAGGCCCGGGTGGTCCTGTCAACCATGGTTAACAGGTATGTGAACCCATGGGAGGAGGGTAGGGGACCAACCAGGTCCACATTGACATGGTCAAAGCGTCTCTCGGAACCGGGAAAAACTCCAACGGGGCTTTAGTGTGGCGGTGTATTTTGGCCCGTTGGCACTCAACACAGGTGTTAGCCGGAGCCTAACATCCTTCTTGAGGCCGTGCCAAACAAACTTTGCTGCAACCAGTCTCTGTGAGGCTTCCGAACGGGTGGGAAAGACAAAGCGGCATGACATCAAAACTTGTCGTCTCCACCCGTGGGAACGAGAGGCCGAGGACTGCCTGTGGAAGCGTCCCACAAGAAGTGGCGCCGGCATCGCCAAAAACCACTTCCTCGACCTGCAGCCCCGTAAGTCCAGGTCCTCAGGCGTTACCGCGTCCGGGTCCGTAGTTTGATCCGTTGCTCGTGCGGGTGTAATCCAAACCAAGATGGACAGCTCCTGCCACAGCCCGCGACAGGCAGTCCGCCACGTGGTTGTCCTTACCGGCAACGTGCTGCAAGTCCGTAGTGAACTCTGAAATGTAGGACAGATGACGTTGCTGGCGGACGGGCTCGCAGCCACCTTCGCCATAGCAAAAGTCAGCGGCTTGTGGTCCACAAAAGCAATGAAGTGTCGACCTTCCAGCAGGGAATGGAAGTGTCTGATGGCGGGTAGAGACCAGCAGCTCCCGGTCGAAAGTGCTGTACTTCCGCGCTCGCTGGCTCGCAGCAGCGGCTGAAGAAAGCCAGTGGCTGCCAGGCCCCGTCTACCCACTGCTCGTGGAGCAGCACCAACAGCGTGAGTCTGGGGGTTGAAGGTGATGGCGATGGAGCCGTAGGAGAAAAGGATGCGCCAGCATGGTGGCGTTTGCCAGGGCTGCCTTAGTGGCAGCAAAAGCCTTGTCCCTGCTCTCAGTCCAGTCCACAGCGTGTTTGGGTTTACCTTTCAAGGCCTCGTGCAAGGGCTGCATGAGCTGAGCGGCTCGAGGGATGAAACGGTGGTAAAAATTCACCATGCCGAGGAACTCCTGCAGGGATTTGACAGTGAGTGGGCGTGGGAAATGTGTCACTGCCTCCACCTTTGACGGGAGAGGAACTGCACCGTCTTTAGTGACTCTGTGTCCCAGGAAGTCAATGGTGGAGAGACCAAACTGGCACTTGGCAGGGTTGACAATCAGCCCATGTTGGCTAAGCCGCTCAAACAGTGTGCGGAGGTGTGCCAGGTGCTGAGACGTGGACGTGCTCGCTACCAGGATGTCATCCAAGTACACAAAAAGAAAAGGCAGGTCCCGCAAAACAGAGTCCATGAGGCGTTGAAAAGATTGAGCTGCGTTTTTAAGGCCGAACGGCATGCGCAGGAACTCAAAAAGACCAAACGGCGTGATCACTGCCGTTTTGGGAACATCCAGTGGGTGTACAGGCACCTGATGATATCCCCGGACGAGGTCCACTTTGGAAAAAATCACCTTACCAGCCAGATGCGCTGAAAAATCCTGTATGTTTGGGACTGGGTAGCGGTCAGGTGTCGTTGCCTCATTAAAGCGCCCGGTAAGTCCCCACCGTGTCCCGCCGGCGCCAGGTTTAGGGACGAAGGTGGAGGCGGCGCTACCGGGCTGTCGGATGGGCGGATAATGCCCAGGCGTTCCATATTCGCGAACTCAGCCTTTCGCCACGGCAAGCGTTGGGTCGAGGCGCCGGCGACGACGCTAGACAGGCGGACCAGCAGTGGTGAGATGGTGCTCCACACCATGCTTCACAGCAGATGCAGAGAAAGTGGGCTGAGTGAGGGTTGGGAAACCGCCAGCAGCCCGGTGGAAAACATCTGAGGCTGAGAGCATGCTAGACATCTTATGGAGTCAGCCCCGCCGGGCGTGCGATATAAGAACAGAAGGCGACGCGGTCGATCAAACGGCGGTTCTTTACATCCACTAACAGCCCATGTGCACAAAAAAATCCGAGCCGAGGAGGGAATGGCAACTTTGCTGTAACAAAGTCCCAGCCAAACCGGTGTCGCTCGAACAACACAATTCAAACGTACCTTGTCCCGTGTGCGGATGGGGCTACCATTACGCCTTCCATAGGGGGCCGTGGCTGCCGGTCAACATGTCCAAAAGCGGAAGCAGGTAGGAGCGCTCCTCTGTGCTCCCGTGTCGCGAAAAACGCGCCCGTCGCGAGATGCTTGTCGCGGATGAAAAGCAGTACGCCACGCGGCCGACGCTCATGGCCACTACTGAACGCCGGCTCTGCCTGGCGAACGGCATTGTTAGCCTTGGTTCCAAACTTTGCATGGTAACAAAACGACAGGCAAGACAGTTGGGGACAGAAGACTGCTGCCCGGCGAGAAGTTGTTGCAGCAAGAAGGGTGGAGTCGTCCGGCCCGGCCCAGAGGAAGCGATGTGCGGTGGGGAAAAGCGGCGCCACACAACTTCCCTGACTCGCCAGGAAAAATGTATCAGCCTCTTCAGCCAGTTTCCGGCAGTCAGTGATTGTGGTGTTGGCTAGTGCAGCTCTCACTTGGGAAGGCAGCTGACGCAAGGAAAAGCTGGATGAACAGAAAATCTGGTCTGTGCTCACCGAAGAGATCCAGCATACGGTCCATGAGCTCAGACGGTTTGTCACCCAGGTCCTTGAAGGGAGAAAAGCCTGCTGGCTCTCTCAGCGTCCGACAGTTCAAACGTTTTCAACAGGTGGGCTTTGGCGGCGTATACTTCTCAGTTGCCGGAGGAGTGTTTTAGAAGGCTCACCACTCTAGATGCCGTTGAATTTCGAGGCCGACACAGCGTAATGTACTTTGTTGTGTCGCCGGTGATCTCCGCGAGAGCAAACTGGCGCCTGTCTGGGCCGAACCATGCAGATGCCGACGATTCCCAAGAAAAGGGGAGTTTCAGGGTTAACAGCGTTAGTGGTCATGATCGTTTCCTGTCTCTGGATGCGTCCAGCAGACTAACGTCCGGGGTCACCAGTGTGGAAATTGAAGTATATTTAACAGAGGCAATTTCTCACGTTTACGCACCGAGTGCGCTAGTTTATTTTATTTTGCAAGAACACAACTCCACAAGGAAAAAAGTCACTGACCAGCGTCTAACGTCATCACGCATTCAGAACATTTAAAGGGGCCGCAGTCCTGATCAGTCATAATAACATGCAGTGAGTAAAGACAGTAAATTACTAACATGTATATGTATTACATTTATCACTGCATGTAGAACCGTATTAACAACAAGGTGCTGCGTTAATAATCAACAGTGTGTAGAACCACATTTAACAAATAAGGTGAATTATGTATGTCACATTCACTACACTCTAAGCGATGTGGGGTGACGTTACTTCTTGTTGACGTTCAAAGTATTTTCAAACAAACTGAGACTAGCTCGCTCCTCCCTCCTCCTCATCCCGTCCCCCGCGCTCGGGTGCCGCGGCAATAACCCCACCCACCCCCACCCCCCCCCCAAAATCCTTCTTGTCGGTTATTAGCTAAAGCGGCAACACTGTTTGTGTATGTTTTTGGGCCAGTGGGGCTGTTTCACAAAACCAAGATAAGGGGATTACGCGAGATTTCCCAGTTATCCTGGATGAATTTAGCCTTGACTCGGTTTCCACAAAAGCGGAGGCATATAAATCACCATGGAGATTTATTCTGTGCAGCTAGCCTGCTCCTGACCAGGCTAACAGCCAGGCTAACAGCTAGACTGCTCCTTACCAGGCTAACAGCCAGGACTTATTTAATCCTGGAGCCTTTTCTGATCACCCGGCAGTGGTTTTACCCTGTTTTGTTATCAGACTGGATTAAAATACAACAGGTGCATATTAATGTTCATTTAAGAATTAAGTTATTATTTAAAGTTGTGACCATTCTTTTTATAATTATTTATTATTCATTCTTTATATTTTAGCCCATGAGAGAGAAAAAAAAAAAAAAAAAAAAAAAAGGGGAAAAACACAGCCCAAAAAAGAGATATTTACGCATTATATTCTATCGTTGTAGAAAATTGATCTTCATGGTAAATTTCCTCTCCTACATTATCTTCTGCTTACTTTTAAGGCAAAGAGTACAACTGTTAATTTGTGCAAATGATTAGTAGCCTAATCCTTGAATGGTATGATTATGACGGTTTCAATTCAGAGCATTGGTCAGTTAATGTATATGTTTAGGCTACTTACGCATTCAGTCAATCCGTAATTGTGACGCCCTGCTTTCTCTCGCTGTTTCATCACAGCAGCCGTGTTTCTTTTCTTTTTATACAAATACTGTGTTTCACGTCATCATACTTCCTCAACCAGCTGCTGCTCACTCTGTATCAAGTTTGGCATCAGTAAATCTGTGATTGACCTCGAGGTCTTTTGAGGAAAGCCGTGGACGCGTATCTATCTGAATGACTTCATCCTGGCCCAACCTAGTCGCTCCTCCTCAGCCTGGCTCGACCTAGTCGCTCATCCTCAGCCTGGCTCGGCCTTCGTGAAACGCACCAAGCCAGGATGCACAGATTAGACTAGGTCAAGCCTCACTTTATCGGTTATCCTGGATTTATAAATTCTGCTTTTTTGAAACTTTGTTTTTGTTGGCGTTTGTGGAGCCTGGGCTGTCTACAGAGACCACATTTTTTTTACAGTGTGTTCATAGTGAGGAGATGTTTGCTGTATGTGACAAAAAATGTTGTAGTGTAAAAAACAAGTGACATTGCTTAGAGTACCTTTAATATTGACATCATTCTTCGCAATGTGACTGTCTTTTCAGCTGAAACTTGCATAAAAGGAATACCATGATTTAACTTCATGTTAGGAAAATTATGCTTACTAGAAAACTGTTCTGTTTCATAACTGCTGTTTTAGTATTACTGTCTTTCATTAGTCTGGTTAGCACCAGACCAAGCTCAATCTTTTAAGATTGAACATTAGTCTGGGGAGTCTGCTCTGTATTTTCTACTGCACAAGAGGCGTGATCAACGGGCATAGTTCAAATGACTCTGTATGCAATTGGATAGTCCTTCAACCAATCAGACCAACGATCTAGGTGACGTACGGGTTGCTGCGCTTCGGTGGCCACCATGTGGAATGTAAACAAAAAGCAGCCTGCCGTGGCTTCTCTGTCGTCATTGTGTTAAAACCGCCAATAGCGCGCTAGTTTGTGATTGGTCCCCGCAGATTTGGAACAGAAGCAGGATGGAAAAATGTACAGTTTTCCAGCCTGAGCTGCAGGGTGACATCAAATTGCAACCAGATGGGGCTGGGTTTACCCAGTCTACTCTCTGTGTTAATCATGAAAGCTGAGTGACCTTGCAAGGAGCACATAATGCACCCCTGAGGGCGGAGCGCATAATGTGGAGGAAATGTCGAGCTTGACCAGAGATGAAGAAGAAAGTTACTGATTATGTGAAATGTATGACTAACTTGACTCCCTGCTTCTTAAAAGAGCTTCTGTTGAGATCACTAGTCAGTCATGTTTCTGTGCTTACACTGAGTGCTGTAAACTGACTCTGCTTGCGCAAGTAAGATTTTTTTGAAGTAGATTCCAGAGATTATTTGGTAAATTTTCCTAACATTTTACAACCCCCCCAAAACTGAAACACTTAGACAACACTTTGGAACATGCTGTTTACGTCTTTTTAATCTTCCATTTAAATGAAAAATTATATATAGGCTTGGTTCAGGGTGGGGGACACAGACCTCAAAGGGATACGGAGACCTATACATACTGAACTTAATTCATATTCTGGAATTAAATCTTTGTCCTTCATAACCTATTAAAATGATGCAGAGACAAGGACATGAAAGAACACCTAAACACAACAAGACACAGGACCAATGATAAGACTTCTGTAACTCTAGGAACACATCACAGAGCGCCGCCTCTTCTAGATGCTGCTGGAGCGGACACATAGACTGTTATATAATAGTCTATGGGCAGAAAGGAGCTGAGCTGAGCTGAGGAGTGATTACATCTGTAATAAAACTGTGTGCTGTTATTAGTCAGAGCAACTCCATCTTTGTTCCTATAACCTGATTAAACAACAACTATGGAGCTACTTCTGGATCTGCTGTGTTTGTGTCTTCTGTGTTTGACCGGGAAAAGACTTTGTGATGAAAACGGTAAGAATGACTAACTTTGTAGCCTAGATTAGTTTTCATTATCTTGCTTCAGACAGTCAGACAGGGCCAGTCACTAGTAATTAGCTGAATCATCAGCAGTAGTGACTAATCTACTAATTGTTAGCGTCAACAACACATGTAACCCTTCTCTGCACAGGTTATTGATCGGATTGTTCTTCTCGATCATGATTGTTGTTTTGTCTTATTGCTGCTCTGCATGTTTGCATATATAAAAAAGAGGCTATAATCAGTGTTTCTTGGCTGTGTTTCGTTGCTTGCATGGCTATGTGCACTAATTTTGGATACTACTGTATTACTGGTCTTATGAATAATTGTGTAAATTACATAATAAACTACAATTTTAAAATGCAGTTAATAAATCTTATAAGTTAGACTACAAATTACTTTTTTTAACTGGTCTGGTAGAATGATTCTGGTGACGTGTTCAAATGTTTTTATTTCTGCACTAATAATGAATTAATCTGCAGATAAACATACGGATTAATACATATGTTTTTATCTTCCAGAGCCAAAATATATCATAGTGAAAGAAGGGACAGATGTTGTGTTACCATGTTCTCTCAGCACCAAGGAGAACGTTGAGTCAAAAGTGTTTGACTGGAGGAAAGTTGCTCAGAAAGATGATGGTCTGAAGGAGGTGTTCATGTATGAAAAAGGCTTTCATTACAATAACGGTCGTCCAGGTCAGAGTGAGCAGTTCAAAGGTCGAGTCTCACATTTTGAAGATGAACTGAAACATGGCAACGCCTCCATAATCATCAGAAATATGAAGGAGGCTGACAGTGGAGACTACACCTGTCATTTCCCACGTCTTCATCAAATGTTCCACCTTAAGCTTGTTGTTGGTGAGAGCTTTCATTCAACAGTTCTAAAGAAAATTAGCCTAAATGTAATGATTCTGTAGTCATTGTTTATCCTGTGTTCACAGTTGCTCCAGAGCCAGATATTAACATTATTGATGCCACAGATGATGGAGTGTTGCTGCAGTGTGAGGTTCGAGGTGCTGCTCCCAAACCTAGAGTAGAGTGGCAGGACAGAGATGGAAACAAACTTCCTGCTGAAGACCCGCAGGTCTCTGAAAGAGGAGACAGATACCACATCACCCTCCAGACTACTGTGACCAAGACCGGCTGCTGTCGCTGTGTCGTCACACAGGAGGAAACCAACCGGAGGACTCCTGCTGAGATTTATGTGGCTATTATTGGTAAGATTCCTCCTTGAGTTGTTCATGTGTTTTAGCAGCACATTGAACTGTTCTTTATGTTTAGTCTTAGGCTGTTCTCATCAACCATTTGTAGACATATTGCTGCAAAAAGTAAAGCTCTGTAATCTGTATGTATTCCACGTATTTATTAGGCTACTGTCAGCACCACAGTGACTGCTGCTGTAAAACACAGGACTTTCAAGCAGGGAGCGGAGTTCTCTTCCTGGGGAAAGCAAAAGATTTACACCCAGGAAACATGTGTTCTGGGAGTGTTTGATTCCAAACCATGATCTTTTTTTAAACTCAACTAGTCGTTTTGGTGTCTAAACTTAATTGTCGTCGCTGCATGACGTTCACTTTTTGTCAGATAAACTCAACTAGACACCCACGGCTGCTGAAAGGACCGACTCACAGAGCTCTGTACACAGCATCACATGACCGGCTGGCGGTCGCATGATTTCATAGGATATTATACGAGTTGTTGTGCATAAGTCTCTGTACAATATCATACGAACCCATTCATGAGAATGAGTTAATAGTCTATAACCAATCTACTGAACATATGTAGTTACAGTCTGAGTGTACATTTACATTGTTTTATTTTATTTTTTTAACTTTTTTAAAATGAACTTACTAAACTAAACTTTTTGTGATGTGTTTCAGACAACAACACGAGCATATGGACCTATATGCACCTATATGGAGCTGGAACTCTTGCTGTTCTTGCAGTTGTTTTTCTTTTACATGAAAATAGAAATAACAAAAAGAAGTAATACAAGTAAGTTTCCAATAGTGCTAACCCTAGCCTAACCTTCTATTTCTATAGTGGCAATCGGCAGCTTTATTTACATAGCACATTTCAGCAACAAGGCAATTTAAGGTCCTTCACATAAAACATGAAAGAGCAGTTAAAACATTCATTGAAGAAAATTTAAACAGGTAAAATAAATAAATTAAGGTATAGAATGCTGTGATTGGCCAGCTGTGCAGAGGTGGGCGTGAATGTCAGATCGTCAGTTTCTTTAAGTTACAAGTATAGTCGGACATAATATACTGTTCATAAATATTGTCACAAAAATCTTTCAATTTCATTTGTGCAAATGAAAGTGCACAAATATAAGTAATTGATCAGTAATGAATTTTGTGAAAGATTATTCTTATGCAATATTAAAACCAATAACTTTTAACTACATGCTCGAGGAGATTATCAAAAAATTTATTTTAATGTAAACAAGAAAATTACAAAGTAAATGCTTATTATATTATTTTTGTATATTGTAAGAGCCATTTGACCTTATTCAGTAAATGTTATTTTTTTATACACTGCCACCTGGTGACAGGTCACGTGCAGTTTAGTCAATTTTATGTATTTAGCCCAATATCAGAAATCACAAATTTATCTCAGGAAGCCATAGATAAAGGTTAGAGAAAGAAAAGTGAAATGTAGAAAGAAGTAACAGGAGACGCCATGGGTCACATAAAAGCAACTTAAAAAAAAGTTTTTATTGTATCTAAATGTAGCACTTTCAGTTGATGTACTGTAGTTGCTTGACTCTTGCACTTTTTGGGGTTGTATTCACGTGGCTGAATGCACTTTTGTAAGTCATTTTGGATAAAAGCTAATAAATGAGATAAATGTAATCTAAAGCCTGTCTCTAACATTCATCACCTACTTGTTTTTTTTGTTTTCAGAGCTCCAAGTAAGCTACATGTGAAATGACAAAATGTGGGACATTGTTGAACTTGAAAGCATTCTTTTAACAGATATGTTTTTAGGCCTTTACTGTGTACCTCAGCAGGCTGCTCTCATTAACCATTCATATACTGTAGCTACGAAAAGTAATGCACTGTAATTCACATATATTCCACGTATTTATTACTGTCAGCAGCACAATGACTGTTGCTGTAGGGAGGAGGTCTGGGTGGATGTTTGGCTCCTAAAACACAGGGCTTTCAAACAGTGGAGAGGCGTTCACATCCCGGGGAAAACACATGACTTTCACCCAGGAAAGGGGTGTTATTGTCTCAGGCACAAGGAAATAAGATCCAGTATAACTGCTCTATATAACTTATAGTGGCTGTATTATAAACTCTGTACTTTTAGGAATGATGACTACAGATGAAGCCAACTTAAATTCCCACTCCCTCCCTCACAGAAGATAATCCTGTTTAGGGGAGTGTGGAGGAAACTGAAGGTCTGCAGTGACAGAAAGACTCAGATTCGTTCCATATGTAACCAAAATGGTGTATGTTCATGTAACAACTCCTTTATTATTTTGGATTGGCAGCAATTGCATAGCGTAAGCTACATTTAAAAACATCACAACATCCCCACACTACATGTCACAAAAATAACAATGTCACCAAGGTGTAGTACACGGACGTTTTAACCTAGATATGCGTTTTGGATCAGTGACAATAAGTACTTAAAGGTGCAATATGTAATATTGTGTGTAATACTGGCAGCTAGCAGTTAAAATAGTTACTGCAGTACCAATTCAAAATACTGGAGAGTCGTCTCCCCCGCCCCCTCCTGCCCAGACTCGAAGTTCACGGGGGTTGCCAGGCTGAGACCGCAGCATTCACAACGACGCTTTTCTCACATAGCCAGACATTACTCCACAGCACAGCGGAGTAGCTAACGGTAGATGCTGGCTATATTGACAGTCATAAAAGCCCGTGCTCATTCAGAGCTCTGTAACCAACTGACAGACACACTTTTTCGGTTTAAAAACACAACAACCTCACCGTCCTCTCAACACGTGAGTCAGGCACACTTTCTCGGCTTAGAATTACAATACGAAACGCTAAATATACCACTACCTTGCCGACGGAACACACTTCATTGGCTCAGAATTACGGCAACAATCGCTATACACACTGCAAACTCACAGTCCTCTCTTTCCGATTTACAGCCCCCCTCTCGTGGCTTAAAATAACTCACCGTTGTCGGGTCCGGCCGCTGACGAGGCTAAACGCTGTAAACAGCCGTGGGTTGCTTTCCTGGTTCTCCGGTAACGTTAGCTAGCAGGGTTAGCAAGGCGGCGTTAGCCAGGACCAGTCGGGATCACTTTACTGGCTATGTCTCAATTGTTTTTGCGAGTAACCAACTCGGTTACTCTAGCTTTTTAATTCAATGCGAGTACACAAATGTTGAAATGACAAAAAATGCCCGTCCCTAGTAGCTGTGATAAATTAGCCTGAAGCTAATGCTTACCTGTTCAGGAGAAAATAAGCCAATTCTGCGTCCTTTTGGGCTCTAAGCTGTCTCCATCTTTCAAATACATCTCCAATATTTACCAGGGGTTGTTTCGTCTCTGGTCACGCAACTGTTAGAAACATGACAGTTTTCTTTTTTTTATGTCATGTAGAATCTATCTCCGTTGATCCTGTTCGTTTGTTTGCTGCTTTCATGGCTGTACTACAGTTACAGCTGTAGCGCGCTGGGTTTACGTTTTTACAGGTATATCTGGCAACCCGGCCTGGCTGTCAAACTGGGCCGTTGATAACAACACACAGATCAAAACATAAACATAAATTCCGTCACGGAATGTAAATTTCAAAAAGAAAAATACTGAAATTAGCATTGTTGTCAGAAAAGATAGTATTTCAGTTTAACATGTTTCCTTAATATCTGATGAGGCATTGGTGTCATTTTTGGATTTATTACAGTACAAATATTACATATTGGACCTTTAATTTAAATATCTTTATAAAACAGACCCGCCGTGAACTGCATAATGAATAACATCAAATGTAGCCCACAAAAATATGCTGCCAGTTTAGCCGTCTGGCCGTCAAGTGTTTTAACGCATGCGTGATACAAATAGTTTAGGGAAACCATCACGTTTTCTACTGCGTATTCATGCGCATGCGCATATCGGATTGTGCAGGCAGAACAGATCACATACCGACTGGCCCGTCAGCTAAATAAAAGGATACGGACACTCTTATTGAGTAACATGCAAATAACATTCCATCCTAAATGTTGCATAGTAAAGATGACAAAGCATCAAAACATCCTTTTATTTCATCATTTCATTTGACTATAATGTATGTAAAATTGCCAATAGGAACATGTTTACATAGCTAACCTTTGAAATGAGCAACCCTTAAACCATGCACAGGTAAAATGAACAAATGTAGGCCTTATGTAGGGTTAAATTACAATAACTAAATAGACTAACTAAAAAAGTAGCTAGACTAGAGAGACTAGAGAACAATTACTACAGTAGGCTATAACTACTGCATAATAGACATCATTGACTTGGAATGAACTTGATTTGCTTCATGTCTCTGGGGGATAGCTACAGTGTAGTAAAGCTTCATTTCATGTACAATAAATGGTGGATTAGGTCACTCACTACTCCTTGTCCATGGTGAAACCCCTTCAACTGAATGAATGGATGTGGTTACAGTGGGATTTACACACACTCTGTCAGGATACAGGAGGAGGGGGTGACTGGAAGTAGGCTGGAGATTGGAAGGCAACCAGCTGGGAGCTGGCTGGCTTCTGGCTGGGAGGGGGATTTAACATCTATTTATTTATTCATTCATTCATTCATAACATGCATGAATGAAAAAAAGGAACAGGAAGAAGAAGAAAATCTTATGGTACCTGTCACTTAATTTAAGATGGTTTCATCTGTACATTTGTCCAATGATCTGACTGTTGGCATCAGATCAATCTTTAAATGGTACGCCAGAGATTTAGTATTTCCATAAAGCTGAAGTGGGACATTAAAGAACTGAACAGTCAGTTTTTTCCTCATGATTTGGGAGCTGATGGAGTTGATTTTTGATCAACTTTAGATTCTGTTTAATTATTACTGTAGGTGAGGGGGTAAATGTGTGGCAACATTTGTTTAGACAATATGCAACATTTTTCCTGAGCTTTAACTAGATAGAAGCTGTTCCCCAGCTGTCTTCATCATTCTGAAACCAGAACACACGTTAAGGACGACTCGTTGCTGCAACCCCTTTGTTACCTTTCCAGAGAAAAGCAGGAGACACAAAAACAATCCACATTTGTAATTACATCTGATGGGTTGACAGAAACATGCATAAACAGAGCCCATAAACCTGTTAGCCCAGTGCATACCTGTGTGTTTGGTACCAGGATGTAATGTTACTCACACAAACAACAGAGTTCATTCTTTTGCTTCTCAGCTGATAAAAAGACGCTGGATAAACATGTTTGGCAGTTTTAGATCAATGGTATTAAATGGTACTGTTTCTGGTTGTAATTGTCTTTAGTAATTTGAATGTCCTTGATTTTATCTTTATTCTTTTTTTATTTATTTGATTTCACATAAGTGTCCTTGTTTCTATTCCAGTCACTGTATTCGTAACTTTTTGCACTCTTGGTGGATTTTGTTCTAAATTTTAATTCATCTTTAAATTATTTTTGCGTAATCTTGGCTACATTGAAAATGAGGGCTTGCCCTCAATTGTAGCTCCGAGAACTAAATAAACTAAAGATTAATGATGATGATGATGATGATGATGATGCTGATGGTGGGAGCTTTACAATGACCCCACCTAACCCTGCACTCCCCTCGATAAGACAGCGACCCCAGATAGGTCATAAAAGAGAGGCAAAGTCCCTTCCCTTCTGGTGGACCACCATGGGACCTTATTTTAGAACAAAATGTTAGAAAGGAACTGAGTCTTAACTGTTGCTTGTGTAACAGGTGTGATCTTGCATTGTGTTCCATTTTTTTCCATTTGTGTGCATCCATGTCCCAGAAATACTTGTTACTAACCTAGCTGGGGAGTTTACTCTCCGGAGTCCTTATGTTTTGTTTTTGCACAGCATATTTCCTTGGATTGGAACCATTCGCAACCAGTGGGGGGGCACAACATGACACAAGCTTTAACAATATTTTCCATAAATTGTTATATTATTCCCTTGAAATTGTTGAAAGATCATACATTACTCGTTTATGAACACTAATTTCACAATAATAATAATAATAATAATAATAATAATAATAATAATAAAGCTGCATGCAGCGATGGTGGGCAGACACCGCTCCTTGCTACCGTGCATTTGCATGGCACTCAGACACCGCAAGTCGTCACCAATGAAAAGGGAACTCCCCGCTGAGTTCAACAATACCTCACACAAGACTCTACATCATACGGTTCATTAGCTGTGAAAGGGGCCAACGTTTAGGGGTGGGCCAAACCTTTACCAATAAAAAGGATGTCTCTGCTGAGTTCATTGATACCTCACATAAGACTCTACCCTAAACGGGTCACCATTTATGAAAGGGGGCATGGCGTAAGCATAGGGGCGGGCCAAACCGTCACCAATGAAGAAGGAACTCTGCTGAGTTCATTGATACCTTACATAAGACTCTACCTTAAACGGTTCACCGTTTATGAAAGTGGGTGGCGACAAAGCATAGGGGCAGTTCAAACCATCAACAATGAAGAAGGAATGTGGTTAAAGTATAGGGGCGGCTCAGTACCACATGTAGACCAATCAGCTGCCATGGGTTGCGTTCGTCAAACTCATCCTGCTGGTCATTTCCTGTAAGTGTTTTAACATAGGTGTCGAAAGTGGGCACTACGGCAGTAAGAGGTTAGTGACCATTAACAGTGTACTGACGAACCGTGCAGCACACACACGCTCCGAACCGAGACTAGTGAACCGAGACTAGTGAACCGAGACTAGTGAACCAAGCGGTTCGGATGTTTTTTCATGAACCGTACCACCCCTAACAGATACTATGTATTATTAGATTGTAGTAGATTCTGAGTGAGCCCTCTCCCTGAGTTTAATTTAGAGTAGTGGTCTCCAACATTTTCCTGTGAAATGAGCTCAACTTCTAACCCCCCATCATGCTCCTAATGTGTTCAGCTGACCTGAGTTATTTAACTTTATTAATCATATAAAAGTGAAAAATTCTTCATGCAAGTCAAGACACAGCGTATTACTGGAATCGGTTTCTTCCTTTGTTTTGTTTTTTTCAGTTTTTGGTAGTTTGCATGTGTGAGCTAGGAGAGACTTCCAGCAGTTATATATTTCATCTTTTCTGTCAGCTTGCCAACTAGTTTTCAGAAACTGTCAGTCCCAGCCGTTGTGTTCAGGTGTTCCAGCTGACTCCTGTAGGTGGAGGCTTTTCCTGTGGATCCGGCTCATTGTAGTTTGTTTATTGAAGGTCTACTTCAGTCCAATTTGTGATCATAATTCTGTTGTTATTTTGCTCCTAAACACAAATACGTGAAGTTAATATTAGTTGAGCTACTGCTACATCTCCCCATGTAACTCCTTGCCAGCTGTCAGTAACCTTACTGGTTTGAGGTCTGTTGTGAATTTTTAAATGTATTTGTTAGACTATACGAGCCCCCATATTCTTCCTGATCCCATCTGATAAATAATAACAGCTGTAATGCCAACGGGTTTTTGAGATGTTTACTATACTCGCTTCTTTTCAGAGTAGTATATATATATTTATAAAATATGTCTAAATTCAAGGTTATTAAAAAGATGTAAACAGGGCCAAGTCTTCAATGTATTGCAGTGAGATTGCGCTTTTATTTTGGAGGAGACCCCTGAACACCCCCTAAGGACATTTTGGTGTCCCTGGACCCCAGTTTGAGAACTTCAGCTTCAAGCTACACTGCTGCAGATGCTGGTTGTTGTTTATTAGGGGTAAGTTGTTATTTAAATTAAATTGTTTTAGCTTCCATTTCCAACAATGTGGCATCTCTGCTGTCCTAAAATCAACTTTAATCTGCATTGTGTTCCACCTTTTAAACTGGCTCAGCAAACACACGTCTCCATTAAAACTTGGAGCTCATGTTCAGGTCTCAAATAATCAGATTTATTTTGTGTTTAAGCAGTTATATCAGATTCATTTAGCTCTAACTAAAGAGAAGTTAGGCTGATGTTTCAGTGATTCATCGTAAAGCATTTTAATCATTTATTTCATAATGTAGATTATATAATAAGACTAATTAGGAAAACCTTTGTCTGCAGACACAAGTCACTGTGATTTAGAAATATTTGATATTTTGAAGGCATGTAACATTGGTTTTATATTTAACACAGATTATATTCAGAATACATGAAAACTGTTGTGATGCAACAGTTTATTTTAGACAGTTTAAAAAAATGTAGTTAATGTAACTGTATGCAACTTTTCCACTTCCCAAGCCACATGAACAAAGTCCTTTCCTGAGACAGAAACACAGTGAGTGAGATGATACAACAAAGTAGAAGATGGAGAAAAGAAATACCATGTATCACATAAGACAATAATAAAGCTTGGGATATTAAAATTATACTCAATACTATACTACTAATGGCATAATTGTAATAATGACAGGGACAATAATTGTGTGTTTTGGGCGCTTTTATTGTGAAGGCTTTGGGTGTGACACCTGTAGAGCAGGTGAGATGAATAAGAGAGATGTGATGAATAAATCAAAACCAACTCTGACTTTGATACAGTAACTGATCCAACGATTCAATGGACAACTATGGAGCTTCTTCTGGATCTGCTGTGTTTGTGTCTTCTGTGTTTGACCCGAAAAACACTTTGTGATGAAAACAGTAAGAATTATTCTACTAACTTAGTAGTTTAGGGCTCGACTTTTGAGAGGCAGGTGGAGGGACAAATACGTTATTTTCAAACCCCCTCTACAGTCTTTGTAGGCTACTGTTTTTTTTAATGATGTAGGCTATTGTAGGGATGTAGGCCTTTAAGTGTTTTTGTTAAAGATTTATTTGAATGAGAGAGAGGCTGCTTTCAGTACCTGTAGGCTAAATGTTTCCATGTGCTCAGTAATGCTACTGCAGCTGATATGGTAGGACATTTAAGCAGCAAAACTGTAAACTGTAGTTATGAACTTGACAACAGAAACAGAACTCAACTTTTAGCTTCTGAAATAATCAATGAAGTTAAGCTGCTGACTGCTGTCCTTGTGCGAAAAGGCAGAAGGGACTCTTTTCCTGCAAGACATGGGTGTTGCAACACACTGAGAAATCAGGAGTCAAACATCAGTGCGCCAGGTACCTCAGGGCTACTTTTTTGAATAGGACAATGTCTTTCTGGTATAAGGCCAGGAGTGACTTCAGGTGTTAGATCTGCACAGTTGTTTAAGCCATTTTATAACAGAATGCCTAGAAATCTGTACATCATTTGGAGAAAACATAATAGTCACCAGAGAAAAGAATCATCCTGTAGAGCCGACATCCTGTTTTATATCTAACTGTTCCCCAGCTGTCTTCATCTTTCTGAAACCAGAACACATGTTAAGGACGACTCATTCCTGCAACCCCTTTGTTACCTTTCCAGAGAAGAGCAGGAGACATGGAAACAATCCACATTTGTGATTACATCTGATAAGGTGACAGAAACATATATAAACAGAGCCCCATAAACTTGTTAGCCCAGTGCATACCTGTGAGTTCAGTACCAGGATATAATGTTACTCACACAAGCAACAGAGTTCATTCTTTTGCTTCTCAGGACATTTCAGCAGCAAAACTGTAAACTGTAGTTATGAACTTGACAAAGGAAACAGAACTCAACTTTTAGCTTCTGAAATAATCAATGAAGTTAAACTGCTGTCCTTGTGCATAAAAGCAAACAGTGGCGCAGCAGCAATAAGCTCTGTTTACAGTTTAGAGAATATTTTCCACATAAATTATGTATTTCTTTCACCCACCTGCAACCATCTAACCCTAACAGGGGTGGGGAATTCATTTTCCCAAGGGGCCACATGAGAAACAGGGACTGTTGTGGAGGGCCAGACCAATAGGCTCAACTCAATTATGCTCAATATTAATTTTATGTCAGGTGGCACATTCTACATCAGACGTAAAGGAAAGCACGTTCTCAAACGCCTCTTTTTACTCTGGGCATATTAGCACAGCAAAGTCCACCAAACACTCTTTAATAAACTTCCCTTCAGAAAATGGCTTACTGTTTTTGGTGATTTTGAGGGATATCATAAAACTGGTCTTGACGTTTGGTAAAAAAAGCCTTGTTGCGTTTGCAGCTTAATTAGCAAAGCTAGGATCCACCGAAATTAAATCCACTTTCTCCAGAAAATAGAAGTTTAGAACAAGCGCTTGCGCGCCTCCTTTCAGTAACGTAAGTTGCAATGAAAGACAAAGGATTTTTTGGTGATCAGGTTATTTATAGGTTAAGACCTCATGCTGTGTTTATGGTCCCGCTGAACCAATAGGAAGACTCGAAACTCTTGAAAGTGTGAAGACTACAATCTGGGACTTTCGCATAGGGGTGTGAACTCACTACGCTGGGGCTGGAAGCACCGGCCTGTCTTTTGTCTCTGAGCTCTTTGTCTCTGAGCACATGTGCCACATGTGTGTCTTGTATCCAGAGGTCAGTTTAATCTGAGGCCTTTTGGTTAAAATCAGGTTTAACCCCCCCACTGGTGGTCCCAACAGGGCCGACGTGCTTTTGGGGCGACCGCCAACACTTTTTACATTTTTGCTCCGGCCATGAACCGCCCATAAAAGTGGTAGGCCTAGATCAGCGGCCCAAACACTTATACGTTGAATGTTGAGGTAGTAGTTAGGCATGCTACACTGTATGATTGCATTAGTTTGGTTTGGCGGGTATCTGAGTCTTGATTGATGATGTTCTCATCGTTTTATTATTATAAGCAGTGCCGGCCCGAGCCTTTTGGGGCCCTAAGCAGAATTTGATTGGGGGGCCCCCTCCCACGGGCGTCACGCCGGGCCCCTGTGCTTGACGATTATTGACACAAATGTCACGCTATAATGTTACATTATAAATGAATACAGTGAGGTTATGTATTAATACAGTGAGGTTTATGAACTACTGTCCACGCGCCGGGGCAGAGATGCATAAGGACCATCCACCCCTATTCTATTTGTGCAAAGTGGATGCAAACGGGGGGGTCTGGGGGTGGTCCCCCAGAAAAGTTTGAATTTGGTAGATGTGATTTCCTGTATTCTGGTGCATTTTGGGGATGGTCAGCTAGAGAAGGGCAATACCTACATTTGTTCAGAGATTTCATAGCCTTTTGCTTTTGATTTATTAAGGTAGTGACTACACACAACTACTTGGGCTTCAGGGCCAAACAATACTGACATACTCTGTGTTAGTAGGAAGTAGGGCTGGGCGATATGGCCTCAAAAAATCCCTGTTTTTTCACAAAGAATCTGATTCATGATTTAAATCGCCCCCCCCACACACACACACACACACACACTTAAAATTAATCTGCAGATGACAAATGACAAGATCTCACACACACCCACACACACACTCAGGGCATGTATACCATTATGATTATTCATGCCAATTTTATGTAAATATTGGTTTGAGTGTTTTCCCTATCATTGTATTGGGGGGCGCCCTCTGTGAAAGAGTGAAAAATTATATTATGCTATATATTAAACAAACCTGTGAAACGACATTTTCCACAATAGAAACATGATTTAAATGAGAAAACGTACTGTAGCTATAAAAATGGCAGAATCACCCACAGTGCATGATATTTTAAAAACCGCATCATACACGCTTCAAGGTGACTGCAATTAGTGGTTAACAGATATTCACCAAGACGTATAGCCCAGCAACAATCTATCTAAAATAACACCTTTCATGATATAGTAGTAAAATACTGATGTTGTGGGAAGTTTATATGGCTTAAACTGTTTCATCTGTCCCCCTATGCTGTTTCATGCGTACCGACCAGGAGGGACGCATGAAACATTACTACCCCCCACTGTTGCTGTAATAATTCCTGAACGGTTTGGTTCCAAGCTGAAAATGCAACTGTATTTGACAGAAGACAGGTGTAGGTTGCTATTGACAAAATATAAGCTTTAGTCGCGATACGATCGCTTGTAAATTACGTTTAATTAAAAAGTGTTTCAACTGTCCCGCTCTTAATTATCTATTTATGTTTTGTATTCAACAACCACTAAACGGATGCGTGAGATAAAGCTGTTTTCACAATACAGGTAATTCAATTCCTTGCTCGGTAAAAGTTCAATTCATTTTAACTTTTAGTCGCGCAACCTTGCTCCTGTTTTCACCTGTTGTTGAGTAACGTACATTAACATGACATGGTCTCATGAGTGTAGCATACCTGTAGCAGGCTCCTTCGTAGTAACTAGCGGTGAAAACAAACGTCGAAGAGGAGCCCTCGCGTTGCTACAGAGTGGCGATTGCTAGTTGTTGTAAGCCGCTACAGACCTCCGTCACAGCTCGTCGTGTTCAGCGGCTTTTAGCTAGTAGATGTGTTGAGCCGCATCAGAGTTCTTCAACACCGGGTCCGGGGCTCCATGGTGCAGGCGGTGTTTCAGTAATCCGAAAATAGGTGACTTTGAGCGGGGTACAGAGCACAATGAGCTGCCGTTCATTTTGGCGGATATTGCGGTTAAGTAAGTAATGAAACGAGTAGTTAAGAAAATAACTAATGTTAGCCGCTGTCGCTGCCATATATGTCAATGGTCGCTGCCATGTTGTTTGTGTATCACTATGGCAAATGCGCGGGGAGGGCTGGGCCCATTCGAACTACGGGCCCAGATGGGACCGTCGGGCGAATGTTAAGAGGGAAAAACAACATCGGTGGGGGGGCGGCCCTTAGTGGCCAGGGGGCCCGAGCAGCCGCTTTAGTTCGCTTATGCCTCGGGCGGCTCTGATTATAAGGCTACATTAGTCTACCTTTCATTCAACGGAGTAGCCTACATCTTAATAATAAGCAAAACACCACCTTAGGTTCATCAAACCTTGTGCTTGTGCATTTGTGTCCTTAAAGTAGCCCTAGATAAATGTTGCACATCATGCCAACTTTAACAAGAATTGCAGCTTTTCAATCTGCATATATATATATATATATATACAGTGCCTTCCGAAAAGTATTCGCCCTTTGAACGTTTGACCTTTTGCCACATTTCAGGCCTCAAACATAAAGATATAAAACTGTAATTTTTGTGAAGAATCAACAACAAATGTGGGTCCCAATTATGAAGTGGAACGAAATTCATTGGCTATTTCAAACTTTTTGAACAAATAAAAACTGAAAAAGTGGGCGTGCAAAATTATTCAGCCCCTTTACTTTCAGTGCAGCAAACTCTCTCCAGAAGTTCAGTGAGGATCTCTGAATGATCCAATGTTGACCTAAATTGACTAATGATGATAAATAGAATCAGCTGTGTGTAATCAAGTCTCCGCCATAAATGCACCTGCTCTGTGATAGTCTCAGAGGTCCGTGTAAAGCGCAGAGGCATCATGAAGAACAAGGGAACACACCAGGCAGGTCCGAGATACTGTTGTGGAGAAGTTTAAAGCCGGATTTGGATACAAAAGATTTCCCAAGCTTTAAACATCCCAAGGAGCACTGTGCAAGCGATAATATTGAAATGGAAGGATTATCAGACCACTACAAATCTCGAAGACCCGGCCGTCCCTCTAAACTTTCAGCTCATACAATGAGAAGACTGATCAGAGATGCAGCCAAGAGGCCCATGATCACTCTGGATGAACTGCAGAGATCTACAGCTGAGGTGGGAGACTCTGTCCATAGGACAACAATCAGTCAGTATACTGCACAAATCTGGCCTTTATGGAAGAGTGGCAAGAAGAAAGCCATTTCTTAAAGATATCCATTAAAAGTGTTGTTTAAAAGTTTGCCAAAAGCCACCTGGGAGACACACCAAACATGTGGAAGAAGGTGCTGTGGTCAGATGAAACCAAAATCGAACTTTTTGGCAACAATGCAAAACGTTATGTTTGGCGTAAAAAGCAACACAGCTCATCACCCTGAACACACCATCCCCACTGTCAAACATTGTGGTGGCAGCATCATGGTTTGGGCCTGCTTTTCTTCAGCAGGGACAGGGAAGATGGTTAAAATTGATGGGAAGATGGATGGAGCCAAATACAGGACCATTCTGGAAGATAACCTGATGGAGTCTGCAAAGACCTGAGGACTGGGGCGGGATTTGTCTTCCAACAAGACAATGATCCAAAACATAAAGCAAAATCTACAATGGAATGGTTCACAAATAAACATATCCAGGTGTTAGAATGGCCAAGTCAAAGTCCAGACCTGAATCAATCGAGAATCTGTGGAAAGAACTGAAAACTGCTGTTCACAAACGCTCTCCATCCAACCTCACTGAGCTCGAGCTGTTTTGCAAGGAGGAATGGGCAAAAATGTCCAGTCTCTCGATGTGCAAAACTGATAGAGACATACCCCAAGCCGCTTACTGCTGTAATCTCAGCAAAAGGTGGTGCTACAAAGTATTAACTTAAGGGGGCTGAATAATTTTGCACGCCCAATATTTCAGTTTTTATTTGTTTAAAAGGTTTGAAATATCCAATAAATTTCGTTCCACTTCATGATTGTGTCCCACTTGTTGTTGATTCTTCACAAAAATTACAGTTTTATATCTTTATGTTTGAGGGGCTGAAATGTGGCCAAAGGTCGAAAAGTTCAAAGGGGGCGAATATTTTCGCAAGGCACTGTATCTCCTCAGCGGTGAAAGCGAGCGGGGGCTGGAGTATAACCCAGCTAGGTGGAAAGCTAGCTGCTTGCCCACCTGTTCCATCAATCCTGCTTGCAAGTGTCCGCTCATTAGACAAAAACTGGACTACATCCAACTTCAACGAAACTCCCAAGCGAGTTCAGAGACTGCTGTGTTTTTGTTGTTGTGGAAACAACAGTGTACGGACTATCCAGCCTGTTTCTCTGTCGCCCGGGTAAGAGTGGAGATGGGCTGTGTTGCGGAGAAATTAGCTGCTCATTAACCGGTGATCACTGGATGTCAGTGAGTAATCAACATTATTTAGGAGTTACTAAACACTATATTGACTCTAGTAAGGATAGGGATTTTTGTTTTTAGTTAGGTACTTGGGAGAAATTGTGCAATAATGACAGATTCACACATTTTTCTTTTGTTTTACGGTAAATAAATAATTACAAATCTTAAAATTAATTAAGTTCATAAAGTAACTTTCTTTGCATTCATTTGATTCCCAATCAAGATACACTGGTAAAATTGCTTTTGATTGTTAATATGTACTTAAAAACTGTTCTGAAATGCAAAATAATAGAATTTTAATCATGTGATAAAATATCACGATTAATCCGATTAACTATAGAACTTCGTGATTAATCAGGATTAAAGAAAATTAATCTTTGACAGCCCTAATATATATATATATATTAATCAGCATGTAAGCATGTTGATTAATACATGTTTGTCTTCCAGGACCGAAAAACATCACAGTGGAAGAGGAGGAGCTGATGTAATGTTACCCTGTTCTCTCAGCACCAGGAGAACACTGAGTTTAAACTCTTTGACTGGAGGAAAGTTGCTCCAGAAAGATGATGGTCAGAGGGGGTGTTCATGTATGATGCAGGCATTCATTACAACAACGGTGCGTCCAGGTCAGAGTGAAGAGTTCAAAGGTCGAGTTTTTTCATTTTCAAGATGAACTGAAACGCGGCAGCGCGCCTCCATAATCATCAGAAATACAAAGATATCTGACAGTGGAAACTACACCTGTGATTTTCCAAAACTTCAGCCACCTCAAAAATTCTACATTGAGATTGTTGTTGGTGAGTGCAAAAATAATTATACTACAAACTAAACTGCTGTATAAACTGTTTCTGCTTTTAATAATTATTAATTGATAGCTCTGCATGTAAACATACTGATTAATACATGGTTTTTTTATCTTGCAGAGCCAAAATTCATCACAGTGAATGAAGGGTGATGTTACTTTACCCTGTTCTCTCAGCACCAAGGAGAACATTACTTCAAAACTGTTTGACTGGCGACAGTTGCTCAGAAATATGATTGTCAGAAGGATTTGTTCTTTTATAATGGAGGCAGCAATAATAACAAAAACTGTTTTCCAGGTTCGAGTCTCATTTTTCCAGATGAACTGAAACAACCGCGCGCCTCCATATAATCATCAGAAATACACGGTGACTGACAGTGGAGTCTACACCTGTGATTTTCAAATCTTCAGCCACCTCAAACATTCTATATTGAGCTTATTGTTGTGCGTTGGTGAGTACTTTTGTTAATCAGTTAAAGATTTTATGTCTTTTTTCTTAAATTCTAGCAGTCTATATACAATCTAATTTGTTTCAAGCACACTTCGATAACCCACCTAAACCAGTCAGGTCTATGTAGGAATCAGTTTTAGTGTGATAATATCACGCAAAGCACTCTAACATATGTTTTGATTTGCCTTTTTAGATGGTGTCTTAAAGACACATCAGATGTGAAAGATGTCAAAATAATTTCTGGAGCGATGTTGTTGCTGGTGAAAAACACTGATGATATATATATGTAAATTGAAGTGATATTGTCGATAAAGACCGCTGATCGCTGTCCCATTCTCTGCATCCACTGCATTGTGGGATACCGGCTTTGAATCGTCCAGCTTGGCTCATATCGTAGTCTACTGTTCTGTCTTATTTACCTGTAATATTTCACGGTAATAGAGCCGTAATAATATTATTAAAATAAAGAAATGAACACCATGTTAACATCTAAATAAATGTTGATAGATGTAGCATTATAGTTTAAAAATATCAATAAACAACAAAAGCAATCCAGCTTCCCTGGCGAAATGAGACCGATACACAGTACAGGCCAAAGTTTGGACACACCTTCTCATTCAATGCGTTTTCCTTTTTATTTTCATGACTATTTACATTGTTGATTCTCACTGAGAGGCATCAAAACTATGAATGAACACATATGGAATTATATTGCCAACAAAAAGTGTGAAATAACTGAAAACATGTCTTATATTTTTAGATTCTTCAAAGTAGCCACCCTTTGCTTTTTATTAATAAAGGGAACTTCCCTAATAGACCCCTGACAGCACACTGTGAAGCGGGCAAACCATTTCAGGTGACTACCTCATGAAGCTCATTGAGAGAGAACACCAAGGGTTTGCAGGTTATCAAAAAGCAAAGGGTGGTTACTTTAAGGAATCTAAAAGTACAAGACATGTTTTCAGTTATTTCCACACTTTGTTAAGTACATAATTCCATATGTGTTCATTACTAATTTTGATGATATCTTGAATCTAATGTAAATAGTCATGAAAAAAGCTGCTACTGAATGAGAAGGTTGTGATAACTTGCTATACTATATAATATTAAAAATACATATAAAACATGATAAGATCTGGTGAATACATGTTGATTAAAACAGTGGTTTTATATGCCAACATCTCTTACGTCTGTGTAAATGTTTACTGATTTAAAGGGGTTTATTTTTTAGTACAATTGTGCATTGGCCTCACTTTTATTATAACAACTTTTTATATTGTTGTAGAATATAAAAAACATTGCAGAACCAGAATCTGACTCATACTAGAAAAGTTAAAGTCTGCCACGCTGAAATGTGTAATCAAGGCTTAAATTGTGCTTTTCTGTTTCTCCTGTGTTTGCTCACACTGTTAAACACTTAAAGTAGGGAAGGGATGAAAAACACATCCTAATATTACATTTGAATGCTGTGATTGTCTTATATAATCCTGTTTATCTGTTTTTATGTTCACAGGTGCCGCTTTAAAACCATTTGTTACAATACTTGAGTGCAACAGCATGCTGGCGCTGCTGCAGTGTGAGAAGTTCATGGCAATCAAAACCTGAAGGTAGAGCTACTGTGAACAGGGCTGGAAACATCCTTCATGCTAAAGTAACACAAGACTCAGAAAGAGAGGCAGCTTCTACATCACCCTCAAACTAAAGTGACCAAGACCGGCACCTATAAGCTGTGTAGCCACACAGGGGGGAAATCAAACATCAGATTTATGCTGAGACCTCTGTGTATATCAGTGGTGAGTTTCTTCCTTGTGATATTTTAAAGCGCCGACAGCGGGAAAGGCCCTATTAAAAACTGAAGGAATTCTTATTATTATTTTCTGCAAATGAATTGGCTTTTGAGGGCTTAACATATTGAAAAACTCACCACATTTGGGGGTGATCATTAGTCTGAGGTGAAAATGTACATATTTTAAGGGTTATTTTAAGGGTTAACGATGAAAAGTTATTAAAAAAAACTTTTAGTCGAGCCCAGTGTGTAGATGGCGTGGCGCGCCATTTTGAGTGTTTTCGCGATGAACAAAGAAGTTGTTGTAACTTGAGTGTACGTTGTTGTATCTGCACAAAATTTCTCAGGATTGACAAGGGTCCAGGCCTGAGGACACCTACAGGCCAAAATTGACTTTTGGTCATGAGTGCCCCGCTGGCAACAGGAAATCGCGCGTGTATGACAAACATCATCCTAATTTACATGGAAACTTATATTATGTGGTCAACATGTGATACTGAGGTAGCCCCTATATATTTAACCACGCCCACTTTCTCAGGCCATGCCCCATTTCATACTTATTTGAACCGTTCAAGGTATACCCGCTTATGGTGGTATCATTGAACTCAGCAGAGACTTCCTTCTTCATTGGTGATGGTTTGGCCCTACCCTATCTTCAAGCCACTCCCCTTTTTAATGCTGACCCATCTAACCTCTTCAAAATCGACTGAAATTCCATGCTTTTTGGTCTAAGCGTCATACCCAAATTAAAAGTGGTACCAGCTCCCACATACTTTGACACAGAGTTACAGAGGTAGAATGGAGGTTTTATTTCCGTCAAGTCATACATCTGTAAAATGATTAAACTAAAATGCTGTAAACACATCTGGTAAGATACAGATATACCAGGCCATAGCCACATGTCTCTGCTTACTATAGAAAGCAGGAAGCAAAAGACTCAAGAATTGATTTAATAAAATTTTTTCTACAGAAATGTCTGTCCGTTTTTCTTATTTCAATTTGAAAGGTCTGAAGAAAAGTCAATAAATAAATAATAAAACCCTTCTCAAAACCCCCCCTCACACCTGCAACTATATGAATATGGTATTTCTGTGATAGCAATTCTTTCTCTAACACAGGTTAAAATGTCATGTATTGCTATCAATCATTGTCTGTCATTGGCTAAAGGTTAGAGTTTGTAGCATTTATCTAACTGTTTACAGGTATCTCTCACGTGGTCCCTATGGTGTATCGTTGTCTCTTTCTTGGATATCAGGGCAAACCTGAAGGATTGGCTCAAATGAGTGTGCTGTATATCGAGCTTAGAGCTTAGGGACTTCGATGACCACTATGAGTGTATCAAGCTGGGCAGAGAAGCAGCAGCGATAACAAGGTTTGAAATGTCGAGTACTTTTTTATGTTTTCCGTTGTGATTCGGCCAGAAACTTCAACATTGTGAGGCGAGAAAGAGATCTTTTTGGAATATAAAGCTTGGATATTACATTTCCTTGGACTCTTGGGGATTTATGAAAATCAGAAGTTTTGGTCAAAATACAACTTTGTTGCTGGGAGGGACAACAGCTGGTATGCATGCACTCTCGCCACTTATCGCCATCTGCGTAGTTCACGGCTGAATTGTTTTATTTTCTGTTACTTTGTAACAGTTGTTGTAACACTATAAATCATCCTATGCTTTTGTATGTGGGCTTAAATTAACGATCTGAAGCATGAAGTATGAAGCCTAGCGCAAAGCATAGTAGCTTTGTGGCGGATCACCGGCTGTTGCTATGATACGGCGGGATAAATGACTCTTCGCGCGGCGCTTAAATCTAAAAATGGGTTTGGTCTGGAAGTAGCTAGGTGTGGTTTTGGGAGTAACATGCATAAACAATCAAGTCATCTCAATTCCCTTTGATTGCTATTATTGGCCGCCCTTGCCTGGCGGGATAGTGGGGTGTATCGGGGATGGGAAGTAATAAATACCTGTCTTGACCGGGGTGGCAATGTTGCACGTGACCTCGGGCATCTCCTCAAGTCTGGAGAGAGGGATAGCTGCAGCCATGGGCGTGGAGCCTCCCAATGTACCACCTGCTCCTGTTGTGCCCTTCCTCTTCCCCACTCCATCTCCCATCCACCCGCTCCATCAGGGCACATTGCACATTACTCCCGGACCAGATCCCGCCGTAGTTCAACATCCGTCTCCTTAACTCCTCCTAATATTTCCTCATTTATGTCATCAACACATCCATTGATTCATGGAAATGTTGTGTAAAACACAACAAGCCACAAAAGAAGCTGCTGGGACTTTTTTTGAGGGATTGTACTGTTAAGTGCCTCCTCACCCTATCAAACACCTGAGGCGCATTTTTTCAGTAATATTTTTCATTGTAATGTATGTATGGTTTGCAAAAGCGTGAACTGCTGCATCCGTTTAGATGAGAGAAGTTTATCGCGTGTGTGCACTGGCTACATTATGGCCAAGCATCGCGGCCCTAAAATAGCATCCTGAATAATGGGCTACTGACTTCAGACCAGGTTTTTCCTGGTCAGTGGTGGTATTTCTGAAACTTTGCAAAATGCACCAATAGCTTTGCACAACCCTCCTCTTTTAAGCTAACCGCGGGAGAGGCCCAAATGCATTCCCTAATTTACCGGCCGTGAGTCTGTGGAGGGGAAAAAGTCTGCTGTGCGTTGGGTGCAAAATAGGAATGATACATCGTCAGTGTACAAAGGTAAGTGAGCTGGGTGCAAGATAGGCCATAAAGCTTTCAATTGGTGTGACGCATAGCTAGTTTATTTTGAAGATTTAATGCTTTAAAGTTATAAAAACACTAATGAGTGGAAGTTTTATCGAGGGTTACAGCGGCCTTCACAGTCTACAAAGTATCCGTTGGCGGAGACTGGTGATGCTAGAGAGGCTAAGTTAGAGTCTTGTGTGGTATCATTGAACTCAGCAGATACTTTCCTTTTTTAATTGGTGATGGTTTGACCTGCCCCTATGCTTTTACCGCGCCCCTTCACAGCTAATGAACGTTATAGAGTCTTGTGTCCCGAGGTATGTCGTTGTCGGTGGGGGAGTTCCTTTTTCATTGTTGGCCGATTTAGCGGTGTCACGGGTGCAGCCAAATTCCTTGATGCGCCAAAGGAGCAGCGTCCGCCAATGAACCCGGCGATGCGCGCAGAGAAGTAGCGAGGGCCATCCATCGCTGCTCGCAGCTTTAAGTGTTAGGTCAGCGCCGACAGCGGCGAAAGGCCCTATTGAAAACTGTAGGATGTATTAAAGGCTGGGCAGGCAGCTGGCCGAAGGCCTTATAATGAGATCTGAGAAGGAATTATTTTTCTTTTTGAGGGGCTTAACATATTCAAAACTCCTGCAAAATTGGCAGTTCCATCAAGTCTGGTGAAAATTCACGATATTTTAAGGGTTTTGAGAATAGAGCACAAAAATGAATCAAGCTAAAGCGCCTTCTCAAAGTTTTAAAAATAGAGCCCTTGCAGTTGCGTTTAGCGTGAAGACTCCACGAGACTGGTACATTTTATATGTAACATGTCAAGATGTACAAAAACGTCATTGGAGCCATACCCCCGGTGAAAATTCTGAAAGGTGTATATAGCAACTCAAATAGGATTTAATAGCGAGGGCTTCGGGCAATGCGGTAAACACAGGATGCTTTTTAAAATGTTGAGCAAAATACCGTGATGTTGTTGGTCTTTAGGGGCAAGCTACAGGTTCATCATTGGCACGATCAAAGATAAGTTTTGACATTAATAAAGTCGGCGAATATGAAGCTATTAATAACCTGACCAACCGGACAAACAATCAAAACAAAGCACCAACCGTTAGTCAGGGACCACAATCAACCTGGCCCCTATTTTCAGGTAAACTTTTAAAGTTGGGATTGAAGGTTAAGGTGGGAAGTCCTGAAAGCAACGGACCTTGTTCAGCAGCTGGCCGCTAAACTAGCACAAACAACGCCGCTAAACGCATTTGTTATTAATAAGATTTATTAACTCTTACACCTTTATCACCAGAAGCTAAAACAATAATACCTATATTCAATAATAAACCCATAACTTTTATAACATCACAACCAAAACAAAGCAAAACAAACAACATGGACACGCGAACCGTGTGTGTGTGTGTGTGTGTGTGTGTCCACTGCGTGTGTGTGTGTGCGTGTGTGTGTGTGTGTGTGTGTGTGCGTGAGCCGGGCTGAGTGGAGGGGCTGCGGTCACAAATGTATTCCTAACTCAAAACTAAACTGGCTGCCCTGTGAGCTGCAATAAAACTACTTAGCCTCACGAGGGCGGTAGTGGTGCTGCGTAACGGGAGGAGCTGAAGAAGCCCAGGGGTTGCTAGGCGACACGCACGCTTTAGCCGATATGGTAGCTAGTGTGTTAGCTCTATACCAACGTAAGCATATCGCGGGACGTGGTTAAACTAGCAGCTTAGCTCGAGAGCTAAATGCTAGCTTGTGTCCGATGGTCCGTGTGTGTGTGTGTGTGTGTGTGTTAGTAAGAGGAGCAGAACAAAAAGAAGGAAAGAAGAAAAAAAAGCACTCTGATCTGAATTATCGATAATGACCCAGTTCCCCTCAGCCACTCAGGTCTGGGCTAACGGTAGTTAGAACAGACTCTAAGACTTTTGGTTTTGCTGAGGAAAACGCCACTATAACCACTCCAGTAGCTAACAGATGATTTTTCATGCAGTCTCGCCGACAGTAATTAAAACTCCGCGGAAAGGAGTGAGGAGCATACATAGCAATCACGGTTTTAACCCAGCTACTTTAACAACAACATGAATCAAACGTATAATGATCAAGTTATACATTCACAGAACAGATTAATAATCACATATGGATCAGTATATGATTAAATCAGATCACATTAATGGCAAACAAGTAGCTTAACTCTTTGCTCATTAATAAACACACTACTTATCTCTGCCCAGACGCCCGCCTTTTACGGTGTTCAGTCCATTTATTCCCGTCCATAGATTCCACAGAAATGAACGGCACAAATCTTCTTGGCTCTCGCCAGAGAACTGAGAAACTCCCTCCAAAAAGCAGGCAGCGCAGGTGGGAAGTTTGGTCGACTTTGAGAAGAAACGCTTGTTTCCTTCTCACTGCAGTTATGAAAAAACTCTGGCGCGCCTTTTCAAGGATCCACTGGAATAAAAATCCACTTTCTCCAGAAAGTGAAAGTTTCAGCACAAGGCCACAAGACTCCCCAGCAAACGGAGTTGCAAATGGAAGACGAGGGATTTTGGATGATCAGGCTTATTTATAGGTCAGGACCCCTGCTGTTTTTATGGTCCCGCTGGAACCAATAGAAAGACTGGAAACTCTTGACAGGGTGAAAAACTACAGTTGTGTAGTTCTTGACTTCCTGCCAGTTGTGAAGAGTTCCTCTGGCTGGCACTTCGCGATAGAGGTGTGAATAACCCCCGCTTTGAGTTTACATGCAGGCCAAGATTCCTTTGTCTCTGAGCTCATGTGTGTCCCCTCTATCCAGCGGTCAGTTTAATCTGAGGCCTTTGGTTAAAATCAGGTTTAACCAGACTCTCGGTCCCCAACAGTCCCCCTTTGCTCTTGAAGAGCGGGTTGGTCCCGGGTCTTTGGAGCAAAACCAAAGGACCATACAGATCATAGGAGAAAAGGTTAAACTGATATCAACATAGTCCATGCCTCTCTTGGGAATGAGAGGCAGTTCACAAGTTCATAATGTTCATATGTTGACTGAGGCTAAGCAGTGTCTGGGCAGACAAATGAGGCAGTTGTCTGGGCAAGACAAAATTCTAACGTAGCTAAACGCCAAATGCTTTAAAACAAAACACAATAGGTAAGCAATGAATTATCCCTTTATACAATCATTGTAGTTATTTCAATATGACATTAACCCAAAATATAAATGAAACAAAACAAAATGAAGGAAGATAGGAAAGAAAGTGAAGTAGTTAGGGGTTAACAGGTTCAACTCCAGAAAAGAATTGGGGTTCACTCAGTGTATGTACATGACTGTGTGCATGTACCCTCTGACTGGTGTATGTATGTTCTTTAATGTCAAAACAAATACTCAATGCAGACTCTAGTCTGTATACATCTGTCTCCTGATGCTGTGAGGGGCAAATAAAATTGAGTCCCATCTCATCCCTATGAGCTACATAAATTTGGAATTGCACTGCCATAAGATAACAGATGTACCTGTGAAGATTGCACAAACACACTAGTAGTAGACTTTACGGGTCTACACCAAGGTTTGAGTTTGTTGACCGAAGAAATCCTTCTCTACCGATGCTTCGAGCATTAAATCTCTCGCTACTAGTACCTGGTTGGCGCTTCTGGGACACCTGACAGTCTAAAGCATGCAACTGGGTTCTTGAGGAGCAGAATGGAACTAACAGTGAAAATGGTATCCTGAAAGGAATTTTACTACCGGCTCTGAGGTAGTTTGATTACTGTTTGAAAAGTTTAGGATGGAAGCGCATGTCAACAGAGTGAGGTGAGGCATGCAGCTATCCCTATGACTCAACTGGTTTGAGTCTTATCCCTCTTGGGGAAAAAGCTTCCTCCCCTTCCAGGTGCAGAAGCTGCTCTTCTCCTGGGAGTGAGGACCACATGGGGAGTTGGTCTGACTGAACGCGGTGGTTCAGGAGCAGGACCGTGGGCGAATACGGTTGCGCGCGGGGGTGCTGAAAAAGGCATTCAACCCACATGGTGAGGCTGCACGTGACGATGAGGAGGTATTGGTACCCTCCCCAGTTCTGGTAACTGGGCCGACAAGCTTACCTGAGGTGGGGCCACAAATGTATGACCCCTTCCCTTGAGTACAGAGAAGGCGCTCTGCTCCAGCCACCTTTGAGGAGAGTCTGGCGGGGATTCTGAAGAAAGGCAGTGGTTTTGCTGTGCAAAAGCTGGAGGCGGGTCAGGTGGGCGCAAGTGATGGTGTAAGTCTGGCATGACGGCAAGATACTTTGGCCAAAGTGATATGGGCACGCCGGTGGGCTGGCGCCATAAAAGTGTGCACCTTTAACCATACAGGTGTGGTGACGCACGCTGCTGTTCTGCGACAAAGGCGGAAAGACCTGTGAGGGTTGGAAAAAGTCAAGCTGCCAGACCGGGCGGGCGGGCTGTAAAGTTTTGCCGGGCGTAAAGAAAAGTCAGAGCCAGGATCAGGTTCGAAAAATCATGGCAATTTGCTCATGAATGACAGTGACTTGTCCGTCTGGGGCTGGCAGACTGCCTGCAGGATCAAGTGGCCTCAGGGTGTCGACCTGAGCCTGAATGTGTCCCCCCGGTGGCTGTCAGCGAAAGTGGGCCTGGCCTCAGGTGATTGTGACCGCTGCCCAAGTCCTCTGTGTCACTTACACAGATGAGACTAAGATGCACCAGAGTCATCCTCTGGGGTGTGATATCGCACACAAAACAGGTTTTGTGATGGGCGGTTTATCAGGCGGGTAGCTGGGAATGCTACCACTAAATGCTACGCCTAATACTGGTGTACTGAGGGGAAGCATTGTTTTAACGACTTCCGGCCGGGTGTTAGAAGGTGTCTGACTACCTGGAGACGCAGTCCAGCAGGGGAAGGTGCTCACACCCCCTTTTCCCCTGCTGCGTATCGCTGTACCTGTGGCGCTGCCCTTGTGGGCAGGGTCTCCCCAGGATGTCAAGGGGAGGGGGTTTGTGAGGCGCTTAGCGCTCGTGGGTTTCGGGAGCACTCTGGGCCCCTTTAAGTTACCCCTGGTCTAGTTCTGCGTTGATGACAAATCAGTGTCAGGCCCCTTTGAGGAGTCTGACAGTTCTGCTGGATAATGGACCTTTGTTTGGGGATGGACGTGGTTGTCCGAAGTCATCGGGAGCCCCCCCCCCTTCGTGGGTGGAGTCCAGGCAGAGTGTGGCTTTGAGCTACACAAAGTAATCCATTGCAGTGGGTGAAAGTTTTGATCTCACTCTTACCACACAAGGTGTGGAGGTTTTCCCCTTTAACGAGTGGCGGCTATGGTTTCTTCAGGACGCAGGGATGCTGCAATCAGAAATTAGCTGGGGTGTCTCCTTGCGGAGTGGAGCACCTGTTTCCAGCAAACGCCCGATAGAGGCTCTTGATAACTCTCACCTATGACCAGCTCTGACGCCTCCTTACTGGAGTTCACTAGGTTGCTAACCGTGGTCTCTGAGTAGACCGGCGACTGGAGGCCCGAGGGGAACTAAGTAGGTTCATCCAGGTCGGCTGGACCGCTGGATGTGGTAGGAGGGTCAGGCTCAGGGTCAAAGGCAGCATCACGGCTTCTTGGACGGTGAAGGTGTCAGCATACTTTACCCGCTCCGCTGGGTCACACCGTCACTCTGTCGTAGTTGGAGAGTATCATGCAGCCGGAGGCCTCGCATCAGATAATGTCTCTGGAGCCGGGGGTCGCTCAGAACATCAGGAGAATCATAGTCACTCAGTTGAGGACGGCTCCTCCCTTGGCAGTGGGGAGGGAGTCTGATCAAAGCGGATGGCGAGCTTTGTGGCTTGAACCGCTTGTCAGTGACGGAACTCTGATTCTACCTGTGTTCCTCTGATGTTGTAGAGACCTTCCCTCCCCGCTTTGGCAGGAGGTGTGCTCTCCTCCGGAGGGGAGGAGAAGAAGAAGATGAAGAACGGCTCTTCTTCTGGGAAGAAGACAAGTGGGTTTTTCACGAGGTGGCGAGAGAGAAACTGTGTCTCTGACTGTAAGGAAACCGAGGGGAGGAGAATAGAACGCTGCTCTTGCTTGGCACGCCGGAGCTGTGCCGAGGGGTCCTCACGCTCTCCTCTAACCGAGAGGCCCATCACGCCTGGCTTGGACTCTGTCTAAGCCAGGTTGTTTGGCGCTGCTCAGCTTCATAGCTGCCTTGCAGCAGTGCGAAGCTGTGCTTGAGGACAGCGCTACAACATGGGTTCGGGCGCCGATAGATTAGCACCAATTGGCCAAGCAAGCCTTGTATGCAAGCTTAGCATCCAAGACGGCTGTGCTATGTAAGCTACCAGTTCCTGGAGTATTTCATGCGAGGTAGTTTCCATAACCATCACGGTTATTCTCTTCAGAGTCTTAGGATGACAAGAACCACATTCTGCAGGACTGTGTCGGTCGGCTTGTCTGAAGCCACCGCCTCTGGTACCAAAGCCACTCATTTTACCCTAGTAAAGAGATTAAAATTAGGCTCAATTCCTTTGTGGTGACAAAGGAAAATTAACTGTGAACAAGTTGATTCAAGGAGCAGGTGAAAGGCTTAACCTGTAGTTCCTTTAGTTTTAAGTGTTGACTGCTAATTGCTTATTACTACCATTTACCACCAACCCAATTCTCTTGTAGTCGCAGAGGTCCACCAAAGTTCAAATGCGTGAATAGCTGTTACTGTCAAAAATCTGAGTGTTAGTATCAATAACTTTAAGATCGAAGTAGAGCGTGGAAAATCTTGACTGCTAACTAAGCTAATTACTACACTTTTACCACCAACCCGATTCTATCAGGTAGCCGAGGAGGCCCGGACACCTCAGTTGAGTAATAGCCGCTACTGTCAACGAGCGGAAAAATGTTGTTGTCTACTAACCAATGTACACACTGAAAAAATTCACAGACCACAACTGAATGTATGCTTGGCAGAGGTTGCAGAAAAATTAATTTTCAAAAATAAAAATTTCAGAAAAATTGATTTTCAAAAAAATATATTTAAAACTGAAAAGGTATGGACAATTATGCCTAAATGTTGCACTAAAGCAGGTATTCAACGCCGCACGGGCGTAAATATGTTGCAGGAAAAATGGGAAGGTGGGAAGTTTGGTCGACTTTGAGAAGAAACGCTGTTTCCCTTCTCACTGCAGTTATGAAAAAACTCTGCGTGCTTTTCGATGATCCACCGAAATAAAATCCACTTTCTCCAGAAAGTGAAAGTTTCAGCACAAGCGCCGCCAAGACTCCTCAGCAAACGGAGTTGCAATGGAAGACGAGGGATTTTGATGATCAGGCTATTTATAGGTAAGGACCCCTGCTGTTTTTATGATCCCGCTGAACCAATAGAAAGACTGGAAACTCTTGACAGGGTGAAAACTACAGTTGTGTAGTTCTTGACTCCCGCAGTTGTGAAGAGTTCCCTTTGCTGGAACTTCGTCATAGAGGTGTGAAAACCCCGCGAATATTGATTTGACTGATATCGTTATGTCCTGAAGTGTTATGCACCCCTAACAGCGTTTAATCAGAGGCTTTGGTTAAAAAAAGGAATTTTAAATGTATTCCCCACAACAATGTCCCTATCCAAACAATGTTGAACCCGGCGATGGCTATAACACAGACACATTTCTGGAGCAATCGCAAGCGATGCAGAGTAACGATAATTCACTGACCGATGACTCTTTAGAATTAATAGTGACAATAGCGCAATATGTCGGGAGGGGGTGTCGGAGACGCCGAAAACTAGGAAGCATTGGTTACGATCAAATATTGTCAGAAAAGGTAATGCTTTGTATAACCCCAAGAATAACGCTGGTAACGACAATCTCTTGCTTTTCTCTGCCTGGCACATTATGTAAATAGCAGATGGTCGCATGATGAGAAGATGAATTATGCTAAGCAGCTGCATAGTGATTTGGGTTTTGACTACACACATAAGGTTTCGTTCTCTGATGTTGACAGATTTCAGAAACATTTGAAAATGAAAATTGTGATATTCCATCATGTAGCCGGATGTAAAAACCCACGATCTTCAAAACGCACCGCACCAACCAGATGTGAAAACAGCATGGTTGTATTTGCATGACCGAACATTATTATCTCATCGTAAATAAAACGGGCTTTTTGGGGCGTCAGACGTTTACGATGGGTGTTACAAGACCTACCAGAACCCTCTGGGGCACCTTTGTAGTTGGTTTTGTAATGTGTGTTACACTGTTGTATACCTGACAAGACCATTAAATGCACAGGCTGTAAACGATATGCAAATCGCAACAGTGTTTTGAAAACCATAAAAACCCGACGCGGAAACACGGGCTTATACCCTGCAATAAAATCAAATATTACGAAGTCCTGTCATGCAACATATCGTGGTCGTAAAAATCCACACAGCTGTAAAAACCTAAATGCCTACATTGTAGAGAGCCTTTAGGGGCTACCACGCACTCTTGCTATATACAACCCGCGAACGCAAAGAAAGTAGTGATAAGTATATCTTTTACGATTTCGAAACACGTTATCAACAATGGGCTATGAAGCTAATTTGTGGGGTGTATGCGACGGTCAAAAAACTGCTTACAAACAACAAACTGTGTCGCATCATTCATTAAGAACTACAGACAGGAGAAATACAGAGGCTATACTTTTATAGCATACAATGCATCAGGTTTTGACAGTTATATAGTTTTAGAGTATCTGGTGAGTCAGAAACTTTGTCCAACTATTACTATGCGCCGGTTCTAGGGTGCTTCTGATGATCGATTCTACTTTCAATCAGCGTTGGATCGATTCGTTCAGTTTTATCCCTATGGTTCTATCTAAAACACCGCAGCCATGGGGTTCTCCGATCTTCTCAAAGGCTTCTTCCCACACACGAATTTAACAACGCGAGAGAATGAGAATTATATTGGTCTCGTATCCTGCACCAGCTCTATATGGTTATGATGCTATGAGTGAGGCTCTTAAGAAAACGTTCATGGAGTGGTAACGCGTTACGGTCCCGCTAACACACCTTTTGACTTCTCGAAAAGAGCTGCTCAGCTATTGTGTTAACGTATGTAACGGTTTTGATTAAAGCATGCAAAATATACAGAGAGGCCTTCCACGAAGTGCACAGGCCTAGACCCGTCTTGCATAACTTTGCCTCCTCATGCTATGGGTGTATTTAAAACGCTTGTTCCCCCCCAAAGATTCTGTTGCTCTGACATACGAAGGGGCCTACCTTAGGCAAAACAAGACATGTTCTGATGTTTCAATACAGTGGCTTGAGTATGATGCAGACAGAGAGGGCCCTTGACATACAGCACGCTCTGAACAGAGGTGAAAAGTCATTTGGTCGTTCTTTGTAGATGGCTATTGTGAAGACACACACCCGTGTTATGAATTTAATGGCTGCTTCTTTCACACGGCTGTGATAAGTGCTATGCGTCAGGTGAAATCAATCCTCTCACCAAAACAAAAAACACAGGGTGAACTGCTATCGGAGTTCCATAACAGAGTGTCTGCTCTAAAAAATAAGCATCAGCTGAAAGTTGTGGTGATGTGGGAATGTGATTGGAGACAGGCTGTGGACAATGACCCAGACGTTAAGGAGTTCATGTTAACATATGAAAAGCCAGGGCTGCCTCAATCCGCGGAGAATCCCTCTTTGGAGGCCGCGACAAATGCAATGAAACTGTACCACAAGGTAGAAAAATGATGAAAAGATCAGATACTATGATTTCACAAGTTTGTACCCAACTGTTCAGTCTAAAAAGAGATTATCCAATAGGACACCCCCAAATAATACACAAGGATTTTGATGACATAAACAAATACTTTGGCATTGTGAAATGTACAGTAGCAACCGCCAGAGGCCTGTATCACCCTGTGTTGCCCTACCACTGTAACGGTAAACTGATGTTCCCCTATAAGCGGGTGTTGCCGTTGAGATGAATCAAACAACACCATGCACACATAGCGATCAAGAGGCGGTTGTTGTCTGGCGCGTTTGGTTGACGCTTTGAATTACAGAAAGCCATAGAGAAAGGGTATAAGATTGTTTCCATTGCTGAAGTTTGGCATTTCCCAGAAAAAACTGATCAGCTTTTTAAAGCCTATGTTAAAACATTTCTTAAACGTAAGCAAGAAGCTTCAGGATACCCTGGGCATATCAAAACGGAAGACGAAAACAAAAGTACATAGATGACTATTATGCACACGAAGGCATTCATCTTGATCCGACAACAGATATGTTTTAACAAAGCTGTCAGGCATACAAATAAATTGCTTCTGAATAGTCTTTGGGGGGGCAAATTTGCCATGCGTAGCAACATGACTACTGCTTGAGCTCATAACCGAACCATCCCCGCTTCACACAGCTCATGTTCAGCGACACTTTTGATGTTCGCCAGTTCTCATTCATCTCACCAGAAGTAGCGATTGTCCAATGGCGATACACAGAGGGGGTCGCATCCAGAGTAAAAGATGTGAATGTTTTTATAGGGGCCATGACCACAGCCTATGCTCGCATGGAGCTATATGATTTGTTGGATAAACTGCAGGAACGTATTTTATATGTTGACACTGACAGCATTCTGTTCACAAGCAGGACGGGCGAAGTGGATCCCACCTCTAGGTCCTTACCTTGGCGATTTAACGGATGAACTAAATAGCGCTCAAGTCTGTGGGGCTCCTACCGAAGATTATATAACTGAGTTTAGTTCGGGGGTCCTAAATGCTATGCTTATAGGACCGCTCAAGGAAATACACAGGTTAATGCAAGGGTGTAACCCTCAATGCCACAAATGCCAAAGTGGTTACACATGAATCGTTAATTGGGCTTGTTCAATCTTTTGTGACCAAGCAGCCGCAGGCTCCTAACCATCTGACCACAACGGCCTTCACAATAACACGCTACAAAAAACAGTTCCATCTCAAAAACGACACACTCACCAGGAAAGTACAGGTCGTTTACAAATAAACGACGCGGTGCTCCAAGACTATACAACTGTACTTTATGGCTACTAGGGATGTTTCAGGATTTGATGGTAGGCTTCAACACCCTTTCAGCCTTGTTATCAGTGGTCCCTCTAATTGTGGAAAAACATACTTTGTCAAAGACATTATTGAAAACATGTCGTTGCGCATTTCACAAAAAATCGATAACATTGTATACATCTATTCATGCTGGCAACCAATATACGATCAATTACTTAAAACGTTGAATATAAACTTTGTACAAGGTCTCCCCGGAATCGTTCTCGTACGAAACACTCTTTGCCTACTACTAAGAATAATTTGCTCATTATAGACGATTTAATGAATCAAGCCAGTGATAATTTGGAAGTTCAAAAGTTTTCACACAGTATGTCCATCATAGACGTCTTAGTTGTATATATCTAGTGCAGAATCTGTTTATTCAAGGTAAAGCTAGTCGTACAATCAGTTTGAATACAAACTATATGATTATTTTCAAAAATGCTAGAGATCAACATCAGATAAGCTTACTGGCACGTCAAATGTTCCCCGTAATAGTAAATATTTTTAGAGGCTTTTAACGATGCAACTAGTTACACCTTTGGCTATCTATTGATAGATTATAAAACCACAACCCCCGATATTTTAAGACTCAGAACCGTCTGATATCCCCACAGCAGGTTGTATACGTTCCTAGAAAAAAGGTGTAATAATGTCAAACCGAATGGAGAGGAATTTTACATTGTTAGACATGCTACATAAGGCATCACCCCGGGCGCGAGGTGTCATTGTGAGCAACGCTAGTCCAGACTTTATTAATGCCCTTTGTGAAATATCTTTGAATGTCTTACAAGGTCACATACCGTTGTCTAATATTCAGTACAAGCTGTGTAAAGAAAAAGAAGAAAGTTATTAGACTGATAGCTGATAAAAAAGTTAAACATTTAAAAAAAAAAGACAATCAATCAAACAGGAGGGTTTCTACTGCCTCTACTGGGGGCTGCTATCCCATTCATAGCAAGTCTTATCAACAGGAATTGAGATGGAACACACTCAGAAAATGTTTTTGGTTCCACACAAAATCAATTAGCAGCCTTACAGAATCCTCAAACATCGGACTCCTCAAATGTATCTCTGCGACAGTCTGTACAAAGTGAATTGGACCGAGCCATGAGTGATATATTGAAACAGCAGGACATTGATGTATATGAAAAAGCTAAAAGATATTCGAAGTATTCTACAGAGGTACCTGGTCATGATAAAACAGGGTGAACGCGAAACGTGTGATTACATTATCAATGCCTGAAGTTGATTCAAAGGATTCAAAAGATGAAGAAGAAAATATGTAAAAACAGAAGTGTTGAAACATATGCCTATAAGAAACAAAAGAAAACGGAATACATATTGGCTTCATTATCCCGACACAATGACCAGATATCTTGGACAGATCAAGGGGAAATAGTTGTTGGAAATAAGAATGTGCCAGGTAGTCATCTGTATGATCTGCTGAAAAGTGTCACAGCCCATAATAATGTTGCGGACCGCTCTAGACCAAAAGGGTGGAACATATTTTTTAAAAACGTTAGCTAGTTTAAATGTGCCAATATCCGTAATCCCAAACACAAGGGTACGCCGTTCTATTGAGGCTTTTAAAACAGATACATCATCGGAAGTAATACACAACGCCTATGATGGCTTTAACGATCCCCGCACTCCTAGAGCATTAAGAATGGCCCCTGTATTTAATACACAAACGGCATCTGATTTACGCGCAACTAGTACTCCTAGAACCTTTAGTATTACACCATCCATTACTAAGACCGTTTGTTCGTTGGGGAATTTTTAATCTTTTCTATTATTACACTAATTTTTATTATTCTACTTTTTAAACCTATTTTTATTATTTTTATTATTACACTAATTTTTATATTTTACTTTTTAAACCTATTTTTATTATTATTTTTCTATTGAGATGTGTTTTCTATTGAGGTGTGTTTTCTTTATTCAACTATGCGCGAAAAGTCAGTGTGGTTGTAAATAAACTGGTGACATTAAATGAATGTTTTACATAAATTTATTTTTATTTTTAAATCTGTTTTATTATTATTTTTTCTATTCAGGTGTTTTTTCTTTATTCAACTATGTGAAAATGCTGTGTTGTATGTTAACTTGTGACATACATTTTATATTTTTTTATTAAATTTTTTTTTTCCATTGAGTGGGTAATTTCTTCAGGCATATGAAAATGCTGTGTTGTATGTAAACCTGTGACATTAAATGAATGTTTTACATTAATTTTATCTATTGAATGCATTTTTCCTGTATAATTTGTTTTAAAAAATAAAAAAGGAATGCAAAAATTGAGACATCGTAAGACATGTATATTCCACATTCTTTATTTTTTTGAAGAAAAAAAAACATCATTACACCATTTTTACACAATTTTTTTACCTATAGGTGGCGCATGAACATTGTACACATTTAAATTTCTGATCATGACACACATCTGGATGTATTCTGCTAACAAAATGACTAACCATTGTATCGTTGCATACAAGATGGCCCCACACATGCTCAATACTTTTGTATAAGGAATCTTTTTCTGAATGTGACATAAAAAGAAAACACAGTGCTGTCCACATGTTGTAGAATAATTATTTTGAACTTGTTTTGCTGAATGGCACATCTCCACACTGTTTTTAAGAGGAGGAAATTGCTAATTTCCTGAGGAAAAAAGGTAGGTGGATGTCCAAAGCTATCAAAGAACAAACCATGCTTGTTCTCTGTAATGTAAATACCTAGCCAGTGTTCACCGGGCATATTACTGGGTTGTGTATTTACAACTAACATAGCGGGTAATTTACAAACTACGGTTTTGGGAGATGATCACATGGCATTACTCCTAAGAAATTTGTGTCTCTATTCATTCTTTTCTGAGTACGCTAGTGAGTTCTATCGTATTCATCTTTAGTAATGATCCAATAGGACTTGCCTTCTTCGTTGTAATAATTGCGTACAGAATCAAAAACGGAATAGCAGATAAAGGTCACAGTCCTCGGGAAGGGGTTTCTGAACAAACCGCGCTGCGAACGTTACCGTTCTTAATCAGTGAAACGTTTCCTGACCCCCCGACGCGGGTTCCAAATTAAAACAAAATAGCGTATAACCAGACCCAAAATCAGATCGTGTTATGGCTAGTGACGCGGTCCTTTTAAATGGCGTCCTGTTGATTCAATCAGTTGATAATATTCCCATACATATTGTCCTCTCTTTGAAAAAGGGCTGAAAAGGACGGGCTGGGTGAGGCTGTCCATCTGCATAAAGGCTAATAAATTCTGTATTATAGTTTCCAAAATTAAAGGGGTTACGGGCATACGATCCTGTGTATGCTTCATTATCTCGAAAGCTATGACTACAAATTTAGGAATCTGTCCTATGAACAGGTTTTCTTGGTTGCAAACACGTGTGCCTGTAGGTATTGAGAAGGTTTTTAGAGATACTCTGTCAATAGCATATTTTGCATTAGTATGCTGTAAAGGCACGACTATGAGCTAGTCTTACAGTTGGTGCAACTGTTATTTTCTTGACAAATAGACTAGCAGACATTATTTTCAGCAGCGAATTGGACATTCCCAGGGGTCATTAGTACAAAAGTCGTCTTTTGAACGGATGAATTTCAAAGACATGTCAACACCATTTAGCAATAGTTTTTCTTGGAAAAAACAAATCTGCATGTACTGGTGCTATTAATTCCACAATATGGCTTTTCGGATGTGTATTCACCCCTTTGTGCCAACCCCTCATTATCGCCTGTGATAGATGTCTCATCCATTTGGCCAGCTGTGTCCTTACAAAATAGCCCTGCTATTAACGTAATAGCGTGTCCTCTCCATAATTCAGAAGACATTCTATAAGGGCTCTATAAGGATACGTATTTGAAGACTGTGTGATCAGTCTATCACCCAACATTATATCTACTTGTGAAAAAAGACTGCATCCAGGATAGTTTATAAAACCTACATCAGCTGCGTTGCTCACAATGTGCCATCAGGGTTTGTAATACTGCGCGTATACAAGTATGAATCGTTCAAGGTCTACATAATCCTCTCCGGCAAAAATGAAAAATTCAAAGAAGGGCCGTCCGTTAGAGCTGACATTGGGGGATTTCTACAAATGTTGATTTTTCGATAGATGTTTGTGTACGGTACTGTAAACAGATCCAATTCTGTCTTCACACACTCTTCGGACTGATTATGAATAAACGCCATGATTGATTCTGTAAAATTAAAATATGTCTTTTGTCAGGGCCAGAGGAGCCGCGGTTCGGATCTCGCCTGCTGACAGATGCCTTCTTTTGACAATCCTTCGTTTTGGTGGCGTTTTTATGCTTTTTGTTCACAATCCGGTTCCACATACCCTGGTGGGGGGTCTTTTTAATGCTTTTGCATCTGTACACCATTAGCCCATTTCCCTGTTGTCTGGATGCCACGGCATTCCTGACATTAGTCACAACATCACCAATAAAACCACTTGCTGCTGTTTTCAGATGAGGTTTGGCTATATTAAACCCCTTTTTTAAAAGGGGGGACAGCCGATCGAAATAAATTTCCGAATATCCCCTACCCATGTCCATGTTATTGTGCTGGAGCCTATGAACCCCGGCAACTCTCCACCACATGATGCCTCACCCCCCGTAAACCATGACGACCGCGACACCGACGTCATCACATCCGCTAGCTCGATGCGCGCTTCCGACGATTAGATGCACTACCATATTCGGCCACTAGATGGCGCTCGCGGGGTGCCGACGTTCGACGGCGACGTCATCACATCCGCTAGATGCGTCGCAGCTTCGACGATTAGATGCACTAACATATTCAGCCACTAGATGGCGATCGCGAGTAACGACGTGCGGCCGCGCCGTCATCACGCACGCACATATCATCAGTTGGCATGGCAGGTTTGCGTGTGCGTGTGAGATGACGTCACACATGCACGCGCAAAACCGCCATCTTTATACTACTACTGCTATGGCATCAAGTATTGTAACAGATGGTTTGGAAGCTGCACCTGTAAACACAGCAGAAACAAAAGATTATATAAAACAGTGAGACCATTAAAAATGGAAATGTTGATTACAGTGAGAGACAAACACAGGGAGAAAGAGAAAAGCACAATATAAGCCTTAATAACGCATTTTAGCGTTATTGAACACTTAACTGTTTTCCAGTATGAGTCAGATTCTGGTTCTGCTAAATTTGTTTCGTTCTATAATAATATATAAAGTTGTTATAATAATATGTTATAATAACACTATTTCTACTGTTAAAGACAGAGAATAAGCGAATATCTTCAACTGTTTAATGAAAAGTACTCACCAACAACAAGCTTAATGGGGAATGTTTGAGGTATCTGAAGACGTGGAAAATAACATCTGTAGTCTCCACTGTCAGATATCTTTGTATTTGTGATGATTATGGAGGCGTTGCCGTGTTCCAGTTCTTCTTGAAAATGAGAGACTCGACCTTTGAACTCTTCACTCTGACCATCTAGACCGTTGTTGTAATGACTGCCTGCGTCATACATGAACACCTCCTTCAGACCATCATCTTTCTGAGCAACTTTCCTCCAGTCAAAGAGTTTAAACTCAATGTTCTCCTTGGTGCTGAGAGAGCAGGGTAACATTACATCAGCCCCTCCTTCCACTTTGATGACTGCTGGCCCTGAAAGATAAAATCATGTATTTATCACTATGTTTACATGTCACCAGCATTATTCCACAAGTTTTGAAAAGAGTTTAGTTAGTAATTTCTCCTCCTTCCACAATTATTTTTAATACATGTACTGAATTTTTAGAACTAATTGGATTTTATTATGTATTTGACACAATTATATATATATATATATATATATATATATACACACATATATATATATATATATATATATATACATATATATATATATATACACACATATATATATATATATATATATATATATATACATATATATATAATATACTACGAACAAGACTACAGCTGAAATGATTAGCTGTTTAATCATTAGTTGAGTGACCGAACTATTTTGATCGTTTCAGTCATTTTAGTAAACACATGTCATGTTTCCAGCTTCTCGAGTGTGAAGATTTATCTGCATTAAGTACTTTAACTTTTACTTTAAGTATCTTTTCTTTTACTTCTACTCAAGTAATATTTTAAATGCAGGACTTCTACTTGTAACAGAGTATTTTCACAGTGTGGTATTAGTACTTTTACTAAAGGATCTGAACACTGGTATGTTGTATGGATCAGCTGATTCTGACTTTATGTCTGTGACATCCTCCTGATGTAAAACATTTCTTCATTTAGAGTTGTGATCAAGAGTTTTTGAAGAAGTGGAATCACGTGAAAAAAGACATAAATCTTCTCTCCTCACATACACAACTCTCCTGTAGAAATGAACCTAAATAACAGTGGTGGAATATAACTATTACAACTAGTACAATTACTCAGCTGAAATGATTAGACAATTAAACACAACTGTTTGGCTCCTTTACACTTTCTAAAATGGGAGGATTTTTCTGCATTGAGTACTTTTACTACTTTAAGTACATTTTCCTGATGATACTCACATACTTTTATTAAGGTATTATTTTCAATGCAGGACTTTTACAATGTGGTATTCTTTACTGAAGTAAAGGATCTGAATATTTCTTCCACCACTGCTAAATAAAAACAAAGTTAGTCATGTTTAGCACTTAAAATGGTTTAATGTGTCACCCTGCAGCAGATTCTGGGCTCGGGAGTTTTTCGGTTTCCTTCCTCACCCAAAAACTAACAGCATACCAAATTATGATGAACTTTAAAAAAAAACTGAGGTCATCTGTGAGGAATATATACAATATACTACAATTAGTACAGCTGAAATGATCAGCTGATTAATCAATTATACCTAGTTGAGAGTGACAGAACTATTTTGATCGTTTCAGTCATTTTTATTTAAAACAAGTAATGTTTCTTCTCAAATGTAAAGATTTGGCTGCATTGAGTAGCCTATTTGAACTTTTGCTTTTAGTAGGCCTACCTTTTCTTTTACAGATTCTAAACTCAGGGGTTTCCGGTTTCCTCCCACCCAAAAACTAACTGAATGCCAAATTGTGACGAAGTTTAAAAGCACCGAGGTCATCTGTGAGGAACAATCAGATCAATAACCTGTGCTGTGAAGGGTTAGGGCGGGGGGGTGAAAATAACTTATTTGTCCCTCCACCTGCCTTCAAAAGTCGAGCCCTAAACTTCTAAGTTAGTAGAATAATTCTTACCGTTTTCATCACAAAGTGTTTTTCGGGTCAAACACAGAAGACACAAACACAGCAGATCCAGAAGAAGCTCCATAGTTGTCCAATGAATCGTTGGATCAGTTACTGTAACAAAGTCAGAGTTGGTTTTGATTTATACTTTCATTTTCATCTCACCTGCTCTACAGGTGTCGCACCCAAAGCCTTCACAATAAAAGTGCCCAAAACACTCAAATCATTATTAATTATTGTCCCTGTCATTATTACAATTATGGTATTAGTAGCAGGAGTATAATTTTAATATCCCAAGCTTTATTATTGTCTTATGTGAAATATGGTATTTATTTTCTCCATCTTCTACTTTGTTGTATCTTCTCTCTCACTGTGTTTCTGTCTCTGGAAATGACTTTGTTCATGTGGCTTGGAAAGTAGAAATCTTGCATACAGTTACACTAACTACTTTTTTTTGTCTAAAATAAACTGTTGCATCACAACAGTTTTCATGTCTTCTGAATATAAACTGTGAACAGTTTAAAAAGAAAACTGATGTTACATGCCTTCAAAATATCAAATATTACAGTGACTTGTGTCTGCAGACAAAGGTTTTCCCAATTAGTCTTATTATAATATCTACATCATGAAATAAATGACTTAAAATGCTTTACGATGAATCACTGAAACATCGGCCTAACTCCTCTTTAGTTAGAGCTAAATGAATCTGATCAACCCTCTGTCTTCTGACAGCCTGGGACATTTAAAAATGGAGGAAAAAATGATTGCTGCTGTGTCTGCATTTCCAATTCTGTACGATACATCACTGTCCGAATACAAGGACATCTTAAAAAAGGCAGATATTTGGAAGAAGGTTGCTATGATTGTTGGTGCTCCCGGTGGGTTTACGTTTTGTCGTTTTGAATCGTGAGAGGTTGCAATTGCTTTAACATAGGTTTACTGGTACTGTCATATTTTGCCCTGACCTGAATGAATGGAATAGCTGTTGTATGTTTAACGTGTGCTTGAAATGTGAAAAGAAAAGTTTGTATGTGTGTGTGAGAAGTTCGTTTGAAAAGCAGGGTACATGTTAATTGGAAATGCGAGGTGTATAATACATATATTATTTATTGCTTATCCTGTGTGCATATTTTTTTTTACTCACAGAAGAACTGTGCAAAAAAAATGGAAGGGTCTTCGGGACACCTACAAGAGGGAGAAGAACAAGGAGGACAGGTGTAGGAGTGGTGCTGGGTTGTCTGACAGTAGACCTTGGAAATACTTCATGATCATGGGTTTCCTGGCACCCTTCATGGAGAGCAGGGAGACATCAGGGAATTTCAGCCAGCTCCGTAGAGGTGGCACCATGGCAAGAGAGCAGGAGAGCCAGGCAGCAGCCATAACGCAGGAAGCCGGACCCGAAGACCCCCAGGAGAGCCAGCAAGTAGAGTGTGAGGAGATGGTGGGTAATTCCCCACTGACACCCCAGATTCCCCCCAGATCCCAAACTGAAGTCTCCGGGCCCCTGGACACCCCCTCTGGTCCACCACGGAAGAGGCCAAGGAGAGACCGCTTCAGCCCTGCCAGCTCTGTGCCTTTTGAGGAGAGAATGCTGGCTGCTGTGGAGAGCCTGCCGTCCAGACCAGTCCCTCCAGATGAGGAGCTTTTTTTTAAAAGCATTATTCCTATGTTGAAGCGCTTGCCTCTGGCTAAGCAGTCACAGCTAAAGTTCAGCTTTTACAAAATGGTGTATGATACTGAACAGGAGAGTGTCCTTCAGTCCGTAGTTTAACATGTAATGGAATATCAATATGAAATAAATGTATACAATTATTTTAATGTAATACTACCGTTTCCTCATTACTGGACACAAGTGTATTTAATTGTAAGTGCTATGAAAACTGTTGTCTTTCTACACCTGCTATTCCCACAGAAAGGTACAAAATTGTTAAATTTCAAGCACTGAGTTCTGATTAAGTTCTAAGAAATAAGCACCAATAATGATCACAAATCTTGTTTCTATTTTTTTACCTTTGAACACATGCATGCTAAAATATACCAAACCTATCAAAAATTATCATAAATATGATCTCACAGGGGTAAATTGCAAATATGAACCACAAATGATGTAAGGTGTATTATTTTTAATTCAGATAAAGTAAACATCTACAAAATATGGACACCCCACAAGAGTTAAAAGAGCCTTTTTTGTTTTCATGCACTATGGCTGTGGTTGTGGTTGCCAGTAAACAGAACCCTCTGCATTGAAATATTCAGAGAATGTGTCCCTGACTCGGAAGGTAGCTCTGCAGGCGTTGTTACTGCCGACTCTGGTTGCTGGGTTGTACATCCTCCACTGGCTGGAGAGGATACCAAAGGCGCACTCCACTGTTAGCTTGGCACGGCTGAGACGGTAGTTGAATGCCCTCTTGTCAACCGTGAGGTTTGAGCCGGGGAAGGGTCGCAGCAGGTTCATACGAAGAGGAAAGGCCTCATCCCCCACAAAAACATGTGGTAGGCGGCCACGGTGTTCAGCTCCAGCATTAACGCAGTCCTCTGGCAGGTCCAAGGTGCCATCCTTCAGGGCCTCACCAAATGGGGAGTTGTTCAGGGTCCCACCGTCGCTGTTCCGGCCATAGCTACCCACATCCACCACCCGGAACAAATAATCTGCATCCACTATAGCAAGCAACACGATGGAAAATGTGTGCTTGTAGTTGAAGTACAGAGAACCTGAGTTGGAGGGGGCCTGAATGACAACATGCTTCCCGTCGATGGAACCCAAGCAGTTTGGGAAATTCCACTTGTGGAAGAAGTCATCAGCGATGGCACTCCAGTCCTCCTTGGTTGGTACGGGCATGAACTCATCCACCAGGCAGTCCCATATGGCCTGACATACCTCTCCAACTATGTTGGCCACAGTGGTGCGGCCCACCCTGTAAGCGTAACTAATTACTTTGAATGAGTTACCAGTGGAAAGGTATCTGTGAAAAACAAACAACAAAAAAACATGATTAATATAAAATAAAAATTGAACTTACATGGTATATAGCCTACATGTGATACATGAGTATTGCATACTATTCACATGAGTAAATACACCTTTGATGCAAATCTACATTACTACTTGTTTAAGTATTGCAATGAAGTTCTTTATTCTTCTCTTCTGCAGAGCAGACTCAACAGTAATCAAAATGCTTTGTATAATCATAGACAACAGCATACTGACACACACACACACACACACACTACTCAGTATATGACACCCTGTATGATTGGCATAGAAAATTGGTAATGGTAAGCAGTAGCCTCATCAAACTTGTATGATCACGAATCAGCAATAAATATGCGTGGGAAAAAAATGCATACTACACCAATGTCATAAATGTTGTGCAGTAAACCGAAAAAGGCCACTCACCGAAGACAAATAGCCAGACGCTCAGCTGGCCCTATAGATGCGCGCATCTGAGTATCTCGCTTGGCGATCTGTGGCCTGACCCAGGAGAGCAGATTATCAAATTGCTCCTTGGTGAGCCTGAAATAACCCTGGAACAGATGATCGTCCACACGCAACTCCTGCACCAGTTGATGGTACTCGCCAATGCTCCTACGGTCCTGAAGGATTGGAAGAACCCAATGCATGTGCTGCCGCCGCCGCTGCCGCTGTCTTCTCCGGCAATAAAGAAGGGTGAGACCCAAAATCTTGCACACCTCATTTTTTTTGCAAGTTTTGCGCCAAGAAAAGAACGCAAAATTAGCGCGAAGGAACATTATTGGTGAATTTTATTTTAGTTTGTGCGGGTAATTGGCTTAACTAACTTAATTTATTCATAACATAACATGAACTGTAAAATAGCGGGAGGACATTTGATTTGTGCATAATGCAGCATACAAGATCAGAACATAATATGAATATAATATGAGCAGAATATAAATTGCAACACATTCAAGAAAACTTAAAAAAAAAGGGAGAGAGAGAGAGAGAGAGAGAGAGAGAGAGAGATGACGAGTGGTTAGTTTCACAAGCTAGCAACGATAGCTTGCTAGCAAACAAAACTACCTGCTAGCTACCTAGCTTCAACCCTCTGCTAGCTGCCTAGCAGCCGGTGTTCTGTTGCGGTCTTGCGTTGTTTGTTTTGTGACACCACACGCTCGAGGCAAACTGCGTTGCGGCGAAATTCGCGTGGTGTTTCGCTGTGTGACTAGTAATGTTCCCACCTTTCATGCTGTGATGAGGAATTTTATGTACAAATTTGAGTCGCTTAACTGGTTAAAAAGAAATATATATATATATATATATATATATATATATATATATATAATGGCTTTAACTAACCCAACATAAAGTTACGCAACTTAAGTTACATTTCCTATTTTGGGAAAAATTGGAACAAATATCTGTAAGTGTTCAACTTCAAAATGTAGAACTTTTTTTTTTACATATTTAATACTGAAATGGACCTATGTGTCTGAAATAAAGTTGAACTGAACTGATTGCAGGATGTAAAGGGTTCTGACTCAGGTAGACCACCATGTCCAATTCCACATGCAAAGCTATCCAAAGAGAGGCTTGTAGAGTGAAACATGGTTTATTCAAAGGATATGATAAAAAGAGACATACATAAAGTAACCATATACAAAGCTGGATTATCAAAAAAACTGACCTTGTGCTGAAATTCACTTTCCTGTAACCAAAATACAGTCTACATCTGTGGTCAGAAACAAACTGACAGGGAAAGTAAAAACAAATCGCTATTTATACCACTAAAAAGGCTCGAAATATCACCAAACTTCAACGTTAGCATAGTGAGGGTCCCTACATGTTAACCGAAGCATTGAGAACTTTGTTAAGTGTACAGACAAAGAGCTGCGGGAGCTCCATCAAAGGGCTACAAGAGAGAGAGAGCTACTGGTAGTCAATGCCGCAACACAGACTAGAGGGACAAGATGGACAGTTATCCACTGAGTAAGTACACTAGCTAGCTAGACAAGTTATGTTTACATCGGTGCGATTATTTAAGATATATTGTGCAAATTGCTTTTGATTTTAGTTGGCATCGCCAGCTGTAAGTCATGACTGGTACGAGACTCTGTTGCGGCATAGCTCTCTCTCTCTCTCGTAGCCCTTTCACTGAGCTCCCGCAGCTCTTCGTCTGTACACTTAACAAAGTTCTCAATGCTTCGGTTAACATGTAGGGACCCTCACTATGCTACCTTTGAAGTTTGGTGATATTTTGAGTCTTTTTTGTGGTATAAATAGCGATTTGTTTTTACTTTCCCTGTGCCCCGAATACTGTAATGTTGTAAGCTAGGTTAACCAGCGGTCCGCGCTAGTGTCATTGAAGCTCCAAACACAATCCATTAGCATGAAAACATGTCCCAGAGAACGACAGAGTGGGTACACATCCGTTATTAGCCCCTAGGTTCGTCCTTTAAGCCTACGGTCAAACTGAAGGCTGAACGGCAGACGTGTTCATCTCGCTGTTTCTGTACTGTCAATAGCCGGTACGTTGGGGTACAACCATTACACGTCACTACCCCAGAATGCATTGAGACGTAAATAACCATGGTGGCTTACGAGGGAACAGATTTTCTGCATTTTTTAACAGAAAACAAAACATTTGGATTATTTTTGTATCACCTTCTAATAGCTGACGCCCACGTTAATCTTATAAGGCCAACATGTCGTACTAGTCGGGGTTCCTTTTAAAGGGGTGATAGAATGCAAAACCGATTTTACCCTGTCATAGTTGAATAACGACAGTTTGGTGGGTAAATAGGACATACATAGAAGCTCAAAATCCCACTGACACCCCTTTACTATGAAAATCTCATATTTTGAAACTGCCTCTGAAAACGGGCGAATCCCAACAAAGCTGAGGCGCTTGCGCAAGCATCTCAAAATCCGAACCTTAAGAGAACAGTCACGCCCAACATTTACATAGGCTACACAACTGACCTGAGATCAGGTAGTCTTCTGAATCTAGTTAGGTCACGCAGATCTCTGCTATTCCATTACAAAATTCACTTCTGAAATTTTTTATGCGGAAATCAACCATATAAAGCTCGAATATGGGCCGCCTTCTAAAAAGGATGGCTAATTGCAAATTTTTCTCCGACTGTGTGTCGGAGTTTAGTGCCGGTGTTGGTGCTGCCTGGGTTCGCTACATCGCCACCCTGACCGCAGTGTCAGCGGAGCTTGTTACACCTCGCAATCTTTTACCGGCCCGCAGCGGTTCCAGTTAATCTTATAGTGGGTATGTGTGTTGAGTTATTTAAACAAACAATCGGAAAATAAACGCCTCTTGTCCGCGAGTCTCATTGATAGATCCGCGGTGAGATGGAGTCCATCAATGAGAGCTAGCAGCTCCTCCTAACTCTGACATTCACAAAAATACATTCAATTGAAATCCGAAATCGGAAGTGTTAGCTAAGCTTTGTAAGACCTTGAGGAACCTGTAATATTCATGCCGGTGACGAAATTCAAACTGTAAATATAATTTAGTTATGGCGAAGTGAGCAAGCTGCGGTATTTCCCCATTGTAATGAATGGGACATATAGCAAGCAGCTGTTCGTCTCTACAAAGACGCCATGCGTTCATAAAAATGCCTTTAAAATCAAATCGGACACAACTGTTAGCTTTATAAGACATTGGGGAATGATGTTGTATAAGTGGCGTGACGAAATTCAAACTGTAAATATAATTTAGTTATGGCGACAATGTAGCTAGCTAGTCTGCGGTATTTCCCCATTGTAATGAATGGGACATATAGCAAGCAGCTGCTCGGTCCTACAAAGACGCTACCCGTCATAAAAATGCCTTAAAATCAAATCGGACACAACGGTTAGCTTTATAAGACATTGGGGAATGAGTTGTGTATGAGGCGTGACGAAATTCAAACAGTAAATATAATTTAGTTATGGCGAAAGTGTAGCTAGCTAGCGCGGTATTTCCCCATTGTAATGAATGGGACATATAGCAAGCAGCTGCTTGTCCTACAAAGGCTTACCCAGCGTTCATAAAAATGCCTTAAAATCAAATCGGACACAACGGTTAGCTTTATAAGACATTGGGGAATGATGTTGTATAAGTGGCGGCGAAATTCAAACTGTAAATATAATTTAGTTATGACGCAATGTAGCTAGCTAGCTGCTGTATTTCCCCATTGTAATGAATATAGCAAGCAGCTGCTCGTCCTACAAAGACGCGCTTATGTTCATATAAAATGCCTTAAAATCAAATCGGACACAACGGTTAGCTTTATAAGACATTGGGGAATGATGTTGTATAAGTGGCGGATCGAAATTCAAACTGTAAATATAATTTAGTTATGACGACAATGTAGCTAAGTAGCGCGGTATTTCCCCATTGTAATGAATGGGACATATAGCAAGCAGCTGCTCGTCCCTACAAAGACGCTCGCGTTCATAAAAATGCCTTAAAATCAAATCGGGCACGTTAGCTTTATAAGACATTGGGACATTCAAAACCGTAAATGTATTATTTATAGATATAGTTATGCCGGCAGCTGGCGCGGAGGCCCGTATGCAGTATCCACAAAGGGTGACTTTGCCCTGGGTATGGAGCCCAGCAGGCTGTCGCTTTCTGCCAGACTGTGTGGAGCTCCTAAAGTCCGACACGTCTTACCAAATTTGCAATTAGCCATCATTTTTGTAAAACGGCCCATATTTGAGCTTTATATAGTTGATTTCTCGCTTAAAAAAGTCTCAGAAGTGAATTTGGTAATGAAACATTGCAGTGTCTGGAATATGACATTCTGTCGCTTCTCTAATGTATGTGTATTGGGGATTCGCTCAACCAATCAGCGCGCATCTCTAATGTCTGCGTATGGCAAGTCACTCAACCAATCACCGCGCAGCACATCTAAATATTCATGACCATACCATATTTGGAAGAAAAGCTCTTGTTACAAATAGGGCCAAAACACAGGGATGCATAAGGGCCCATAAAATATCAACCAGGCCATTTTCAGCCCAACCAATGTTACATACCCCATTAGGAGACCATAAGGAACAGTGTGAAATACCCTATATAATCATTCTATCACCCCTTTAAAGAAACCAACTCATAATTCATATCCAAAAGCAGGACAGACTAGTGGACTGTGAGAGCAGAAAACACAGCAAAGCACATTCTCCAACATGACCAATGACCTGAACTCTAATGTATATTACATATGTAGTGATGGAAACAGGCAAGTGTCCAGAACAACGAGAGGCCGATTACAAGATATACATACATAGTTTATTCACAAAATCTGCATGAGATAAAAACAGTAAAAGGAAAAGGCCGACAGCGCCAGTGTTGAGCTACACAGTAGAGACTTTAGGGAAGGAGTGCACTAAGGTGACCACTGACACAATCACTTGATATTAATAACAAGAATGCACAGTAATCATTTAAAGGCAATTAATATGCTTTAGGACCCAAAACAAACAACAAAAGAGCAATGCTCCAAAAGAACAAAATACCACTGCACACTTTAAAACCCACACATTAACTGTTCACTGTTCATGCAGGGAATAATAGAAGAATTAACACCTCAATCCACTCTAGCAGGCAATAAGGGGTCTCTAAAGCTAGATCTGAGCCTATAACCAAGTCAGGCTCATAGACAGGGGGGGTTTGGGTGGTTCAAAAGCCCCCCCTCCCCTTATTGCCAAAGGTACATAGTTTAAGTATGTGTTTTTTAACTAGGCTAGTTTTGTGTTGTTCTAATGAACAAGTGTCTTTTAAAATAACCGATAATTCAAATCCCTCTCAAATCAACATGATCTTGACCAAACCGAAGCCCTGAACTTGTTAACTGGCACGCAGCATGGACCAATTTAATGTATCAACAATCTAAGCAGCTAACTTTATGCACTTACAACAAAATGTTTGAGTGCATGTGTGAGTGAGAGCGTGCGTTTGGATTAAAAAAGGTGGTGTACGTGATGACATAAATATTTTCGATCAAAAAGTGTGTTAGTTAAGATATCAGCAGACAAGCTAATCCAGTACAAATAAGTGCATAAAAAGTCACCAAAATGAAGTATTTGAACCTTAAATACAAAACGAGGAAGAAAACTTCAAAAAAGTCCACTTTTTGAAAAAAAGAAGTCCTTCCACAAGGCTGGCTATGGGCCTGCATGTCCAGAATGTCACAGCACCCGTCAGCGATATCCTATACCCGTTAATAATATTTAAAAAAGAAAAAACAAAAGAACTCAACTAAAAAAGCTAACAAATTTTACAAAGAAATGCCCCTTAGTCTAATCGAAATTAATGTGGGAAAAACAATGACAATATTGCACTTGAAGACCGTCATATAAAAAAATAAATCAACATACTTACAACAACATATTTTAGGACCCAACATCAAATGGTCAGACAGTACGCCGTAGGCTACCTTTAAGTCATTTAGATTTCATTCAGACCAGCAGCATGTTTTAATGTTGTGATGACCGATACTAAAGAAGGAAAAACAAAGACAATACACTCAACATGTCAGATATTCTACTATATTTGATACATTTCACGGTTATTATCTCCGCTCCAAGTTTGAACTCATCTAAACAGCTGACTGGAGTTGTTTTACAGCAACCTTTCTCCCGTCCCTGCAGTATTCTGGGCTCTATGAAAACAAATGCACTTCCTAGTTGAGCAACTTTTCCTACACACTCTCACGTTACATGCTGTAGATATTTTTAAATGAACACAGCACCTACCGCGATGCAAAATATTTGGCTTTCAGCATGTACACCCCGATGCCCTACCTCAGGGGTTCTCAACCTTTTGCAAGCTGGGCCCCCCCAAAGCTGGTTCATTGCAATTGGGCCCCCCCCCCTTCCCGGCACCACCTCCACTACACCACTTTGCATAGATAGATAGATAGATAGATAGATAGATAGATAGATAGCCACCTAGGCTATTATTTTTAGGCCCACACATTATTATTATTATTATTATTATTATTATTATTATTATTATTATTATTATTATTATCATCAGTAGCGGTAGGTTGGCCTATTATCATTACTAGGCTATTGTTATAATTGGCAGTAGCACCAGACTTCTAATGTGAGCTTGCAGGCATCATTATTATTATTATTATTATTATTATTATTATTATTATTATTATGAGTAGTAGTAGGCCTATTATCATTACTAGGCTATTGCTATATAATTATATGAGGTTACATGCTTTGTTGTTGTTGTTGTTGTTGTTGTTGTTGTTATTATCATCATCATCATCATCAGTAGGCCTATTATCATTACTAGGCTATTGCCATAATTGGGAATTGGCACCAGAGCTCTGATATGAATTTATGCTTTATTATTGTTATTATTAGGCCTAATATATCATCTGCATTTTTTACAGAAGCTTGCAGGTAGGCGATGTTAATGTGAGACCTGAGCCTGCTTTGCCTTGCAAAGATCCTCAATTCTTGGCGCAATGTCTGATAAACATAGCCTCAAATCATCCTCGATTTGTGCACGATTGCGGTATTTGGTTTTGAGTGCAGTCATTTTTGAGAAACCTGCCTCACACAAATATGTCGTCGCGAAAGGGAGGAGAATCTTCAAGGCGCCGTCACAAAGTTGAGGGTATTCCTGCATCAATGCTGCCCAGAATGACGAAAGAGGGCGTGAGGTAAAGAGTTCCTTCAGCCTGCTGTCGCTCTTCAGCTCAATAAGCTGTTCCTGCACATCAATTGACAGCTCGTTTGCTGTGCACACAAATGGATCTCGAACCCACGTAAAAGAGCGATAATCCTCTTCAAAGTACGTCGCAAATTGTTCTCTCATTGCTGACAGGTGCTCAGACGCTGACTGAAACAGAGAGGAGAAATCGTGTGACGTGCCTGCATCAGTGATGAAGTCTGCAAGGCTGGGGAACATGTCGCAGTTCCCTCGACTGATGCGGCCATGCCAGAGGTCAAGTTTCTGTGTGAAGGCGTCCACTCTGTCTGCAAGGAGCAAAATATGAGTTTCGCGGCCTTGCAAAGACAGGTTGAGGCCATTCAAGCGGTCAAATATATCGACCAAATAGGACAGAGATGCAAGCCACATAGTGTCATCCAGATGCTTCACCAGATCTGATTTGATTTCTGTCAAAAAACACTTCACCTCCTCTCGCAGATCATACAACCGCTGTAACACCCGCCCCCTGGAGAGCCAGCGAACTTCAGTGTGCAGAAGCAGCTGTTTGTGCCCTGACCCCATCTCCTGGCAGGAGGACCCCAAACAAGCGAGAGTTTAGCGGCCGTGATTTGATGAGATTTATCATTTTCACTGATTGGTTCAGCACGGAGTCAAAGAGAACTGGCATTTTTTTAGCAGCTAGTGCTTCGCGATGGACCATGCAATGTGTCCATTTCACAAGTGGAGCTACTTGCTGAACGCGAGCAGCTAGGCAACGCTCACGGCCCGTCATTGCCCGCGCACCATCCGTGCATAGGCCAACGCATCGGTCCCAAGTCAAACCATTTTCTCGGATAAAAATATCAAGGACATTGAAGATGGCTTCTCCTGTAGTGAGCGGAAACGAAGAGGCGGCAAACCAGGACATCCTCGGCAATCGCCTTGTCCCACAGATACCTGACATAGGTGAGGAGCTGTGCCTGCCCAGCAATATCAGTGGATTCATCCAGCTGCAGTGCGTAGTAAGGACTCTTTTTTATGAACTCTATCAGTTGCTCTCTGATATCATTAGACATGTCTGAAATTCTCCTAGCGACTGTGTCATTGGACAGTGGTACTGCACCGAGTTTGGCTGCTGCACTATCTCCTATCATTATTCTGCACATGTCTTGCGCCGCCGGCAAAATGAGAGTCTCGGCAATTGTATGCGGTTTACCCAGTTTAGCTATTCTTTTGGCCACTACATACGATGCCTCCAAACACTGTTTAGACACAGTGCTGTGCACTGAAATGGTTGCCTGTTGCTGATGGAGGCCGTCAAGCTTTCTTTTAAAATATTCAGCCGGTTTATCCTTAATCCCAGCATGCTTTGTTTCGAGGTGCCTTTTTAGTTTGCACGGCTTCATGCTGTCGTTTGCCAGCACCTCGGCACACACAACACACTGAGGTCTCAGATCAGCCGTGACTGTAAACCCAAACTGCAGGTATGCTTCATCGTACCTTCGAAGCTTTTTTGCAGCTGGTGGTGCGTCGGTTGCCTTGTTGGTCCTCACTAGAAATCTCTCCATTTTTGTTTGGGTTTGAAATAATTTGGATATGGATTGGTTGTGATTTCAATAAAGTTTATGCTATGATGTAACGATGTGTGCATGTGTGGCTATGTTGAGAGACTAGTACCGGGGGTTAATCAGTCGGGACTTTAATACAACGAACAAAATAACGATTTCGCAGGCAATGCAGATTTTATTTTAAGACTTAACGATTGTAGTTCTTTGTCAGTGAGTGAGTGAGTGAGTGAGTGAGTGAGTGAGTGAGTGAGTGAGTGTGTGTGTGTGTGTGTGTGTGTGTGTGTGTGTGTGTCCCGCGTTGGTGTTGCAGCAACCCGGTGTAAAAGACAGAGGGGTAGTTAGCTAAGAGCACTGCCTAGCAGTTAAAATATTACTAGGGCTAAAATGAGGATAATCTTTAAAAAGACTGTTTGTGGGATTAGTCTTTAAAAAGACTGTTTGGGTTTTGTAAAATAAAGACTAAGAGTAAAATAGACTAGCGAGAGCTGGCACAAGCGAACTTGGCAAGAGACTAGACTGGAGTGAATGGAGCTATGTGAGTCAAATGAAGTCATTTATTTTTGTGTGAGAGTGAGTGAAGAAACATTTACATTTACACTCCGCTCTGTAAACCAGGGTGGGAACGGCGGCGGCCATGCGCATGCGCGATTCATTTGCAGCCTGGACGCGGAGTGGTGTGTGTCTCCTCTCTGCTCTGACTGCAGGCTGGGACTGCAGCGCGAGACTACTGAAAGACTGACCGCCTGTGAGTGCTTTTGGACGGGGGAGGGGCTCACGGCAGCACCCGCTGTAACTGCAGAGTGATACGTGCTTTTGAGTCTCCAAACACAACAAAACAGTTTTCGCCATCTTATTCATCACAAAATTCACTTCTGACAACGTTTTTGGAATTGACAATTTGCTTTAAAGTTTTCGGAGTTGAGAAGCTCCATGAAGTGAGGCGACAGCCAGCAGGCGTCTGCCCCGGCCGCTAGCTCGTCGCTCGGACAATCCTGCTCAGAGACCCCGCTGTAGGCTGGAGGTCTCTCAGACCGCTCTCGTTAATAAGAGGCTTTTATTTTGCCGTTGACGGATCGTTTGTTTAAATATCACAACACATGTCCATCATAAGATTAACGGGAACCTGTGGTTAACTGTCTTTTTGGAGTTAAACTCCACAAGCTGTGGGCTTGACAACCTCGCTGACCGGCCGTCTCACACACACACACACACACACACACACACACACACACACACACACACACACACACACACACACACACACACACACACACACACACACACAACGCGCAGTGCAGCAGGCAGAGGGGGGGGGAGAGAGATACCCGTTTATGACAAATATGCTATATACATGTCACTAGATTTGTCGCTAGTTGCTTTTGACAAAAAAAAAGTCCACAGGAGGATGATTTGTTTGTGTGTTATAGACTTGCATTTCAACATGGGTGGGATATTTGTGAATTTAATTTTTTTTTCAGATTTTTTTTTTCTCCCATCCTGTAGCCTACTTGCGCCCCCCCGGGAAAGTGTCCGCGCCCCACCGGTTGAGAACCACTGCCCTACCTGATACTGCAGTATCAGTAGTAGAGAGACAGAGAGAGAGAGAGAGAGAGAGGGAGAGAGAGAGAGAACGCAAATCCCCAAAATAACCTTCGCTCCTGCTTCCCATGGTCGTGACATCATTACCATTACACATATTTTAAATGTCATAAACAATTAAGGCCTACTACTTTTGCAATGGGAATAAAATTCAAAAACTGTAAACAACAAAACATGGCTCTTACATGCATTGATCAGAGGTCAGCTAAAGAGGAAAAAGATCTTTTAATTTAAATCTTTAACTTCTAACAACTAACCCATGATAGACAACAACCAGCGTCTGCAGCAGTGTAGCTTGAAGCTGAAGTTCTTAAACTGGGGTCCAGGGACTCCAAAGGGTCCTTAAGGGGTGTCCAGAGGGTCTCCTACAAAATAAAAGCCCATCTCACTGCAACATATTAAACACTCTGCACTGTTTACATCTTTTTAATACTAAGTCACTAAAAATAAAGTACAATAGATACAATTTGAAAGCAACTTTGGTCAATGCTCTATATTCATCCAGGTTTTGGACTTTGGACTGGGCTTTAGACTTTTTAAACTGTTTAGCCAACACAACCCACTCACTTCTCCACTGTTTATCTGCATGTCCGGTATGTTGTAAACACACACACATGTTCTCCAAAACCTGGAGGAATAAATATAGAGCAGCAGAGTGGTGTCGAGATGTTTCAAGTCGGGACTGCTGTCTTAGAAACTGACCCAAGAAAGTCAAATCACTTTTATTCCTTTTACGCAAGTTTCAGCTGAAAAAACACACGGTCACACTGCAAAGAATAATGTCATTATTGACTTTTAATTCAAGATTTTCAATAGTACATTTTAAATTTAAATTAAATAAAGGCACTATATTATCACTTAACAACAAAAACAGTGCAAGAACATAGTAAGGTGTACTGTACAGACTTTGTCTGTCCAGTGTTGGGAGTAACAGCGTTTAAGTATAACGGTGTTACTAACGGCGTTATTTTTTCAGTAACAGAGTAATCTAATGAATTACTTTTCCCATCGTTGCAACGCCGTTACCGTTACTGAGAATGTAAAGTGGCCCGTTACTACAATTTGGTTGAATGAAGCGCGAGGTGTCAGGCTTTGGCTACACACCAGCTGCCTGGAGAGAGCAGGGGAGGGGGGATGATGACACCGTTGCAAATGCGATGATGATTGGCTGGGTGGGTGGATGCCCTACTCACCCTGCCTTACTGCACGCTCTGAATACCACTAAACACAAGACAGCGACAATGGCGACGAGCCAGGGAAATTCAAAGGTAGCGTTCTCGAACTGGAAGTACCGGCACTACTTCTCGCTCATTGAAATTAAAGGCAAGAATGTTTATGTAACATGCACACCATGCCCAGGAAAAAAGACTTTATCCACGTCTGCCTCAAGCAACTCCAATCTTATGAAGCCCCTCACATCAACACATGCTAACAGGACACTTGTTTGTTGACACTTGTTGTTTGGGGATAAGATAACCGACGTGAGAGGACGCTGGCGCTGGTTATTCGCCGCTTCTCCGTCTGCTATTCATCTGCTATTCGTCTGCTATTCGTCTGCTATTCTCTTGTGTTTGTGTTCGCTGTACCCCCTACCTCTGGACAGCCTCTGTACCTCTGGACAGTCTCTCTGCTGGTTCCCGAGGGCCGCCTGGGCTCCTTGACCGGACTCTTGCCTCGTCGGTTAGCCGCTAGCTAGCTGCCCCCGTTCACCAAACGCGTGGCGGCTAATCCTAGCTGCTTCGGCGGCTAACCCGATTGCTGACCTCCTACTCATAGGCAACCTCCACCAGATGCGAGCCGCGACCAAGACTAGACATTCCTCTCCTTCGGTCATGCCGTGGATCCGCTCGGCATCATGATCAAATATTCAACTCTGCAACTGGTCCAATTCGTCAACTACTCCATTCCATCCTGCATCCCAGTCATCAAACAGCTCGGACTTCTACATCGACTCCGTTACATCCACAGAAGGTCTCGCCGCAAGTTTGTTTTCTTCCACCACGGACAATCCATTCCATCCATCTGGTTACCTGCACGCTCTGTTGCACCTGTCCCACGTCATCAGAATGCTTCACCCACTGGTTCACATAGGGCTGAACGCATCATCAGGCTACACAGAAAACCCGGACCGGACTACAGTGCTTTCCCCACTTCACATACACTCAATCATACTCTCCAATCATTTGCTAATCGGCTCACTGTCCCCCTCAACTGCAATACCCCCACACCCCAACGACCACACGCACTGCTAACGGGACAACCTCAGATCTCTCCAGCCTGCCCCCATCCCACCACCCTCTCACCATACCAACTTTGCCCTCCTCAACACCCGATCCCGACAATAAAGCCCCTGCCCTCCATGAACTAATCCTCGACAACACTCTTGACTTCCTTCTGCTCACCGAAACCTGGCAACAACCCAACGACTTCTTCTCCCTCAACCAAGCATCCCCCTGGCTACAACTACATCGGCAAACCCCGCCCTCCCACCGCGGGAGGTGGCCTCGCCGTCATTTTCAATCAGAACTTCCGGATCACAGAACTCACCCTCCCCTCAGTATCATCGTTGGAATATCTCGCCTTCAAAACTCTTTCCTCCATGACAGTCATCCTCATTTACCGGCCACCTAAACCAAATCCCTCCTTCCTCTCTGATTTTACTGAACTCCTCACACTAGCCTCATCTCTCTCCACGTCTGCTGCTACTCGGTGACTTAAACATCCACATGGACTCCCCCACCTGCAAGCTCTCATCAGAATTCAACATTTTACTGGATAACTTCTCTCTCACCCAACATGTCACATTCCCCACCCATGAAAAGGTCACATCCTCGACCTGGTCTGCTCCACCAACCAACCAGTGCTCGACTTCCATCCATGCCTCTTTCCCTCTCTGATCACAAACTGATACGGTTCACCATCCCTTCTCCAACCCCTCGCCCCGCCTCGCAGAGAAATCACCTTCCGCAACCTCAAATCTATCAATCCCCACCATCTCTCTGACCTGCTCTCCACCACTCTCCACCTGGACTCAACCCTCACCTCACCCGATGACCTCACAGACCACCTCAACTCCACCTTGTCTACCTCCCTCAACACCCTGGCCCCCCTCAAAACAAAACTCGTCACTTTTAAAGAAATCATCCCTCACAGTCCATCATGAAGCCTATAAATCCCATCTCATCGCCTACAAAGATGCCCTCATTGCTGCCAAATCTGCCTACCACTCCACCATCCTCACCGACCCCTGCCAAAACCCCAGAACCCTCTTCTCCACATTGAACAACCTCATCAAGCCTCGGACCAACAGCCTCCTTACCTCTACTCCGGATCTCTGCAACTCATTCCTCCACTTTTTAACGAACAAAATCAATCTCATTTACAAATCTCTATCCCCTGTATCTGACCTCCCAGGATCTACTCCAGCACCTACCTTGGACCCTCCTCTCCCCATCCCTCCAGACCTCCCGCCCCTCCTCCACACTTCCTCCTCTCCCAGTTTAACCCAGTCACTCCTCCTGAAATCTCCAAACTCATCAGCTCTTCCAAACCCACTACCTGCTCCCCTTGACCCCCTCCCTACTCCACCTTCTGAAGTCCTGCCTCCCGGTCCTATGCCCCTACCTCACTAACCTCTTCAACTCCTCACTGTCCCTTGGAACTGTCCCTCTGCTTTCAAAACTGCCGCTTGTCACCCCAATCCTTAAAACCTCCCTCCTCTCTCAAAACTACCGCCCTATATCCAACCTCCCCTTTCTGTCTAAAACCCTGGAACCATAGCCGCCTCTTTACAACTACAAACCCATCTTCATGCCAATAACCTATTCGAACCCCTCCAATCTGGGTTGCCTCTACACAGCACAGAAACCGCTCTCCTCAAAGTCCTCAACGACCTCCTCACCTTTGCTGACACCGGTTCCCTCAACATCCTCATCCTCCTCGACCTGAGTGCAGCCTTCGATACTGTGAGCCCCAACATCCTGCTCACCAGACTCAAAGACCTCGGTATCGAAGGTACTGCACTCAGCTGGCTCCAGTCCTACCTATCCAACAGATCCCATTTCATCTCTCTCCACAACCACACCTCTGCCACAGCCACAGTCACCAAGGTGTTCCCCAAGGCTCCGTGACTTGGCCCCTCCTCTTCATCATCTACATCCTCCCTCTTGGTCAGATACTCCGCCACTTCAACCTGGACTTCCACTGCTATGCTGACGACACCCAGATCTACCTCAGCACCAAATCCCCCACAATCCTCCCCTCTCCCACATCAACTCCTGTCTGTCAGCTATTAAAACCTGGATGCAACACAACTTCCTCAAACTCAACAGCGACAAAACAGAATTCCTTCTGATCGGCTCCAAATCCACACTCAGCAAAACCAATAACCCCACTATCACCATCGACGGCACCATTGTCTCCCCATCTCCCCAGGCCCGCAACCTTGGCGTGATCTTTGATTCCACCCTCTCCCTTGAGCCTCACATCCGTCAAGTCATTAAAACCTCCTTCTTTCACCTCCGCAACATCGCCAAAATCAGACCCTCTCTCACACCCCCCGCTGCTGAAAGACTCATTCACGCCTTCATCTCCTCCCGACTGGACTACTGCAACTCACTTCTCCTCGGCATCAGCTCTACCAACATCAACCGACTCCAACTGGTCCAGAACTCAGCCGCCCGCCTCATTACCTGCTCCAAATCCTGGCACCACATCACTCCAGTCCTAAAACAACTCCACTGGCTTCCCATTTCCCACCGGATCACCTACAAAATCCTGGTCCTCACCTATAAAGCCCTCCACCATCTGGCCCCCTCATACCTCACTGACCTCCTCTCCCCTTACCAACCCTCACGGTCCCTCAGATCCACCTCAGCCGGTCTCCTCTCCATCCAAAAGTCCAACCTGCGCTGTTTTGGGGACAGAGCCTTCTCCAGAGCAGCTCCCAGGCTCTGGAACTCCCTCCCCCAAGAGATCCGCACCTCTGAGTCCCTCACCATCTTCCAGTCCCGCCTCAAGACCCATCTCTTCACCTCAGCCTACCCATATTCCACCTGCCCCCCTCCCTTTTTCATCTGTATCTTGTTTTGTTCTACTTGTTTTGTTTGCTCGTTTTGTTTTGTTATGTTTTTATAATCTACCCTGCCCTGTAAAGCGAATTTGAGTCCATGAAAAGCGCTATATAAATTCAATTTATTACTTGTTGCTGCTGCTAACCCAAGCCCAAGCCCAAATGCAGCTAGGGTGAGCTCCAGGAAGGAGACGGAGCCGCTCTGTTAAAACAAGCAACGCTCGATTTTTCGGGTCAGCAACATCTTTGACGTTAAAGATGTTATAGAATGTAATAGCGTTATAGAACATAAAACAAACGTCACAGTTACTTTGCTGAGTAACTAATTACTTTTACAATGTGGTAACTGAGTTACTAACTCGATTACTTTTTCGGAGAAGTAATTTGTAACTGTAACTAATTACTTTTTTAAAGTAAGATGACCAACACTGGTCTTGTCCAGTCTTGCCACAGTTACTTTGAAAAAGTAACTTAGTTACTTTACAGATTACTTGATTTTAAAAGTAACAAAGTTAGATTACAAGTTACTTGATTAGTTACATTCAGCAGCTGCCGACAACACCCCCACAGCCTCAACATAAAATGACAACCGGTCAGTGACAGTAAACCGGTCACGGTTTACTGTGAGGCAGCTCGTGTTGCCAGTAGTCGGGATCTGGTTTATTATGGCACGAAAGAGAGCGAGTCAACCGTGTTTAAGGGCAGCATTTCCGCTACAACATACTGCCCGATCAACTTCTTCAACTCTCCCCCACTTACTGGTTTTGCACCGAAGTCCAGCTTTTGTTGTTCGGGTGGTGGGGGGCCTCCTGCTCTCTGCTTCGCTCCACCTAGTGGGACTTGCTCTGTAAGTTTGACTGCAGTGCTGCGACTCCAAATGTTTCTTCCAATTTGACGTAGTGTTTTTGTAGCTAGATAGCACTTTGTCGCCACCAGCACAGAGTGTACAACGGACCTTAATATTGCCGTCTTTAGCTGACACAAACTCTAAATAGTGACTGTATTTCCAGCTAGAAAACGCGCATCTCCCTCCTCCCTCCATTGTTGTTTACGTTTGTTTCGCTGCGTGGTACACATTAACTGTCCTCATGCTGAAAACATGACTTGTCGTCGCATACATGACTTCACTCCCCAAGACGCAAGAAGAAAGTAAAAACAATACATATATTTACTAAGGCAAATGACAAAAATAGTAACGCACAGTGACTTGGATAAGTAACTTTAATCTGATTACTGGTTTGGAAATAGTAATGCATTAGATTACTCGTTACTGAAAAAAGTGGTCAGATTAGAGTAACGCGTTACCTGGCATCACTGGTCTTGTCATATTAAAGTAAAGATACATTTGGGCTAATCATTTTTTTTTTAGGATACATTTTTTCCAACCGGTTGTGTAGCATTTGGTTTAGAAGCCTCTATTGGTGATATTTCACAGTACAAAGTCCTGCTATATCCTTGATATATATAGAATTGTCATCTGTGTTTTTCTTCTTCACATCGGCTAAATAAAGGTATTTCCACCATCAATTGGTGCATAAAAGTTTATCCGAATAGAGGATACACCGGGGGAGACCTCCCACTATGATATGCCCCCCCCCCCAAGGGAAATTCTGGCCAATATATATACATACAGTACAGTGTACCCACTACAATACATTACACTACACCACACCACTGGTTGCAGTAGCTCAAGCTTCAACTAGTGAAACAAGTACAAACACAAGTATGAACCTGAAAATGCTATATAAGAGTTGCCCTTTAACCATTCTTTTAAATACAGAAGCAAACAGTGGTTGTCTAAAGAGAAAACAAATGTAATCAAACACAATATAAAATGATAAAAAATATTAAAAAAATAAATAAAGTGACCTTTTTTTGCACAATATTTTACACTTCACATCATCACAGCAAACTTTGTAATTTGGTCTGAATACAAAAATACAAGACTTATAAGAGCATCATCATGTTGATCTGGTCCTCTCTGCTCTACACACCTCTGGAACAGGAATACTGTACAAGTCTTACACACAGTTACACAATCAACTAGAACTGCAAGAGAAAATCAATGAGCCTAGTAAAACAAGCATAAAATAACTGAAAACTAAATAAATGTTTCCAGCAACACAGACATTATCAAAGCCTCATTCCGTCATTAATGGATGATGTTCATCTGGTTCTGGAGTTGGACCTGCAGGAAAAAAGACAAAACAATATTAAAGAAATTAAATGAAACTTTCTTGTTCATATTCAGGCTGCACAATCACTGTTTTACCACTAACACATCATTTATTTTTGGTGTCAGATCTACACAGATCTGCCCCAAAATTCATTCTTTTCTGTTTGGAAATAAAGTTCATGTTAATGCACAAACATGAACCAGAATAGCAGGTGCACTTAGAGATGCCTACTCCTTTGTGTGTGTTGCTGCATGATTAGAATAGAGTCCTACATCAAATCTATTCAATCATTTTAAGACTAGAATAAAATGATCTTGAGTACATTATCAATCAATCAATCAAAATGTATTTATATAGCACTTTAAAACAACCAGCAGGTATCCAAAGTGCTTAACATCAGAAACACGTCATACAATAGAAAGAATGAACAAAGAAAACAGTAAAATCAGAAAAGGTTATAAAGAAACAGAAGAATGAAATTGTCACACCACTGCTACGTATTAAAGGCCAGACGGAACAGATACGTTTTAAGTTTGGACCTAAAAAGAGCTACATCTGTAGTAGTGCGAATATCAGGGGGTAACTTGTTCCAGAGTCTCGGGGCAGCAACTGCAATACCTTGACCTTGGCACTTCTAAAACTCGCTGATTTGAAGAACGCAATGACCGGTTGTGCTCCAGCAAAGTTAAAATTTCAGACAAATACTCTGGCGCCAGACCATTTAAGGCCTTGAAAGCAAACAATAAAATCTTAAAATCTATTCTAAAACGCACAGGGAGCCAATGTAGGGTGTAAAGAACGGGAGTGATATGTGCACGTAGATGTATTTGTTAAAAAGAGAGCAGCAGCATTTTGCACAAGTTGAAGACGTGAGATGGAGGTCTGATTCAGACCAACATGAAGAGCATTACAGTAATCCAATCTTGAACTAATGAAGGCATTAATCGCTTTTTCTAGATCGTGCCTGTTCAGGAAAGGCTTAACTTTAGCCAGGAGACGAAGCTGGAAAAAGCTCATTCTAACAACATTACTGATCTGCTTGTCAGAGTTCAAACTAACATTAAACACTATGAGTAAAAGTAAAGTTAACTTTTTGGTTGGTTACTTTCGAAAACAAAACCAAAATGCAGATGTATCTCTCAGCAACATCAGGCAGTGTGTACACTCAGATTTAATCTACTACAGACTGCTGATATTTCATTAAGAAATGTGAAACTGACACCATCATGTTTGTTCAGATGCAGCAGCTAGATAACAAGGTGGAGACCAGGCTCCAGTCCTTGAATGAGAGGACATCTTTAACTCAAAGTACTCACCAACAACAACAAGCTTGATGTGGAATAGTTGATGTTTCTGAATGAATGGAACAATACATCTGTATTCTCCACTGTCATCCCTCGTTGTATTGCTGATGATTATGGAGGCGTTGCCTTGTTCCAGTTCATCTGGAAAATGTGAGACTCGACCTTTGAACTTCTCACTCTGACCTGGACGCTCGTCACTGTAAAGATCGCCATTATCATACAGGAACACCTCCTGATCATCATCAGTTTTAATCCAGACGAACCGTGTTGACGTAATGTCCTCCTTGGGCCAGAGGGAACAGGGTAAAGTAACATCTACGCCTTCTTCCACTTTGATGACTTTTGGCCCTGGCAGATAAATCAATATGTATTAATCAATATGTCTACATGCAGAATCATCATTTAGTAATTATTAAGGCAGAAAAAAATGGTAAGCAGAATTATTCCACAAAGGCAGTTTTACAAGCAATTTAGTTTGTAGTCTAATTTCTCCTCTAACATAATTATTTCAGCATTTTTTTATGGATGACCCACATATTTAAGTTGTTAAATGAGAGGAAATCATTAACTGTTTAATAAAAGTACTCACCAACAACAAGTTTAATGTGGAACATTTGATGTTTCTGAAGTGATGGAACAATACATCTGTAGACTCCACTGTCAGCCCTCCTTGTATTTCTGATGATTATGGAGGCGTTGCCTTGTTTCAGCACATCTGGAAAATGTGAGACTCGACCTTTGAACTGCTCACTCTGACCTGGACGCTCGTCACTGTAAAGATCACCTTTATCATACAGGAACACCTTCTGACCATCACCAGTTGTCTCCCAGACAAACTGTGTAGACGTAATGTCCTCCTTAGTCCAGAGTGAACAGGGTAAAGTAACATCACTGCCTTCTTCCACTGTGATGAGTTTTGGCCCTGGCAGATAAATCAATATGTATTAATCAATATGTCTACATGCAGAATCATCATTTAGTAATTATTAAGGCAGAAAAAAATTGTAAGCAGAATTATTCCACAAAGGCAGTTTTACAAGCAATTTAGTTTGTAGTCTACTTTCTCCACTAACATAGTATTTACAATATTTCTGCATTTTTTTTTCATAGATGACCAACATATTGAAGTTGTTAAATAAGAGGACATCTTTCATTATTTAATGAAAGTACTCACCAACAACAAGCGTAATGTGGACTTTTTGATGTTTCAGAATGAATGAATGAATTAATCTGTATTCTCCACTGTCAGCCCTCGTCGTATTTCTGATGATTATGGAGGCGTTGCCTTGTTTCAGTTCATCTGGAAAATGTGAGACTCGACCTTTGAACTGTTCACTCTGACCTGAACGCTCGCCTTTATCATACAGGAACACCTCCATCTGACTTTCATCATTCTGAGACATTTTCTTCCAGCTAAACTGTGTTGACCGAAGGTCCTTGGTCCAGAGTGAACAGGGTAAAGTAACAACACTGCCTTCTTCCACTGTGATGACTTTTGTCACTGGAGGATAAAAACATGTATTAATCAATACGTTTACATGAAGAGTCATCAGTTAGTAAATTAATAAGGCTGAAAAAAATATTAAAACAAATTGTAAGCAGAATTATTCCACAAAGGCACTTTTACCAGCAGTTTAGTTTGTAGTCTACTTTCTCCATAATTATTTCCACATATTTTTTTATACACGACCAAAACACTTTAACTGTTTAAGCTTGTAGTGTGTTATATAATTCTCAAACCCTACATCAAATATAATAAATCATTTAAAGAATAATTAATGAATACAATAATATCGTAAGTACATTTTTACATCCTATAACAGTTATATTAAAGAAAACCCATCTGACTTGATCCTACTCTGGTGTAAATACCAACACAATGATTAATGACCGAAGATAAAACAACTGCAAAGACTCTAAATATGACGATGATGATGATAAAATGACGATGATCTAAATAATCTGTTGTGTTGCCTGCTCATCATTAATATGGTTATACAATACAAATTTTACACTTACCTCTTACCATATCTGTACGCCTGTATAATATATACAAAGCTAGAATAACACCAGCAGCAACAAGAAAAAGAACACAAATAACTGCAGCAGCAATCCATGCAGTGGACCCTGAAACAGAAGACAAAAAGTTAATGTAAGAATCAGAATGTAACTGCATATTTAATAAAATGTTACTCTTAAAAGAGGAATTGACATCTTATATGAATGCATATTTGGAAATGTTCATGAAATGTATTGAAAAGGATATAATTAATTTGGAGAAGCAACACTATGTAAGTGATGGTTCGGAGTAATTTCACCCTAGGGTCCTTTGCACCATGACCTCGAGCCAAACACCCCCCCAGAAGCTTTTTTCACCTGGGTCGAATATTGGACGAGTTAGCGTTATCAGCTGAATAGCTTAGCGCAGAGGCTAATGGATCCGAGAATGTCTCTTGTACATTACCCCACTAATAATGCCCGAAATGATACCAAACTTCTACACTAGTACAAATAGATTATGCATTCATAAAATGATGGATTGGAAAGTTTGTAAGTACACCAGAAGTTTATGTAAATAACACTTAACTGTTGGCTTCTCGTCTCTGCTGCTGCTGCTGCTGTTACTACCGGGCAGTAAGAGTGCTTAGGGCCGTCTACCAGAGATGGGAAGTAACGAAGTACAAATACTTCGTTACTATACTTAAGTAGATTTTTCGGATATTTCTACTTTACTTTACTATTTTTTTTTTTGGCGACTTTTTACTTTTACTCCTTACATTTTAACACGAATATCGGTACTTTCTACTCCTTACATTTTAAAAATTGGCTCGTTACTTTAGTTTTGTACAAGAGGTCGTAATGTCGGAGAATAGCGCGGACACGCTACCATCACACGAGCGGCGCCGCTACACAGAAAAAAGTGAGAAAAAGAAAGAGAGACTGCTGTCCGGAGGATAATCAGTTGAGATCGTGTGTATAGGCCTTGAGAACTGTAAGTCGTATAACTTATGTTGTCAGTTAATGTAAGCCTGTTGTTGTATTGGTCTATAGTTCCTGCACAGTTAAAGTAGGTTAGCTAGTGATTTTGTTGTTTGTGTTCTTCACCTGTTAGCTAGGTTTCACGTTGCTTGTAAAGCATCAAAAGAGAGAAGTTGTCTCTGTCCGTGTTTTACAGACACACCTGGGGGGGGGCGAAGTTTGAAACCAGCATCAGCTTTAAATACGGTCCTAATCTAGTCCTCACTAGCAAGTTTCAAATAATTTCATTGGAGTTACCGTTATTATTTTTCACGTGATCAATACTGAATTCAATCTAATTGGATGGGAATATACTGTAGGCTACGTTGCATGTAACGGACCACTACAAGACGACTCGACAGATTCGGCCGCATTCTGCATTCATTTGCGGCAAATAATTGCAGCTTGATGGCGGTAACGTTAGCACTAGTAGTATGGACGGCGACATGATTGAAAATGAAGAAAACAGAGATCCCAGAGATTAGGCAGACAAGCAGCAAGACATTCCCAATCATCCCTGGCCTTATCTGAGAGAGATGTTTGAGATAGGCTAGGAGAAATCAAGTATGACTCCTGGCCAATGTGCTGTGTAACTCTAAAAGTATGGGGAACTTCTTAATTAATCTATGTTTAGTAATTCATATTGTATCCTTTATTTTCTTATTTGAGCACACACACATACATGTAGATTCCTTTAAATGTTAAGGGGACGATTAAAAAAGAGAAACTGGATCTGTGAATTCTCACAGAATCACAGTTGAATTCATATCTTGCTACTCAGTCAGAATCTTATTAAGCTGGAGTCCCAGTCTCTGCCACAATAATCATATATGTGATGTTTGGCAGACATCCATTTAAAATGTAGACAATGGCATATAAAGAGCCTGGTTTTTATGTCCACTGAAGTTTCTCATCTTGCACTCTAGTAACGTGTGTGGTCCAGGTAGCTTTGCATAAAAAGTAGGGGTGGGAATCACCAGAGGCCTCACGATACGATATCATCACGATACTTATGTCACGATACAATATTATTGCGATTTTAAACATATTGCAATATTCTGCGATATATTGCAATTTATTACTTTTTTTCCAACTTCAAATTTTTCCCAGTTTCAAATGATGTCCCCAAAGGAAAATTCTGTCAACATCGGTTTTATCTAAAGAGATACATTTCTCTGTCTGTTCATCTCACTTCAATTTTATTGCTGCAAAATGGGATCGTCAAGCAGACAAACTGACCAACACATATATCATAAAAGATCGATACTTGGCGTCTGTGTATCAATACAGTATTGCCACTAAAAAATATCGCGATACTATGCTGTATCGATATTTTCCCCCACCCCTAATAAAAAGTGGTTGTCATTCGCAAGGCTACTTTTACTTTTATACTTTAAGTACATTTCAAAGCCTGTACTTTGTTACTTTTACTTAAGTAAAGAAGTTAAATCAGTACTTCTACTTTTACCAGAGTATTTTTTAACACAAGTATCTGTACTTCTACTTAAGTACGGGAAGTGAGTACTTTTGCCATCTCTACCGTCTACAAATTACAACACCAAAAAGAGATACAACAAAAATATTTATTAATTTAATGATTAAATAAGGTAATGTCTCCAAACTTACCTCAATTATAACTTGTCTCCTGCTAGTTATACTACAGCACTTACTTTAAAGTGCCCATATTATGAAAATATCACTTTTTCTGGGATTTGGGGTGTTCTTTTGTGTCTCTGGTGCTTCCACACACATACAAACTTTGAAAAAAATCCATCCATGCTGTTTTGAGTGAGATACAGTTTCTGAATGTTTCCTGCCTTCAGTCTCCTAGTGAGCTGTTCCAAAATCGGTGACGCACAGTCCTCGAAATGAGCTGGCTAACCACAAACGTTAGCTTCGTTAGCATGCTAACAGTTAGCATTAGCATGCTAACGCTAATGCTAACGCTAGCATGCTACGTCGTTCTCAATAGCAAAGCACTGCTACAACACACACAAGTTCACCATAATCTACAAAGAACTACTTACATGTGTGCCCTCATTTAGAAGTCTCCCAGCTAATCCTGCCTTGTAACTGACCAAAGTTGGAGAAACAGGCTTTCTTTACTGTCTCTAGAGTTAGCTAGCTGACATGATCTACATCTGAACAGAGTATTGCTGAGGTGGAGTGCAATCAAAGATAGTACAGAAGAAGAAGATGAAAAGAGGTCTCACTCTGTAGCTAAAACAGAAACCAGGTGAAAAGAGGATCTGCAGCAGTGAGAGAGAGCAAAAATATGGTGTTTTTTGAAAATTAAACCATGTAAACCTATTCTGGTACAACCTTAAAATACAGTTATGAACTTGAAAATGAGCATAATATGGGCGCTTTAAAAAATAAGTTAAATTAAAGCTGCGAGCAGCGATGGACGGGCCCTCGCGCCTCTGCGCGCGTCGGGGTTACCGGCGGACGCCGCTCCTTGCGACCGTGCATTCGCGCGGCACTCAGACACCGCAAATCGTCATCAATGAAAAGGGAACTCCCTGCCGAGTTCAACGATACCTCACACAAGACTCTACGTCATACGGTTCATCAGCTGTGAAAGGGGGCGTGGCTAAAGCATAGGGGGCGGGCAAAACCATCACCAATGAATAAGGAAGTCTCTGCTGAGTTCAATGACACCTCACACAAGGGTATACCTTAAACGGTTCAAATGTTATGAAAGAGGGCGTGGCCTGAGTAAGTGGGCGTGGCCATATTATAGGGGGCGGCTCAGTATCACATGTAGACCACACATTATAAGTTTCATGTGAATCGGATGATGTTTGTCATATAAGGCGCATTTCCTGTTGCCAGCGGGGGGCACTATGACCAAAAGTCAATTTTGGCCTGTAGGTGTCCTCAGGCCTGGACCCTTGTTAATCGTGAGAAAGTTTGGACAGATACGACAACGTACACTCAAGTTACAACAACTTCTTTGTTCATCGCTAAACACTAAAAATGGCCGCCACGCCACGCCCACACCGTCTGAGGAAAAGTTTTTCTTTTAATAACTTTTCATCGTTGTTGGGATGGTACAGACCAAGTTTGAAGTCCATTGGATGACATCTCTAGGAGGAGTTCGCTAAAGTATAGGCGGCTGCATATATGAAAAAAAAACACCTAACCCTAAAAAAATTCTAACAAAAGGTTTCTCAGCTATTTTGTAGTATTAGGTGTCCTTAATAACATACTAAAAGTTTACCAAAGTTTGACCACTATAAAAGTGTAATTTTCAAGATGGCGTCCAAGATTGGCAGGAAGCCCTCAAAATATCCTAACTCCTTCATTATTTGACCTAGCCAAGTAATCTTGGTGTCTAACCACATGTTTTCTGGGTCTATGAATCCATTGGACTTGTCTAAATTGCACTGACATGATGACATACCTATGGAATACATTTTGTGAGATTACTGTAAGGTTTTATCTTTTTTGGGGTGAACCAGAGATGTAAACGATTTAGCCTGTCATGTAACTCCTATTCAGTATGCGTTTTTGGACACATACCCTTTCTTTGCTAAAACACAGACTTAACATTCAATATAAAAGTTATTCCACCCAAAAGTAACTTAAATTACTTTTACCACCACCACACCTAGGGCTGGGCGATATGGAGAAAATCAGATATCACAATATTCTTGACCAAATACCTCGATATCGATATTGAGGCGATATTCTAGGGTTGACATTTGGTGCTTTAACAAAATATCTTCACACTTAGATTTTAGATAAATATTATCAGTAATGTGGACATAATGTCTAAGTGGGGAAAAGGCAAATAATAGAACAGCAAGAACAGTCTGGTAAGTTCAGAAAATGACATCACTTTACCGTAATGCAGCCTTTAAAACCAGGAAAAGACAACACTTATGCCATATTACGATATCCAAAATCTAAGACAATGTCAAGTCTCATATCATGATATCGATATAATATCGATATATTGCCCAGCCCTAACCACACCCCTCCTCACTGGGAACAGTTATTTTCCCTCAGTCTGGCAACAGGTGCAGCCCCGTGTCTCCATGGTAACTGAACCTTCAGAACTCCTATATTACGTGTGGTGGGTAAAAACAAAAAAAAGAAGAAAAAAAGAAAAGAAAAAAATATACACTACCGGTCAAAGTTTTAGAACACCCCAATTTTCCCAGGTTTTTATTGAAATTCATGCAGTTCAATGTCTTATTGTACTCTGAAATGAAAGAATAGAAACAAATTTACAATTTAAGTTAAAAGAGAAATCATGGAATCAATTTATAAACCAAAATGTATTCTAAATATTTGATTCATCAAAGTAGCCCCCTTTGGCAGATATAACAGCTGAACACACTCGTGGCATTCTTTCTACAATGGAAATCAAATATTCTTCAGAAAGTTCTTCCCAACTCTGTTGCAGAAGTTCCCATAAATGTGTTCATCCCAAACAGCTCAATGGGGTTTAAGTCTGGTGACTGTGCTGGCCACTCCATGTTTTTAAGCTTACCATCTTGTTCTTTTTTCCCAAGGTAGTTCTGGCATAGCATGGACTTATGTTTTGGGTCATTATCTGTCATTGCTGTAGGATGAACCCCTGACCAACTAGACACATACCAGAGGGTACTGCATGGCACTGCAAAATGCTGTGGTAGCCGTTCTGGTTCAGGGTGCCTTTCACTCTGTACAAATCACCGACCCTGGATCCAGAAAAACAGCCCCAGACCATCATGCTTCCTCCTCCATGTTTGACCGTTGATGTCACACACTGAGGAACCATCCCTTCGCCTACTTGACGGCATACAAAAATCTCATTTCAAATTTTGATTGATCAGTCCATAGCACCTTCTTCCAGTCTTCAGTAGTCCATTGGCGATGTATCGTGGCCCAGGCAAGCCTCTTTTTCGTATTCTGACGTCTTAGCAATGGCTTTCTTGCTGCAACTCGACCTATCAAACCTGCAGCTCTAAGTCTTCTCTTTCCAGTTGAAACTGAGACTTGCTTATTACGACCACTATTAAGCTGTGCTTGAAGCTGTTGTCCTGTGAGCTGCCTATCACGCAAGCTGTTGACTCTCAGAAACTTGTCTTCTGATTCTGTTGTGGCTTTGGGTCTGCCAGACCTCTTCCTGTCAGAGTTTCCCCCAGTTTCTAAGTGCCTTTTGATGGTGAAGAATACTGTACTCACTGACACCTTGACTTTCTTCGCAATTTCTCTGTAGGAAAGACCAACATTCTTAAGTGTTATGATGGTCTGTCTCGCTTCCATTGTTAATTGCCTTTTTCCCGCCATTTTTATAGCAACACACTACTTTCTGCAGTACAATACTGTTCAAATAATGCTCACGAGGGTATGGTACCACAGTGTGTTCCAACAATACTTTTATACAAACCGAGGGGGTTGTAAGTAATCCAGACAAGTGTGAACACCTGTAGGAATTGGTAACACCAACCTTCAAAGCTTGATCAACCTCCATTGCTGCAGAACAGCTTTACATTGTTAACCCATTTCTTGTTCCCTGAAAACATTAGAAAGATTTCTAACACATGACAAAGGCCAACAATGTGAGTGTATTAAGAGAGGATGACATTGTTGGATTAGCTTGAGGAAAAAGTACACTCCAAATGCAATTTTGACCATGAGTCGTATTGTTGTAAACCAAGAAACTTGCCCCATTTGCTGTAAAAACTGAAGAGATGGCTCTGATGTGGTAGAGGTTCATCAGAAGGTAGCTAATGGAAAGAAACCACCAACACTAGGCAAAACGATATGAGAAATATGCAATTACTTAAGGGAAATTTTATTATTAAATTGTAATTGTATTTGCCCTTATTTTTTGCATTAATATGCTTGTAACCAATTGCTTTAATATATAATTGTGCTTGTAATCAGTTATTTATCATACAAATATGCTAATTAGAATATTACATGGCTAAAACATGTATAAGGTACCAGTATTCATGGTGTAATAGGAATACAAAAGCGTAATGGTCTTTTTAAGGACCTGGCGGCCGCCATTTTGAAAATGGGGCCTTTCTTGAAGTCAAACTTTGGTAAACTTTTAGTATGTTTTTAAGTACATCTGATACTACTGTAAACCACTGAAAAATCTTTTGTTAGAATTTTTTTGGGGTCAAGCCATATTTGCAGCTAACTAGTATAGCACCTTGACTTTTAGGCATACTTCCTGTTGCCACTAGGGGGCGCTATGACTTTAAGTAAATATCGGCCTTTATTCGTCCTCAGGGTTGGAGTCTTATGAATCCTGAAAAGTTTCGAGCCTGCTGGACAACGTACACTCGAGTTACACCCACTTCCTGTTTCGGAGGCGAAATGCAGAAAATGGCCGCCCCTCCACGGCCACGCCCTATGACGAAAAGTTTTTCTTTTAACAACTTTTCATCTTTAACATCTTAAAGCCCCAGTGTGTAACGTTTATACTTGTTCATTATAAAAATCTGTGTTGCCCGTTCACAAACTTGTCCTTTTTCATAAATATGCACCACTACCATCGCTTTCAAGTATTCGTTTTGGCTTTAATTTTTACATTTGCACTACCATGAACTGGGGTAGACGCTCCATATACATGCGCCATCTTGAAATACGTTAGCCGATAAGGGACATACAGAACATAGTGCTCCGCGCGCTTTCGCTGTCGCATGATAAACTCACAAGTGCTGCTAATGGGTATCGTAGCTCCCCGGCCCCGGTGGAAAGTTTGAAGAAGGAAACATGGAGGACCACACATATTCAAAATCAATATTTCAGGAACTGGAGTCTTCTTCGCCCAGAAAAAGAAAAAGGATATTTATATCGGGGAAATGCGGCGCAACACGCCGGCCAAAAACAACGGCACGGGCCGCCACTCGCGATCGGGGAAATGAGGCGCCACACGCCGGCCAAAACAACGGCACGTGACGCCACTCGCGATCGGGGAAATGAGGCGCCACACTCCGGCCAAAACAACGGCCAAAACAACGGCGCGGGCCGCCACTCGCGATCGGGGAAATGAGGCGCCACACGCCGGCCAAAACAACGGCACTGGCCGCCACTCGCGATCGGGGAAATAAGGCGCCACACGCCGGCCAAAACAACGGCACTGGCCGCCACTCGCGATCGGGGAAATGCGGCGCCACACGCCGGCCAAAAACAACGGTACGGGCCGCCACTCGCGATCGGGGAAATGAGGCGCCACACGCCGGCAAAAACAACGGCACCAGCCGCCACTCGCGATCGGGGAAATGAGGTGCCACACGCCGGCCAAAAACAACGGCACGGGCCGCCACTCGCGATCGGGGAAATGAGGCGCCACACGCCGGCAAAAACAACGGCACCAGCCGCCACTCGCGATCGGGGAAATGAGGCGCCACACGCCGGCGTGAAAGTCCTGTGTTTTATGAAGGATATATAAAACTGTCGTTCATTTTACATAGATAGAGGTCATAACCAACATGCTAACTGACTAAATAACTAAATGCAATTTGTAATTGTTTTCTAAAGTAACCTCATCACTGGAAGAAACACTGATGGACGAAGTCGTACTGGAAGCCATGTTAATCTTGGAAAAACACGGCCACCGTAGGAGACACAACGCGCTCGGAATGGGCGGGGCTCGAAGTTGGTTGTCATATACAATTTCACCGCTAGATGGGATTAATTCTTACACAATGTAGCTTTAAGATGGCACAGACCGAGTTTGAAGTTGATCGGATGAAATCTCTAGGAGGAGTTCGTTAAAGTACGACGTGGAAATGGCCAAAATCGTACTAATTTCGAACTTTGAAATCAAAATGGCAGACTTCCTGTTGGGTTTAGGGTGTGGCTCTAATGAAGTTTTTTGTACGTCTTGACATGTTACATATGTGTACCAAGTTTCGTGAGTCTACGTTAAACGCACTGCAGGTGCTACATTTTTCTAACTTTCTAGGGGGCGCTAGCGAGCCATTTTTGTGCACCTAATCGCGAAACCCTTAAAATACAAAATTTTTCACCAGACTTGATGCGACCGCCAAATTTGGTGAGTTTTTGAATATGTTAAGCCCCTCAAAAAGGCAATTACTTTGCAGAAAATAATTCCTTCAGTTTCAATAGGGCCTTCGCCGCTGTCGGCGCTCGGGCCCTAATGAATAAATATTTTTGTTGTATCTCTTTTCGCTGTTGTAATTTTTAGATGTCCCTAAGCACTCGTCTTACAGCAGCAACAACTTCAGCAGAGACGAGAAGCCAGCGGGCAAGTGTTATTTATATAAACTTCTGGTGTACTTACAAACTTTACAATCCATCATTTTATGAATGCATAACCTATTTGTACTAGTGTAGAAGTTTGGTATCATTTCGGTCATTATTAGTGGGGTAATGTACAAGAGACACTCTCGGATGCATTAGCCCCTGCACTAAGCTATTCAGCTGATAATGCTAACTTGTCCAATATTCGACCCAGGTGAAAAAAGCTTCTGGGGGGGTGTTTGATTCGAGGTCATGGTGCAAAGGACCCTAGGGTGAAATTACTCCGAACCATCACTTTAAGTTGAAGTATAATTCTATTAATACTCATGCATGTGAATTAGCATTCATAAAATCCAAATTATCCTATGTAGAACAGGGTGAAATGGCAGGCAAACTATTAGCTAGGCAGATCAAAAATGAGTCGGAAGATAGAATAATTCTTAAAATCAAAAAACAAGATGGCAGCACTACCATGGACCCTCTTCAGATCAATGATGCTTTTAAATCATACTATAGTGAATTATATACATCTACTTCACAGTGTGACCTGGGCAGACACAGATCTTTTATGGAGAAAATTACCTACTTTAACACAAGAGGATAGATTATTATTAGATGAGGATGTGTCTTTAGAGGAGCTACAGACTTCCATGGCCACACTTAAAAGTGGTAAAGCTCCGGGTTTGGATGTACTGCCAATTGAGTTTTATAGACATTTTTCAAGTTATTTAATGCCCCTGTTTCTTGCTATGATTGATGTTTGTTTTAGTAAAGGTCACTTCCCGCTGTTCTTATATCTGGCCTCCATAATCTTACTCCAAAAAAAAGGTAAGGATCCTCTTCATTGTTCTTCATTAGGCCAATCTCAATTCTAAATGTTGACTACAAAATTATTGCCAAATTTCTAGCACTGCGCCTTGAAAAAGTTTTACGTAGTCTTATTAATTTAGATCAAACAGGTTTTGTTCCTGGTCGTACTTCTGTTGATAATTTACGCAGGTACACTGATATTCTTTATCATACCAACAACATAAATTCTCCAAATGTAATACTCTCTGTCGATGCAGAGAAAGCATTCGACAGGGTTGAATGGGATTATCTTAAGTCTGTTCTCAGAAGATTTAATTTTGTTATTAAGTTCTGTCATTGGATACATATTTTGTACAGTGCCCCTATGGTGGTGGTTCAAACTAATGCTAACTACTCTAAACCCTTTGTACTTTCAAGAGGCATGAGACAGGGTTGCCCACTGTCACCTGCATAGTTTGCTACTGTTATCGAACCTTTAGCTGCATCAATTAGAGCTCATGATCTTATCAAGGGTGTGGAAATTGGGATGGAGGAGCACCTCATATCTTTGTATGCAGATGATATTTTGTCGTATATTCATGACCCAGTGAATTCAATTCCATTTTTGTTATTATTGTTTGAAAAATTTGGAAAGTTATCAGGCTACAAAGTTAACTGGGAAAAAACTGAGATAATGCCAATTTCCAATTTTGATTGTACTTTTCTTAAGAATCAATTCAATTGGAATTGGTCTAAACAGTTTATTAAATACTTGGGTTTGTTCTTCCCTAGAAGAATGGAAGATACATTTAGTTTGAATTACTTTCCAGTAATTAATAAAGTATCAGAGGAGTTAAAAATAATTGGCCAACTACCCATTTCACTTATGGAGAGAGTAAATATAGTTAAAATGTCTGTTTTGCCTAAATTTTTATATCTATTTCAAAATCTCCCTATTACCCCACCACAACATTTTTTTAAAAGACTACAAAGTCTTATCTCTTCCTTTATTTGGAATAACAAAACCCCACGTGGTTGGGTGTCTGTTTTGCACTTACCATATGACTCTGGTGGCCTGAAGCTTCCCAATTTTTATTATTATTTTTTGTCATCTCAGCTCAAACAGATAAAATTATGGTTTTTAGATACAACATGTTCGTGGAAAAGAATAGAATCCTTGCACATTGGTCCATATAACTTGGAATGTTTACCATATATGGATTTTAAAGAAGTGGTTAAAATCATTAGTAATCCTGTTATACTGAATAGCCTACATATTTGGAAATGGTCTCATAAATTGTTAGGATATAAAAATACTCTCTCCCCGTTTTCTCCAATTTGGAGAAATCCAGGTATTTCTTGTTGTGGGGATGATACTTTTAAACTTTGGTATGACAAAGGTATAAGAGAAATTTCACATTTGTTTGAAAGGGGGATTTTTCTTTCATTTATTGAGCATCAGCAGAAATATGAAGTTCCTTCTTCCCATTTGTTTAGATACTTTCAAATCAAACATGTAGTCAACTTGGAGAAGGGTTCTTTGCAAGAACCTGAACCATCAAAAATTGATTTTATAATGAACAATACGGAGAAAAATAAGCATAAACTTTATCTCAAAGATTTATAGTGTTTTTACTACATGCTCAAGGGTAAATACAGACTATTTAAGACAAAAATGGGAACAAGACCTTCAGATTGAAATACAGCAAGAAGATTATTTATTTGCAGGAAAGTACATAAATGCTCTTATAATTTAAGGCACAAATTAGCATTATTTAAGATAATGCACAGGTTCTATTATACCCCAGAGAAATTAAATAAAATGAACAGTGAAATATCATTCCTTTGTTAACGTTGTAAGAAATACAAAGGTACTTTTTTTTCATATGCTTTGGTCATGTGAACAACTGTCATTATTTTGGAAATTTTTTTACCAAGATGATATCTCAGTGTTTAAATGTATCTGTTCCCCTTTCACCTCGTTTATGTCTTTTGGGAACCAATATGTCTGACAAGTGGAATATATATGAAAGTATGAACATATATCTTGCTTTGATGGCAGCTAGGAAATGTATAGCTTTAAAATGGAAGGCGTCCAAACCCCCAGCAATAGTCCACTGGTGGAATGAACTCTCAAGCTACTTTGTCTTTGACAAAATTTATTATAACAGTAAAGACAGAACCGCAGACTTTTTGAAGATATGGCGGTCTCACAGAGATTTTGATTTTATAGATTTTTACATTAATGATTATGATAAAAGTGTTATCTGAGTGCATTTATTATGTTGTTTGATTTGTTTGTTTTGCAGTTTTGTGTTATTTAGTTGTTTTAGTTTAATAGGTTTGTTTATGATTATGGAATTTTTTGTCTGTGTCTTAGTGTGAAGGATCTGGAATATGAATAATGAGATGTATGTATGAAATATCTTCACACTGTTTATGTAAAATAAAATAAAAAATATAATAAAAAAAAGAATGTAACTGCCTATCATATAGTATCACAGTCTACACAAAGAGAACAACTGCAGGTGTGGATATTCCTGAAACTAAAATCTAAAACTCTTTGCAGATAAACCAGCCGTAGGATGAATGTCACCAGGAACAGAGATGTTAGCTCTGATCTTCTGGACAGTTTCCTCCTGCTCGGCTGCACAGCTGAGAGTTGGTTCTGGTTTTAGTCTCAGTCGCTAATGTATAGTTCTATTTCATATAGGCTTCACCCTCTAGGAGCTATTGCTATTGGGTTTATCCCTTCGCGCGTGCGCAGTCATGAAGATTTTCTTTCCCGCCCTGTGCCCCGCATGGGCCTCTCTTATGTCCGCAGATACTGTATATTACAGTGGGACAACCAGAGATCTGCTCCCATTTTTTCTTCAGCAACAAGCAGTTTTAAGACTTCGAAGAACAGTGGTGTCCGCCTTGTAGGCCTACCGACCACTGACCGGCTACATCCTGCTGCCGAACCGCTGGCACCGCCGGCAGTTCTACAGTTGCTTACCGCCGGAGGAACTGAAGCGGCAGAGATGGCAGCAAAGCGGACAGTTGAGTAAGGTAAGGATAGGATGTGGGCACGAGTCCGCTGATTCAACCCACGGAAGACGGCTCTCCCTCCTCCCCATTGGGAGGACTGGAGCTCGTAACGGTGAAGGACTACCGTCCCGCTAAGGCGACTGTTTCCATCTCAGGATAGGAGCACCACACCAGCGGCTTTCTCCTCTTTCTCTCCTCCGCAGCGGGCAGGCTCCCTGCCCCCGCTAAGGTTCTTGTTCTTGACCTGTGTGAAAGCCGAGTAGCATTCCCCTAACCTGGAAGACAAACGGCGGCAGAGCATGGCCTCCGTCCCGCTTCCAACGGCCCCTTTTTTGGCCGATGGAAGCCCACACCGCCGTCTCCCCAAAACCAGGTCCATGCTCGCTTCATTGCCTGCGTGTACCAGTGTACCGCCTAGGTGGCGTAGCACGGAACAATACCATTTTTCCTAGCATGACCACTAGGTCTGCTATCTTCGTCATGACCGCTAAGCTTTGGCTGTTACCCGCTGAGGCTAGGGCAGCCACGTGATGTAGGTAGGGGATGCAGTAACACACCTCCTAAAGAGTGGCGGTTCGGACACAATGGCGGCACCGAGGGGTCGGCTCAAGGAGACTGCGACCAGCTGACTGGTAGAGGAACCACTCACACATACATTGGAGACATACAGCAGGTCTCATATTTCAGACACACACAGACACAGACACACTGTCTGTCCGTGGTGGCTAAAACAGCCGAGACAAAAGAAAAAGTTTTGACACTCAACTATTGTTGTTGTAATGTTACCCTTGGGAGTTAAAAAAATCCTCCACCAAAGAATCACAACTCACCTTGTAGCTAGTAAGCGCAGGGAGAGGAGAGTGAACCCCTGCTATGTCCTCTGCCAGTGCCTCTGCAGCGATACATTAAATCCACAACTCCTTCTCGTCCAATATACTCGTTCTAAACCCTTTTCTCTGGGCCAGTAGGCTATTCCGTTGTACAGTCTGGAACACTGCATTTACGACCATGGTTCTTTTTCAATATCCTTGCAAAACCTCCAAACTTCTTTTCTAAAGTACACTGCGCAGTTCGTGTGTGAGTTCCTGACAGAGCTCCAGCTCAGCGGGTCTGTGAACATTTGCATAGGCATAGCGGGTCTGTGAACATTTGCATAGTCTACACAACTAACCTGAGATCAGGTTAGTTGCGTAGCCTATGCAAATGTTGGGGCGTGACAAAGAGAGAGACTAGAGCCAAATGAGGAGGAGCTGCCGAGTTGATGTCAACTAGGCGGCTTGTTGTGATTTGCCCGATTTCTGAGGCAGTTTCAAATTGTGAGATTTGCAGAGGAAAGAGGTGTCAATGGGATTTTGAGGTTCCATGTATGTCCTATTTACCCTCCAAACTGTCATTTTTCAACTATAACAAGGTACAATCGGTTTTGCATTCAATCACCCCTTTAAAGCCTACATAGCGGCCATTTCGTCCTGCCATGAGGGCTACGGAGAGAGAGGTCAGTTTTTGCGCACATCCTGGTAAAACGTTTTTGGAAGGGGTCGGACGATAGAAACCTGCTGTGCGCTCTCTCACACCTGAATGGGTTTTAGCCCTGGTGCTCCCAGCTCTGGGGAATCCTCCTTTTCGTGCCTCTGGCACAAGCCCCTCTCAGGATACTGTCACTAAAAACAGCGCTCCTCCTTCACCTTGACGTCAGCTAAGAGGACGTGTATTTATTTATTTTGGATTTGGCTGTAAATTGGCCGCGATCCTGTCCCCTCTAATGGAGAGGAGCGCGGCCACTTTACAGCCAAATCCATCATTACACCTTTCGGGCGAGGGAGTTTTTTTAACAACGACGCGGAGGAGGCTTCTCACCGACTTGCCCGGTGTGCACGTTATTCCAGTATGTTTTATGCACGACAGACATCAGACAAACACAGCAGCTGTTTGTTAACTACAGAGAACACACACAAGGTGGGGCTGTTTCAGAACAGCATCTGTCTCATTGAGTGTGTGAAGCTATCACCCACACCTGAAGTGCGGAGGGAGTGGAACCCTCCCTCAGAACATTTGGGCGCACTCCACGAGAGCGTTGCCAGCGTCTGGGGCCCCCTCAGCGGCGTGACGGTGGCTGACATTTGCGCAACGGCCTCCTGGGCACCATGCCCGTTCATCTGCTTTTATCTGCACGGTACGTCTAAGTCCCCCATGACCCATCGGTTGTTTAAATGACATGAAAAGTAGATTAAGTGTTCATAAACTGCCTAACGGCCAAAAAGAGGCCTAAGTGCCACAAAGAAACAGACTAGCCTATGCAAAATCTTTCCTTTCCGACAGTATGAGACAAATTCTAAAAAGTAACTATTTTACTATTTGTTTCTTTATAATAGGCATACATAAATCACTATCATACTAGGCTGAAAATATAGGCTACTATCTGGACCTGCACAGCGGCAGGAAAAAGACGCAGAGATGTTGTCGTTGATGTTCGGCTGATAAACTCTGCCATGAGACCCTGAATATCCAGATCATCCAAAATGAGACACTTCACCGGAGACAAAGTACTGGTGCGCTGTAACAGCTCAGCGGACTCTCTCTGTCACTTTTTGGACGTGTTCTGTGTTGGATACTGTTGGATGTTGGCTCTGTGCGGCGTTTAGCACTGCCCATGACGATTCTGATTGGTTTAAAGAAATGCCATTAAACCAGAGCACGTTTTCTTCCAATCCCCGAATGCTATGTGCATGGAGGATATATTTATTCATAATTCAAATTGAAAGTCCAAAGAGAAAATGAATATTGGCAGTTTGGCCAATTGCACATTTGCTGTGATATTTTTCGGACATGGACACTCCAGTCTTACGTGACAGCCAGCTGGCGGTGGCGGCGATCGCTTGCTTACTGGCCAGCCAGTAATGCTCAGAGACCCCACTGTCAGCTTAAAGTCTTTTCAGACCCTCGCACCAGCTATTCGGTCCACCTCCTCATTTAAATTGATACCTATCACTAATAAATGAAAAGCATAATGTTAAATCGAAATGTAAAAGGTGAATCTTAAAATGTCAAATGTAAAATGTAAAATTCAAAAGATAAAATGTCAAATTCAAAATTGAAAATTATAAAGGGGAAAGGCTAAAATAAAATAATTAAAGTATTTCCATTTCAGCTTTTACATTTCACATTTTGAGTTTCATATATGATGTTTCTCTCAATCAATAAAAGATTTCATAGATTTCAGTTTAAGCATTTATATTTAAGCATTGCATTTTAAATTTGACTTTTTACATTACACTTTACATTTTCAAATTATCATTTTACATTTCAACTTTGCTTTTTCGGTTTCCATCTTCTTTTTTAAATTTAATTATGGCATGATTTTTCCTAGTAGTGTAGCAAAATAATACTATTTTAATTTGATGTTGCTTTTTTTTCTCTTTGGACTTTCAACTTAAATTATGAATACATAAATCCTCCATATATGTGGAGTAGCCAGACTCTCCTTTTGCACGCCTGGGAAGAGGGTCTGGCAAAGCGAGACTACTATTTTTCAAACACTAAATGTGGTACCCATACAAGATCAGCAGACTACATCACACCCCTCCGCTGCCCCACCGTATAAATTACAACATTTTACTGCTAACTTTCAAAGCCCTTGCTACCCCCCCCCCCCTCCAATTCTCCATACCTCTCAGACCTGCTACTTCCCTACACTTCCCCCCCCCCTGAACACTTTGTACTCAGCTGTAATTTTCAGCATTCAGACTCAGCACCATGGGGGCCAGAGCCCTTAGCTTCTCTGCCCAACCCGGTCTCACGCCAGGTCGTGTAATAGTCACGTTATTTTGATTCATAAATTCGTGTACAGGTTACGATTTTGACGTTTTTTTCGTGTATATGCAACGACTTTTGAACGTGTACAGGTCACGCTTTTTGAACCTGCTCTGGGGGACGCGACAACGGGGAAATGAGGCGTCACACGCCGGCCGAAACAACGGGACGGGCCGCCACTCGCGATCGGGGAAATGAGGCGCCACACACCGGCCAAAACAACTGGACGGGCCGCCACTCGCGACCCGCGCAGGGGCACACTACAACGGGGAAATGAAACACCACAACGGGGAAATGAAACGCCACAACGGGGAAATGAAACGCCACAATAACAAGACGGTTGGGGTTAGGAAAAAAAAAGAACGGGGAAAGGAACCGTCACACGCTGGACACGCCGGACAAAGGAACTGCAACACGCGGGACAAAGGAACTGCAACACGCGGGACAAAGGTACTGCCACACGCGGGACAAAGGTACTGCCACACACGGGGCGCGATCCCCGGTCTCCGGGGTGAAAGTCCTGTGTTTTCTGACCCATCCACCACCCCGACCGACCTCCCTACGCGGACTTTCGCCTTATCAACTACTCGTTACTCGCTTTCGTTCTGGGATCACGAAATATGCTTCCCATTAAAATGCATTGCTTTCAATTTCGTAATCGCCACACGAAAAAAACGGCATTTACGTAACCTCTCCACGACTTAATAGATTACAATAACGTGACTATATAACGACCTGGCATGAGACTGGGCTGCTCTGCCCCACGTCTTCCTCCTCAAAACATTTGTCAACTGGACTCTCTTCATCAATTCAAATCACAACTTAAAACACATCTGTTTAGATACGCATATACCCTACATAACTTCCACCATGTCCACTTTGATTTGATTGATTTAAATGTTTTTAATTGCTATATTTGTTGTACATTAAATAATGTTTTTATTTATGTTTATTGAGGTGTCCGTGGGTGTCTTAATAGGCTTGATATTATTATTATTATTATTATTATTATTATTATTATTATTACTGCAGCAAACAATGTATAAGTTATTCAGGTGAAGCTTTTAGTGGTGGTATAGACTGGTGCAGGTACCTCAGGCTACATCTACACTACTACCTTTTGGTTTAAAAACAAATATCTTTTTGCTAAGTTTACACCTCACATTTACATTCCTCGTTTCCGAGCCCCTTAAGCCCCTGACACACTAACCCGATGGCCGACCATTGTCAGAAAAGGCAGTCGGACTGATCAGTCGGCTCCCCGAGGTCCAAAAAGTGCCTCAGAACACACTGAAGCGACGCCAACTTGAGCGTGTAATACATCTCCATAACAGCAGGCGGCGCTAAGATGAAAACTGGAAATGGCAAACGCATCACGTGGATCTTGCTTTTCTAGCCGACCTTAATGGTGGCCTGTTCAGAATACAATCTCGTATTTTACGAAAATAGTTCACTGAAACGTGTTTCTGAAAAGATTTTGGGCGAGAAATACATTTGCTGAATCTGTCTTCATTTCAGATCGACAAAGGTCAGTTTAAAACATTTTCGTCAGATTTGGAGAGGCGTTAATCAGGCTCATCCCGCTCGTCATTTGCGGGTTAGTGCTCCACCAATCAGATTAGCCATTGAATCCGACTGCCCGCCTTCCAATTAAACATGTGAATTAAGCCAAAATGAAGGTCGTCGGCCCCTCCGACTGACGACGGAACGGAACACAACATACAGACTTGAGTCACTGACCTCGCCAGACTGTCCGATGGCCGATTATCTGTTTGGTGTGTCAGGGCCATAAAACGGAGACATTTGAAAACTCTGCTGCCCCTGTTTCGTTTGACAAACTCCAGGGTTGCTTTGTAGTCTGGACGGGCACAAACGGAGACCATTGTAAAAAACTTTGTCAGTCAGTCTTTTCGTTGTCTGACGTCTTAAAATGGACGGAGATTAGTTCTGCTACTGGAGCTGAAACTCTTGTGAGGATGGAGATCGTGTTTGTCTCACATCGCTGCTTAAAAATGAAAACCTAGTAGTGTGGATGAACTGAATATAAGTGAATCTCATGATACAGGCCACACACATTTCCACCTATCAAAGTTTGCAAATAAATAACACATAAACAAAACAATTTAAATATTAAAATATTAAACAGAAGAATCTCACCAATGATATGCACATAGGTCTCAGCATAAATCTGATGTTTGATTTCGTCTTGTGTGGCTACACAGCGATAGGTGTCGGTCTTGGTCACTTTAGTTTGGAGGGTGATGTAGAAGCTGCCTTCTCTTTCTGAGTCCTGTGTTACTTTAGCATGAAGGTTGTTTCCAGCACTGTCCTGCAGCTCTACTTTAGGTTTTGGATTGCCATGAACTTCACACTGCAGCAGTGCTGAGTATGCTGTTGCACTAAGTATTGTCACAGATGGTTTTAAAGCTGCACCTGTGAACATGAAACAGATAATTATATAAATTATATAAGACAATCACAGCATTCAAATGTAAGACTGGGATGTGTTTTTCATCCCTTCCCTGCTTTAAGATGTTTATACAGCCCAGTCTCATGGCAGTTCGTGAAATGGTGATGTTATTTAATCTATTGATTTGTGTACAGGGACACGTTTTTCTGGTTTTTATTGTGTTTGTGAGCACAAATTGTATACTAAAAACTAATGTATTTGAATGGGAAGCATATTATGTGATAACAGCATGGTTATGGTAGCGAGTAGTATTGAAAAGCCAAAAATCTGCGTAAGGAGGTTGGTTGAGGTGGTGGATGGGTCAAACAACACAGGACTTTCACCCATGAGACTGGGGTAGTTCCTGTCCGCATTCTTGTTCTCCTAACCACAAAGTTTCCTATCCACAACCGTCCCGTTGTTGTAGTGCGTCCCGTTGTTGTCGCTGTTATCGCCGGCGTGCAGCGTTTAAGTACCCCGTTGTTGCATCCCCCAGAGACTGCGGATCATGTCCCGTTGTTGTCACCATATACCGCATGTGCTGTCCCCGTTTTTGCATCCCCCAGAGCAGCCCAGTGTCATGGCAGTTGTCACTGGCGTGCAGCGTTTAATTTCCCCATTGTTGTGTCATGTTGTCACCATTTCCCCCAGAACAGCCCAGCTGCAGCCCAGTCGCATGGCAGTTCGTGAAATGGTAATGTTCCAATTTTGTGGTGACAACCACGAAATAAAGTAAAACAACATGTCGCTGTACACGAATCAATAGATCAAAAATAACGTGACCATTTTATGAATTGCTTTGAATTGAAAACACAGAGAGAAATAGAAAAACACGGCGGAGTCGAACCCAAGCCTGCTGCGTTGTGGAGTAAACCTCTATACATGGGCACCCGCTCTACCAACTGAGCTATCCGGGCGCCATGCACTAATGAGGTTTAACCATGTATCTGCTAATTTAAGGTGGTGACACATCAAACAGATATTCGGCTGTTCGGCAGTCTGGCGAGGTCAGTGACTCAAGACTTTTTGGTGTGTTCCGTGCCGTCGTCCATCCATAGATCTGTCGGCCTTCATTTTGGCCGACCCGACTTGTTGGGTCTGAGGGCAGGCAGTCGGACTCCATGACCAATCTGATTGGTGGAGCGCTAACCCGAAAATGACGAGCGGGATGAGTGTGACTAAGCTTCTCGAAATCTGACAAAATCTTTTAAACTGACCTTTGTCAATCTGAAATGAAGACAGATTCAGCAACTGCATGGCCTATTTCTCGCTTAAAATGGTTTCAGAAACACGTTTTGGTAAACTATTAGGGAGTGTTTGTTATTATTTGAGGGGCCATCGGAGGAGTTTTGGGACCTTTAGTCAAAATAGACATGACCCTCCACTCGCCAGTAATCATTTTTCTATGACCCTCCATAACGATTTTGGAAAAAAGGCATAACCCTCCCCCAAAAAGTTATTGATACTCTCTGCACTGATTTGTCCTTGGCAAATATATACAGATTCCCATTGCCTAAACCTCTGCTTTCTCATCTGACGCATCCCACTCCTCTGTCATGGTGTGGAGGCCATTTCAGTAGATTTACTCACTAACGTTGTGGAAACACAATAACCATGGAAACTAAATGCACACTTCCTGCATAACTGCATTACTTCAAATACTAAGTTACTCCTCTAGTAAACTAGTATTCACATGAAATAAAACAATAAAATATTGAGACCATTCAGCAAAGGACACTGGGAAATAACAAATTCATCACTGGTTGCTATGGACTCGTCACTAGGCTTCCTCCACTTCGTCGATTAAACAAAGTGGACTAGACTTCAGTCCAAATCTACACAAAACCCGCAATCAATTAGTAAGCTGACATCAAATGTGGCATTTAGGAAACCTTTATTGCAACCTTGGCACGGTAAGATGTCCAGACTAGCAACATTCATTTTAGTTTTTTGCGTCCTGCTGCTTGCATCGGCAGCGAGGAACAGGTTTTGGGTTAGGGTTAGGTTGAAGTGTGCTTGAAACAAATTAGGTCGTATATAGACTGTTAGAATTAAATGAAATGAGAGGAAATCTTCAACTTTTTAGTACTCACCAACAACAACAAGCTCAATTTGGAATTTTTGAGGTGGCTGAAGATTTGGAAAATCACAGGTGTAGACTCCACTGTCAGTCACCTTTGTATTTCGTATCATTATGGAGGCGTTGCCGTGTTTCAATTCATCTGGAAAATGTGAGACTCGACCTGGAAAGCAGTTTTTGTGATCAATCCCTCCATTATAATCGAACACCTCCTTCTGACAATCATCTTTCTGAGCAACTTTCTTCCAGTCAAACAGTTTTGAAGTAATGTTCTCCTTGGTGCTGAGAGAGCAGGGTAACACAACATCACTGTCTTCTTTCACTTTGATGACTTTTGGCTCTGGAAGATTAAAAAACATGTAATAATCAGTATGTTTATATGCAGAGATATCAATTAATAATTATTAAAGCAGAAAAACAAATTATACAGCAGTTTAGTTTGTAGTCTAATTATTTTTGCACTCACCAACAACAAGCTCAATGGGGAATATTTGACGTGGTCGAAGATGAGGAAAATCACATGTGTAGACTCCACTGTCAGTCACTTTCGTATTTCTGATGATTATGGAGGCATTGCTGTGTTTCAGTTCATCTGGAAAATGAAAAACTCGACCTTTGAACTCTTCACTCTGACCACCTAGGCCGTTGTTGTAATGACTGCCTCCTTTATACAGAAACACCTCCTTCAGACCATCATCTTTCTGAGCAACTTTCTTCCAGTCAAACAGTTTAAACTTGATGTTCTCCTTGGTGCTGAGAGAACAGGGTAACACGGCATCAGCCCCTCCTTCCACTGTGATGTTTTCTGGCGCTGGAAGAAAAAATGTTGAGTAATGGATGTCACCAGAATTATTCCACAACAGCTGTTAAAAAAGTAGTTTATAGTCTAATTTCTCTTCCACGTCTACTGACTTTTTTTTATCGATATTTAAATTTTATTATGTAGTTTACACAAATATCTATACATTATATACTACAAGTACAGCTGAAACGATCAGCTGATTAATTAATTGAGTGACAGAACTATTTGGAACATTTCCAACTTCTTGAATGAAACTGCATTTCATTGCATCACAATTATGAGTTTTTGTTGTTGGTGTTTCCTATTTTATTCCTCATTTCCTGTCTTGTGTTTTCCCGCCTGTTTGATTGTTCTGCCCGCCCTGATGTGTTCCACCTGTTGTGTCACCTGTTCTTTCTCTGTCTGGTGTTGGATTATTGTGCGTTATGTTGGTTGGTGGGTGTCCCTGCGGTGATCTTCATGGTTAGTTTGTTCCCTGTCTTGTCTTTTGGTTATTCTTTGTTTGTGTCTGACTGCCAATGTGTACCAGTACACATTGTACTGGTACTCAATGACAACACAGGCCAATATTTCCATCAGAGTCAAACTCTTCAGTTATGTTTGTTAATATACTTTTAAGTACCTTTTCTTTTACTCAAGTAACATTTTCAATGCAGGGATTCTACTTGTAACAGAGTAGTGTGTGTGTGTGTGTGTGTGTGTGTGTGTGTGTGTGTGTGTGTGCGCGTGTGCGTGTGTGTGAGACATCCTCCGGATATTAAAACATTTTCTCATTATTTGCAGTTGTGAGAAATAGTTTTTTAGGAAGTGGTATCGTGTGAAAAAAAGGGATAAATCTTTTCTCACCCCATCTACTGTCCTGTAGAAATGAACCTAAATATTCACGAAATTGGGCATGTTTAGCACTTAAAATGGTTTAATGTGTCGCCCTGCAGCAGATTCTGAAAAAAAAAACTGAGGCAATCTGTGAAAAACAAAAATATATAATATATACTACAAGTAGAGATGAAATAATTGTTTCATGCTGGCTTTAACGTGGACGACACGGTGGAAAATCTTACTTCATCACTCATTTATTTTCCTTCTTGTTCTGCATTAATTATGTCTTTTTATGTGAAGCACTCGGTGCAAGTCATTTCTTTATTGTAAAGCACTGAGCTTTTTCTTGCATGAAAGTTGTTCTGCAAATAAAATGTATTATTGGTTGTTCATGCACGCTTTCACTCCTGTCCGCTCATATTTATCCACATGAATCCCAACAATTGTATGAAAATATTGAATACGCAAGGTAAGCAGAACGTGTTAGGCCTACGAATCTACTGTACATATATTACAAGGGTTAGATGGTTGCGGGTGGGTGAAAGAAATACATCATTAATGAGGATAATATTCTCTAAACTGTAAACAGAGCTGTTCGCTGCTATGCCGCTGTGTCCTTTTACGAACGAGGACAGCAGTCCGCAGTTTAACTTCATTGATTATTTCAGAAGCTAAAAGTCAAGTTCATAACTACAGTTTACAGTTTTGCTGCTTGAATGTTCTGAGAAGCAGAAGAATGAACTCTGTTGTTTGTGTGAGTAACATTACATCCTGGTACCGAACACACAGGTATGCACTGGGCTAACAAGTTTATGGGGCTCTGTTTATGCATGTTTCTGTCACCTCATCAGATGTCATCACAAATGTGGTGTTTCCGTGTCTCCTGCTCTTCTCTGGAAAGGTAATAAAGGGGTTGCAGGAATGAGTTGTCCTTAACATGTGTTCTGTGTAGTGATAAGTGGATGTCAGCCCCAACCACCAAACAGGTGGATCTAGTGTTGACATAGTTACCTGATCAGTATATAAGTATGCCAGTAGTCCATTAGAACCATAGACAGTAAAATGAATGGACAAACAACCCCGTAGATTTAAACGGAGACCAGTGAAGTCTTTTAGAAGCACTTTTCCGGGGCTGGCTGAGCGTTACTGCGCAGCCTCAAATTGAGCTTGAAGACGTAGATGTGACGTGAGCAACCTGTCTGAAAGTTGTAAATCTTCTGGTAGCTGTGCCAAGAGAAGTCTCAATCATTCCCAATCTTACAGAGATGGAGAGCGTAGGTATATGTAAGGAGATAACATAGGCACAGGCTAATTATTGATCACTAACATGCTAGTTAACATCAGTAATTAAACTTAAACAGCTAATGTAAGTCGAAACTGCCTGCGAGCTTCTTCTGTACTCTACGGTAGGCTAATTCCTCTACTGTGTGACAGAAAGTCGTGTGGTTACAATCGTTAGCCTAGTTTTACAAAAACGTCTGCTACAGAGCCATAACATGAGATACAAGGTAATGGAGCCTTTTATACATTGTCGTGTTTCTTTAGAAATAGACAATGGACAAATCTGGACAGTCGTAAACTCTTCAGATGTAAAGTTATTCGCTGTGTGACGCCAAAATGAATGGCAGTCAATGGAATGGTAACGGCAGGTGATGGCTTGTTAGCATCAAAATGGCGCCATAGGATCTACGCTTTCCAGACACTCGCTTACCCCCTTGATTAGAACATGCGATTGAAGCCATGCTACTGAAAGTGTATGCTGACATCCACCAACCATTAGGCAGAGGTGGAAAGTAACGAAATATGTTTACTGTATTGAGTAGTTTTGTTGTGTATTTTTCAAGTAGTTTTTAAAATCGGTATTTTAAAATGTACTTGATTACGTTTTGAGTGAAGTATTGTATTTCGCTACATTACAAATCCCATCCATTACTGAGTAAAAAAACAAAAAAAAACAAAAGGAAGGAAGAAAACAAATTGCTCCCAGAATGACTACACCAGACCAGAGCTCTATCACTCTGCACCAGACCATAGACTGTAACTTTTTTTGTGCAAACGTATGCAGCTTCTTCTTCTCTGGTTGCAAGTCGGAATTAAAAAGAAGTACAAGAAGAACTGCAATATGTCGGACCGAAAGACTGTTAATATTAATAATATAATAATAATTAACTAATAACTAATAATATACAGTCTATGATCGGACCCATGGATGTGTCGGCGAGCGGCGAACCGGGCGAACTGAGTGGGAGACGTTAGCATGGACGTAAGTCAGCTGTTATCCCTCAAAAATGACTGATGCAGAGCGGGCACCGACATCTGAAGCTTTGCTAGTTAACTACGCTGCAAAAGCAGCAAGGCCTCCAGGGATGCAGCAGTCAGGACCAGCTTCATGATATCCCACAGAAACAGTAAGCCATTTTGTGAAGGGGAGTTTATTAAAGAGTGTTTGGTGGACCCTGCTGCGCTAATATGCCCAGAGAAAAAAAAGAGTTGTTTGAGAATGTGCCGCCTGACATAAAATTAATATTGAGCAGAATTGAGTTTTGAATTTAAATAAAATAAACTACTTATTACTTTTACTTGAGTCATTTTTCAGATAGGTATTTTTACTTGTACTTGAGTAATATTTCATCAAAGTATTGGTAATTTTATTTGTGTACTATATTTTAGTACTTTTTCCACCTCTGCCATTAGGTGGCTGTAGTGTTGACATAGCTACCTGATCAATATATAAGTATTACAGATGATTGAAGCCATGCTACTGAATGTGTATGCTGACACAGTCAATAAATAATCAATAAATATTCAAATAAATCTTTAACAAAAACACTTAAAGGCCTACATCACTATAATAGCCTACATCATTTAAAAAATCAATAGCCTACAAAGACTGTAGAGGGGGAGTGAAAATAACTTATTTGTCCCTCCACCTGCCTCTCAAAAGTCGAGCCCTAAACTTCTAAGTTAGTAGAATAATTCTTACCGTTTTCATCACAAAGTGTTTTTCCGGTCAAACACAGAAGACACAAACACAGCAGATCCAGAAGAAGCTCCATAGTTGTCCATTGAATCGTTGGATCAGTTACTGTAACAAAGTTAGTTGGATTTGATTTATACTTTCATTTTCATCTCACCTGCTCTACAGGTGTCACACCCAAAGCCTTCACAATAAAAGCGCCCATGGTATTTCTTTTCTCATTCTTCTACTTTGTTGTATCATCTCACTCGATGTGTTTCTGTCTCTGGAATATGGCGTTATATATGTGTCACATTCCTGAGCGAGTAATTGTATGTTTTGAGCGCAGAGAACTATATTTTGCAAGCACATTACATTACATTTTGAACAGAAATTAACACTCGCAAAAAATTATTTAGTTTGAGTAAACAAAAACCTATTTCGGGCACAATAAATGTATTTGCATGTCTTTCTCTGCTCGCAGGTAAAAGCTGCTGCCGCTCCGGTCCTGTCTGCCTCTCAACCTCTTCTCTCTACGCGCTCAACTCTAGACAACGCCGTTCGGTTTTCACAGCGTTACAAGTGTGCCACAAAACCAACCAATCGCAGAATCAAAAGGTCAATTCTGATTGGCTGTTCATCTCCAATTAGATTTCAATATCAGGAAACAAAAATCTAGGAGGAACCGTCTTTTTCAGTCAACACTTGTTGGTACGGCAAATACCGTCTACAGTGGAGCTGTTCGACTAATGTTACTGGATTAAAACACATTTCGGTCAGTATTTTGTATTATTGACATAGCTATATCACAGAAATGTCTTAATATTTGTGTGTACTATAATGCCGTCGTTTTGTTTGACTCATATCTCCTTATGTTTGACTCATCCTTCACAATCAATCTAGCTATAGCTACACAAAGCAGCCAACATGTCATCTGAACAGGCCTCGCAGCACTGTAACTAGCTAAGTTAGGTCTCGCAATGCGAGACTGAACAGCAGTAGGCCTGTCACACTATAGCCACATGTAAGTAGTTTTTAATACTTTGGTTACATTACCGTTATTTATTAACCTGAATTATGTTGCTATATTAGCTTGCGAATGAGCTATCCGTTGCTAATGCTAATTTATCTCAAAAAGCAAACGTTAGCTAACTACTGCCAAGATATGATTTCACGAGAGACCAGAGAGGTGTTATAAGACTCGTCAAGTGTTGTCATGTCTTAAAATGAAATCATATCTTGGCAGTAACGTTCGTTAGCTACTGCTTTTTGACATAAATAAGCTAGCTAGCTAGCTAACGTTAGCAACGGATAGCTACTTTGCAAGTCAATTGAACCAACCTTAAAGAATTAAGGTTAATAAAACGCCACATCGATGTAACCAGTATTACAAACTTATTTTAAGTGGCTGTATTGTGACATTTTAGGTTTGTTCAGATGAATATGTTGGATGCATAGACTGTATCCATGCTGGGCTAGCTAAGGTTAGATTTCTTGTGAAGGATGATGTTAGTCACACACGGAGATATGTTATTCAAAAAACGGTGTTGTGATTAACACAACTATTAAGGCATGTCTGTAATATACCGGTCGGTCAATCATATAAAATACTGTGGATCAGTGCTTTCCAACCCTTCTGGTCTGAGGTTCCCCCACATCCCTGTCATATTAACTCACATACCCACCCCGTCAATTCCCAATGTGTTCACACTATCCTATTAAAGTGAATATTCTTACATTTTCATGCAGTTGAACTATAGACATTTAGGTTGGTTTGGTCAGAAATTCTACTAGCTTGGCCTTTTACTTGAAGTGTGGTTAATGTTTTAAAAGTCATACATTACTTTTAACTAATCATTTAAACTGTTAGCTAAGTCAGTAGGCCACTTTTAGCTTTTTATTTCTACCATTGATTACTTCGCTATATGTTTAAACATATGTGTTGAGCTGTTTCAGCTGATATATTGTTTTAAATCAATCATAATTAAATTATTTTGATTAGTTAAGCTGCTCCACAATCTTTCCAAGTACCCACTAGCTACTGCAGAGATACCCCTTGCTGGGGAATCACTGCAGGTGTTGTGTCAAAAACTGTTTCCCTGTAGATATCTTTCCTGCTACTTGCGATCTAATTGGAGGTGAACAGCCAATCAGAATTGACCTTTTGATTCTGCGATTGGTTGGTTTTGTGGCACAATTGTAACGCTGTGAAAATCTGAGCGAGCGTGTCTAGAGTTGAGCGCGCAGAGAGAAGAGGTTGAGAGCGAGGGAGACAGGACCGAGCCCGCGCAGCTTTACCTGGGAGCAGAGAAAGACATGCAAATACATTTATTGTGCCCGAAATAGGTTTTTGTTTACTCAAACTAAATAATTTTTTGCGAGTGTTAATTTCTGTTCGAAATGTAGTGAAGTAATTGTATGTTTTGAGCGCAGAGAACTATATTTTGCAAGCACATTACGTGCTTGCAAAATATAGTTCTCTGCGCTCAAAACATACAATTACTTGCTCAGGAATGTGACACATATATAACGCCATACTGGAAAGGACTTTGTTCATGTGGCTATGAAAGTGGAAAACTTGCATACAGTTACACTAACAACGTTTTTATAAACTGTCTAAAATAAACTGTTGCATCACAACAGTTTCCATGTCTTCGGAATATAAGCTGTGAGCAGTTTAAATAGACAAGTTACATGGTTTCAAAATACCAAATATGTCAGTGACTTGTGTCTGCAGACAAAGGTTTTCCTAATTAGTCTTATTATAATATCTACATCATGAAATAAATAACTTAAAATATTTTATGATGAATCACTGAAACATTGGCCTGACTTCTCTTTAGTTAGAGCTAAATGATTCTGATATATCTGCTTAAACACAAAATAAATCTGATTATTTGAGACCTGAACATGAGCTCCATGTCAGATCTGAGGCACTTCACAGTCTGATCCCCAGAAACCTGTGACTGTTTTAACCCAAATGAAAAACCTACAAATGTACCAAACAGTTCACTGTCACAAACACAAGTTTTAATGGAGATGTGTGTTTGCTGAGCCAGTTTAAAAGGTGGAACACAATGCAGATTAAAGTTGGTTTTAGGACGGCAGAGATGCCACATTGTTGGAAATGGAAGCTAAAACAATTTAATTTAAATAACAACTTACCCCTAATAAACAACAACCAGCGTCTGCAGCAGTGTAGCTTGAAGCTGAAGTTCTCAAACTGGGGTCCAGGGACACCAAAGGGTCCTTAGGGGGTGTTGAGGGGGTCTCCTCCAAAATAAAAGCTCAATCTCACTGCAATACATTGAACACTCAGCACTGTTTACATCGTTTTAATAACCTGCATTTAGACAATGTTTGTCTTGTTCCACTGCCCCTGAATGGTGAAATAAATAAATAAAGTGAACACCACTACCCTGAAAAGAAGCCAGATAGATATACATCTCAAAAACCCGTTGACATTACAGCTCTTATTACTATTATTTATCAGATCGGATCAGGAAGAATAAACACAAACAGGTATTTCTACTTAGTTGGAACACTGAGTTTGGGAGAGAGAGAGGAGACAGAGAGTAAAACACGTAACTTTCTCTGGTTAACATTTAAATATGGGACTCGTATAGTCTAACAAATACATTTAAAAATTCACAACAGACCTCAAACCAGTAAGGTTACTGACAGCTGCAGGGAGTTACATGGGGAGATGTAGCAGTGGCTCAAGACATTTTAACTTCACGTATTTGTGTTTAGAAGGAAAATAACAGAATTATGATCACAAATTGGTCTGAAATAGATCTTCAGAATATTTGTCACAATAATCAATAAACAAACTACAATGAGCCGGATCCACAGGACAAGCCTCCACCTGAAGGAGTCAGCTGTAACACCTGAACACAACGGCTGTTTCTGAAAACTAGTTGGCAAGCTGACAGAGAAGATTAAATATATAACTGCTGGAAATCTCTCCGAGCCGTCATGCTACAAATAAAAACTTTACCAACAAACGAAACAAATGGAGAAACCGATTCCAGTAATACGCTGTGTCTTGACTTGCATGAATAATTTTCCACTTTTATATGATTAATAAAGTTGACTAACATCCAGTTTAAACTCAGTACAGCTAAACACATTAGGGGCATGATGGAGGGTTAGTAGTTGAGATCATTTCACAGGAAAATGTTGGAGGCCACTTCTCTAAATTAAACTCAGGGAGAGGGCTCACTCAGAATCTACTACAATCTAATAATGCATAGTATCTGTACACAGATATAAAGCCCCCCGCCCCCCCCGTCACATCCCAAACAACCTACCAGAAGAACCAGTTACACAGACTGACAGTTTTACTTTGGAAGGATAAACTGCAATGACATGTTTTAATTGCACAGAGCTTCCTATCTAAAATGGTCCTCTATGATATTACTCTGCCACTCTGCCAAATTTAAATATGAAGCACTCCATATCTTCTCATAATATTAAAAGATTAATCCAGATGAGCTCAACAAACAACAGACTCTTAATGCTAGAAAAAGTGGCCCCACTCCGGCCCTGTTGTCCAAGTTCCCAACTCAGAAACCGAAGGTCAAGGGGCGTTTCTGACTTTTGACCTATTATTTCCAAGCTCAGAAGTCAGACAACCTCCGAGTACCCCAAGCTCAAAATTCACCATGGCTGCACCGTGCATCAAGTGAAAGCTTTAACATACAGTTTATTAGCACTTCTGTCTAATTGGTGTCTCACTAAATCAGTGGTACACACAGTCCTGTCCATCTTCTATTTGTGGACATGTTGTTACAGTGTTTGTATGCACAAAAAACAGCCTAACCTGCGTTGTGATCAACTGGCATTGCTAACAATGGCTAACCTGGCTAGAGCTAATTAAAACAATGAAAACACGACTTGTAAATGGAATGCATTCAACTCAGGTGTGACGCCATTCCCAGCCAAAATCAAAACTGGTAATACTGGTCGGTGGTGTTTCTCCATAACACAACACAAGATCACACCTGTTACACAAGCAGCAATTAAGACTCAGTTCCTTTCTAACATTTGTTTCTAAAATAAGGTTCCATGGTGGTCCATCAGAAGGGAAGGGACTTTGCCTCTCTTTTATGACCTATTTGTGGTCACTGTCTTATCGAGGGGAGTGCAGGGTTAGGTGGGGTGGGTATCATCAGCATCATCATCATCATCATTAACCTTTAGTTTATTTAGTTCTCAGAGATACAATTGAGGGCAAGGTCTCATCTACACATACACACACATACACCAAGAGTGCAAACAGTTTCAAATACAGTGACTGGAATAGAAACAAGGACAGATGTAAAATCAAATAAATAAAAAAAAGAATCAAAATAAAATCAAGAACATTTAAATTACTAAAAACAATTACAACTAGAAACAGTACCATTTAACACCATTGCTCTAAAACTGCCATACATGTTTATCCAGAGTATTTTTATCAGCTGAGAAGCAAAAGAATAAACTCTGTTGATCGTGTGAGTACCATTACATCCTGGTACCAAACACACAGGTATGCACTGGGCTAACAGGTTTATGGGCTCTGTTTATGCATGTTTCTGTCACCGCATCAGATGTAATCACAAATGTGGTTTGTTTCCGTGTCTCCTGCTCTTCTCTGGAAAGGTAACAAAGAGGTTGCAGGAATGAGTCATCCTTAACATTCTGGTTTCAGAATGATGAAGACAGCTGGAGAACAGCTTCTGCATTAAGCTCAGGAAAAATGTTGCATCTTGTCTAACAGGATGTTGCCACACATTCACCCCCTCAAATACAGTAATAATTAAACAGAATCTAAAGTTGATCAAAAATCACCTCCAACAGCCAGCAGCTGCCAGCTGGTTGCCTTCCAATCTCCAGCCTACTTCCAGTCACCCCCCTCCTCCTGTATCCTGACAGAGTGTGTGTAAGTTCCACTGTAACAACATCCATTCATTCACTTGCAGGGTTTCTCCATGAGATGGCACTTCCTTCACAAGGAGTAGTAAGTGACATAATCCACCATTTATTGTACATGAAATGAAGCTTTACTACACTGAAGCTATCCCCCAGAGACATGAAGCAAATCAAGTTCATTCCAAGTCACTGATGTCTATTATACAGTAGTTATAGCCTACTGTAGTAATTGTTCTCTAGTCTCTCTAGTCTAGCTATTTTTTTAGTTAGTCTATTTAGTTATTGTAATTTAACCCTACATAAGGCCTACATTTGTTTATTTAACCTGTGCACGGTTTAAATGTTGCTCATTTCAAAGGTTAGTTACATAACATGTTACTATGGCGGCAATTTTACTGCATGTTACACAATAAGAGTGTCTGTATCTTTTTATTTTGCTGATGGGCCATTGTTTCTCCGATATTACATGCTGCTGCATATAAAGTCAGCTGATGACACAGTTCCGCTATTTCCTACTCCATATCATTCATTTCCCTTAGTATTGCTTTTATCTTCATGAAGTTCTTTTGAATAACAACTTTCAAGGAGAGAACAGTTCGGTAGTACAGACGTGTCTCGCTGTATCACTTCCTTAAAGCATTAAAGCAACACTAGAGAACTTCTTGTAACTTAAAATAATGTTTTCAAAATCGTTTCTGTGGTTCATCAACTCGTAACAGGGTGAACGGCACTTCTGCATTCGCTTTGCGGCTCTCTACCGGCTATAACCGCACTATGCAACTTTGCCAGATCAGTGTTTTAGGAGGCAAACATCCATCCAACCTCCTCCCTACAGCAACAGTCAATGTGCTGCTGACAGTAATAAATACGTGGAATACATGTGAATTACAGTGCATTACTTTTCATAGCTATGTGAATGGTTAATGAGAGCAGCCTGCTGAGGTACACAGTAAAGGCCTAAAAACATATCTGTTAAAAGAATGCTTTCAAGTTCAACAATGTCCCACATTTTGTCATTTCACATGTAGCTTACATGGAGCTCTGAAAACAAAAAATAAGTAGGTGATGAATGTTAGAGAAGGCTTTAGATTACATTTATCTCATTTATTAGCTTTTATCCAAAACGACTTACAAAAAGTACATTCAGTCATGTGGATACAACCCCAAAAAGTGCAAGAGTCATGCAACTACAGTACATCAACTGAAAGTGCTACATTTAGATACAATAAAAAATTTTTAAAAAGTTGCTTTTATGTGAGCCATGGTGTCTCCTGTTACTTCTTTCTACATTTCACTTTTCTTTCTTTAACCTTTATCTATGGCTTCCTGAGATAAATTAGTGATTTGTGATATTGGGCTATATAAATAAAATGTACTAAACTACACGTGACCTGGCACCAGAAGGCAGTGTACAAATAATAATAATAATAATAATAATAATAATAATAATAATATGCATTTACTTTGTAATTGTCTTGTTTACATTAAAATACATTTGTTGATAATTTCCTCGAGCATGTTCTGGTTCTGTCTGGGAAGGATTGACCCCCAAACTTTGACCGTAGTGTGTGTGTGTGTGTGTGTGTGTGTGTGTGTGTATATATATATATATATATATATATATATATTTATTTATTGCTGTTAACTGTTTTTTTGGACATTTTATTGTATTCACTGTAAGAATTTGACTTCTTTTATTATTTGAACTGTAGTTCATGGAATGGAATTTCTAAGTGACCCCAAACTTTTGACCGGTAGTGTGTGTGTGTGTGTGTGTGTGTGTATATATATATATATATATATAATTTATTGCTGTTAACTGTTTTTTTGGACATTTTATTGTATTCACTGTAAGAATTTTACTTCTTTTATTATTTGAACTGTTAAAAGCCCTCCTAGCGACAGTGTGCTGTAATTAGCCATAGCTACAAACACTGTGATACAGGCATCGGATTGTTATTTATGTAAGACTCTATGTTTTTTGTATCTGTCCCTATTTAAATAAACTACAAATAAAATATATATATATATATATATATATATATATATATATATATATATATATATATATATATATATATATATATATATATATATATATATATAACTGTCACTATTAAGGTTGGTTTGGTCAGCAATCATATATAGTATACTAGGCTACATCTACATTTGGTGAATGTTTCAATCAATTATTATAAAATGAACTGTTAGCGAATGATTTAAACTTTTTATTCAATATTTAATCTGCAGATATATTTGTTTTAAGACAAAATATTTTGGATTTTCTCAAATTAGTTGAGCTACTCCTAAATCTTTCCACGTACCACCTGACAACTTGATTTCTTCATGAGGTTTATATCTGACTGATTAAAACCCACCCAACGTTTTACCTGTGATTATATGAAAAAAGTTGTAATAATATAAAACAATTTACACTTAACACCAAAAAGCATCTCTCTGCTGGTGAGTGGTGTCATGGTGCCCTCTGGTGGACAGCATTTATTTCATTTTTAGTATTTCTTTTGTACTACTATATCCGTTTGTATTAATGGTTATTATTGATTAAGTATTTAGTATTTAATAATTCATTTAAATAATATATTTATTTTTAATGAAAATTATTTAAATAAAAGGTATATTGGGTTACAAAATAAATACATAGAATTTATTTAAATTTCATTTAAAAACTGTTGTCAGTATATGAGATAAAAACATTTAAATAAAAAAAAAAAACTGTAAACATCCAAATCAGAATCAACTTTATTGGCCTGACAAACAAGGAATTTGACTCAAAGTACAACACTTAACATATTAAGATTAAAAATAAAAACAAGATGATGGTAAGAATATAAAAAATATTGTTAGTGTACAATACAATAGAATTTACAATTTTACCAAAAATATACAATAAGAGGTAAGCAATAGTGCAATATCAGTCAATAGTCTGAGATTTAAGGATTTAAATGTGAGTACAGCGGCTATTTCTGAGTGTTCAACAGAGCGACTGCTTGGGGAAAGAAACTGTCTCTGTGTCGGCTGGTTTTGGCGATCAGTGCCCTGTATCTCCTACCAGAGGGAAGGAGGGTGAACAGTTTGTGACCAGGGTGTGAGGGGTCTGCAGAGATTTTTGCTGCCCTTTTCCTGACCCTGGACCGGTACAGGTCCTGGATGGAGGGAAGGTCAGCTCCAGTGATCCTCTCTGCAGCCCTAATAGTCCGTTGCAGTCTGGCCCTGTCCCGTTTGGTGGCTGACCCAAACCAGACAGTGATGGAGGTGTAGATGACAGACTGGATGATGGCTGAGTAGAAAGTGGTCAGCAGCTCCTTAGGCAGATTAAACTTCCTTAGCTGTCGCAGGAAGAGTAACCTCTGCTGGGCCTTTTTCTGGACACAGTCAATGTGGGGAGACCATTTTAGGTCCTGTGACCTAAAATGGAGAGATGTGTTGTACCAGGTTGTAGCACAAGTGCTATTTTCCGCCCGTAGTCCCCTCCACATCAAGACAAGGATATTACATTTCATTTCTTTAAAAATGGAGTTCGGCCTTTTCCACTTTATTCAAAAGACAGTCTGTTAAATGCCTTCAAAATACCAAAATATCCAAATTCTAGTGACATGTGTCTAGAAACAAAGGTTTTCCTTATTAGTCTTATTTATATTATCTTATATATGACAAAATAAATGACTAGAAATGCTTTAAGATGAATCACTGAACATTGGCCTAACTTGTGTCTAGAGAGAGCTAAATAAATGTGATCATTTGAGACCTGAACATGAGCTCCATCATGTCACATCTGAGGCACTTTCAAATCTGATCCCCCCAAAAAATATTGAACTGTTTAAACAGAAGTGAAAATAAAACATCTACAAATGTGCCAAACAGCTCGCTGTCAGGAAAACAAAGTTTTTATGTGCGTTTGCAGGGTGACTGCAGAGAGTGCCAAATTGTTGGAAATGGAAGCTAAAATAAACTCCTCACTTCTGAAGACAACTTGGACATAACAGAGTTGTAGTAGCAGTTTATGGAACCTTCCATAAGCCATATTCTTCTTGCAGCCATTTAATGATGCATTCACAATCTTTCTTAAACTGCCAAGATGGACAAGAGCAAGTCTTATGTTTGACTAGTAATGTTCCCACCTTTAATGCTGTGTTGAGGAATTTTATGTACAAATTTAAGTTGCTTAACTGATTAAACAAAATAAATAAAACAAGGTAAAATGGCTTTAACTGACCCAACATAAAGTGACACAAGTTAAACTTCTTATTTTTGGAAAAATTGGATGAAATATCTGTATGTGTTCACCTTCAAAATATAGAACTTTTTTTGGATTTTTATTTTTTACATATTTAATACTGAAATGGACCTGTGTGTCTGAAATACAGTTGAATTGAAGTGATTGCAGGATGTAAAGGGTTCTGACTGAGGTAGACCACCATGTCCAACTTCCACATGCAAAGCTATCCAAAGAGAGGAGGCTCGTAGAGTGAAACATGGTTTATTTAAAGGATATGATAAAAAGAGAGGTAAATAATGTAACCATATACAAAGCTGGATTATCACAAAACTGACCTTGTGCTGAAATACACTTTCCTGTAACTAAAATACAGTCTACATCTGTGGTCAGAAAAAAATACACTGTTGCTCCACATCATCCTGCATGAGATAAAAACAGTGAAAGGAAACGCCGACATCGCCAGCGTTGAGCTACACAGTAGTGACTTTAGGGAAGGAGTGCACTACGCTGGCCACTGACACAATCACTTGATATTAATACCAAGAATGCACAGTAATCATTTAAAGGCAATTAATATGTTTTAGGACCCCAAAACACACAACAAAAGAGCAATGCTCCAAAAGAACAAAATGCCACTGCACACTTTAAAACCCACACATTAACTGTTCACTGTTCATGCAGAGAATAATAGAAGAATTAACACCTCAATCCACTCTAGCAGGCAATAAGGGGTCTCTAAAGCTAGATCTGAGCCTATAACCAAGTCAGGCCCGGTTCAAAAGCTCCCCCCCTTACTGCCAAAGGTCCATAGTTTAAGTCTGTTTTTTTTACTATTTACTATTTACAAAACATGGCTCTTACATGCATTGATCAGAGGTCAGCTAAAGAGGAAAAAAAATATTTTAATTGAAATCTTTAACTTCTAACAACTAACCCCTGATAGACAACAACCAGCATCTTGAAGCTAAAGTTCTCAAACTGGGGTCCAGGGACTCCAAAGGGTCCTTAAGGGGTGTCCAGAGGGTCTCCTACAAAATAAAAGCTCATCTCACTGCAACACATTAAACTCTCTGCACTGTCTCTGCATCTTTTTAATACTAAGTCACTAAAAATAAAGTACAGTAGATACAATTTGAAAGCAACTTTGGTCATTGCTCTATATTCATCCAGGTTTTGGACTTTGGACTGGGCTTTAGACTTTTTAAACTCTTTATCCAACACAACACACTCACTTCTCCACTGTTTATCTTCATGTCCAGTATGTTGCAAACACACACACACGTTCTCCAAAACCTGGAGGAATAAATATAGAGCAGCAGAGTGGTGTCGAGATGTTTCAGGCCAGGGCTCCTGTCTTAGAAACTGACCCAAGAAAGTAAAATCACTTTTATTCCTTTTACGCAAGTTTCAGCTGAAAAAAACTGTCACGCTGCAAAGAATAATGTCAATATTGACTTTTAATTCAAGAGTTTCAATAGTACTGTTTGAATACATTTAAACTGAAATTACATAAAGGCACTATATTATCGCTTAACAACATAAACAGTGCAAGAACATAGTAAGGTGTACTGTACAGACTTTGTCTTGTCATATAAAAGTGAAAATACATTTGAGCTAATCATTTTTTTTAGGATAAATTTTTTGGCATTTCTGCTTTTAAGAGATACACAGGAGAGAGAGGGTATGACATGCAGCAAAGGGCCCTGTGGCGGACCAAACCAAAGTCACTGTGGTGATGACTCGGCCTAAAGTACCGGCTCTACCCGGTGACCCCCCCAGGGCACTTTATTCACTTTCTCACTGAGTTAGATAAGAAGATCAATACCACATCTCAGCCTTAAAGTGATGGTTCGGAGTAATTCACCCTAGGGTCCTTTGCACCATGACCTCGAGCCAAACACCCCCCAGAAGCTTTTTTCACCTGGGTCTAACATTGGGCGAGTTAGCGTTAGCCGCTGAATAGCGGGCGGGGGCGCGTTAAACGCGGTATAACCCGTTTGTATCTCGTAAATGACCCCACTAATAATGCCCAAAATGATACCAAACTTCTACACTAGTACAAATAGGTTATGCACTCATAAAACGATGGATTGGAAAGTTTGTAAGTACACCAGAAGTTTATGAACACTTGCCTGCTCTCTTCTGCTCTCTGTTGCTGCTGCTGCTGCTGCTACCTGCAGTTAGACGAGTGCTTAGGGCTGTCTACAAATTACTACACCGAAAAGAGATACAACAAAAATATGTATTAATTTAATGATTAAATAAGGTAATGTCTCCAAACTTACCTCAATTATTACTTGTCTCCTGCTAGTTATATGACAGCACTTACTTTAAAAAATAAGTTAAATTAAAAAATATTTTTGTTGCATCTCTTTTCGGTGTCGTAATTTGTAGACGTCCCTAAGCACTCGTCTCACAGCAGCAACAACAACAGCAGAGAGCAGAAGCCAGCAGGCAAGTGTTATTTACATAAACTTCTGGTGTACTTACAAACTTTCCAATCCATCGTTTTATGAGTGCATAACCTATATATATACTAGTGTAGACCTTTGTTATCATTTCAGGCATTATTAGTGGGGTCATTTAAGAGATACAAATGTGGGTCCATTAGCCCCGCGCTAAGCTATTCAGCGGCTAACGCTACTCTACACTAACTCGCCCAATGTTAGACCCAGGTGAAAAAAGCTTCTGGGGGGGTGTTTGGCTCGAGGTCATGGTGCAAAGGACCCTAGGGTAAATTACTCCGAACCATCACTTTAAGGACATATTGTTTTCATGTTTTTTGTCACATCTACAATGTTATGATGTCAGATTTTTATGTTATGAGAAACATATTTTAGAGAAATCCCGTGAGCTAAAATGTTCAGATTTCCTACCGGTTGTGTAGCATTTGGTTTAGAAGCCTCTATTGGTGATATTTCACAGTACAAAGTCCTGCTATATACTCTGTTACAGTAGCTCAAGCTTCAACTAGTGAAACAAGTACAAACACAAAACACAAGTATGAACCTGAAAATGCTATATAAGAGTTGCCCTTTAACCATTCTTTTAAATACAGAAGCAACTAATGGTTGTCTAAAGAGCAAACAAATGTAATAAAACACAATATAAAATCGTGAAAAATATTTTTAAAATAAATGAAGTGACCAGTCTTTGATAGTCCATAATATTTCACACTCCACATCATCACAGCAAACTTTGTAATTTGGTCTGAATACAAAAATACAAGACTTATAAGAGCATCATCATGTTGATCTGGTCCTCTCTGCTCTACACACCTCTGGAACAGGAATACTGTACAAGTCTTACAAACAGTAACACAATCTACTAGAACTGCAAGACTAAACCAATGACCCTATACATTGTGACATAACACAAGCAAAAAATAACTGAAGACAGAATAAATGTTTCCAGCAACACAGACATTATCAAAGCCTCATTTCATCATTAATGGATGAAGTTCATCTGGCTCTGGAGTTGAAGCTGCAGGAAAAAAGACAAAACAATATTAAAGAAATTAAATGAAACTTTCCTGTTCATATTCAGGCTTTACAATCACAGTTTTACCACTAACACATCATTTATTTTTGGTGTCTGATTTACACAGATCTGCCCCAAAATGCATTCTTTTCTGTTTGGAAATAAAGTGATCATAATGTTAATGCAAAAACATGAATCAGAATAGCAGGGGCACTTAGAGAAGCCTACTTTACAGACACAACATACAACTTTACAAATAGAGTAGGTCTAGACCACACTCCATATTTTACAAAGCCCCAACAATTCTAGTAATTCCCCCAAGAGCAAGCATTCAGTGTGACAGCGGCAAGGAAAAACTCCATTTTAGGGACCGTTCGGTATTTATGGAATGGACCACTGGAGGAAAATAGGGGAGGGTCATGTGTTTTTATTCTTTGTTGATGGGAGGGTCATCCAATTTTTTTTAGTCTACGGGGGAGGGTCTCCCAACTTTTGTATTCATGAGAAGAGCAAAATTTATAAGTGGCTTGTTTGGTGCATATTTATCCATGTAGCTCCATGTAGCTATCTCAGTCTCAGCCCCTATCGCTAGCAGATGGGTCCCTCCCTATTTAGTCAGCCAGACCAGTAGTTTAGAGACCGTGGGATTTCCCAAACTGAATAAATCCCGCTCGCACATATAAAAACAAAACTGCTTTGTTAGCTCAATCGTGTTGTAACTGTTGTATGCTGAAAAAATAATTGTATTCATTAGCATGATTGCCGTACTGTTTAGTTCAAAAACATCCAAAACACCGTACGAAAACATAGCTGACCAGACAAAAGCTTTTATTTTGAAAAAAGACGAAACTCGCACCGCGGATAGCACCAGTCGGCAGCCGGGAAGGCATGAGACGGGAGGTATATCCTTTCGGTCCAGGTGATTATTTGTGAAATTGTGCAAACAACAGCTTTTTCAAGGGATTTGAGAAGGAAGGAGTGGTAGCTCCCAAATTGACTCTTGAGAAATGGAGTTTGGGATAATGTTCAGCTTCGGCAGTTTTACCTATGCTAAGATATACAATGACTAGTGATGAGTCCATAGCAACCAGTGTTGAATTACCCAGTGTGCTTTGCTGAATGGTCTCAATGTTTTATTGTTTTATTTCATGTGAATACTAGTTTACTTGAGGAGTGACTTAGTATTTGAAGTAATGCAGTAATGCAGGAAGTGTGCATTTCATTTACATGCTTATTGTGTTTCCACAACAACGTTAGTGAGTAAATCTACTGAAATGGCCACCACACCATAACAGAGGACTGTGATGCATAAGATGAGAATACAGGCGTTTAGCCACCACCATGTCATGGCTGTAAAAAAAAACAATGGAAACCTCTGCAGCTTTGCTAAGTGCAAATTAGTACAATAAATTGTTGGGGAGGGCCATCCAAAATGTATTGCTGAGGAAGGGAGGGTCAGATATATTTAGACTAAAGGTCCCAAAACTCCTCGGGTGGCCCCTTAAATAAATAACGAACAGTCCATTAGGAAGAAACCTCGACAGACCCAGGCTCTTGGTAGGTGTACATCAAATCTTTTCAATCATTTTAAGACTAGAATAAAATAATCTTGAGTACATTATAACATCCTATGAATTTAAACAGTCCCATCTTTTCACTCTCGGCTTCACACATATGGCTGTAAAACTAGATGCCAGAGTTCAAACAAACATTTAAACAATGCATAAAAGTAAAAGTAAGTTTTGGTTGATTCTTCTTATATATGCTTCCTCTAGGCAATATTATTAGGAAACACTCAATTAACTTTCACTGTTATGCGGACGACACCAAATTATACTGATCAATCAAGCCAGACGACACCAGTCAGTTAGCTAAACTTCAAGCATGCATTAAAGATATAAAATCATGGATGACCTACAATTTTCTGATGTTAAACTCAAACAAAAGTTATTGTGCTAGGCCCTAAACACCTCCAAAACTCATTATCCAAAGATTTAGCTACTCTAGATGGCATTGCCCTGGCCTCCAGCACTACTGTCAGAAATCTAGGAGTTATTTTTGATTAGGATATATCCTTTAATGCCCACTTAAAACAAACATCAAGAACAGCATTTTTTCACCTTCGTAACCTTGCCAAAATTAGGAACATCCTGTCTCAAAACGATGGTGAAAAACTAGTCCATGCATTTGTTACTTCCAGGCTGGACTACTGTCATTCCTTATTATCAGGTTGCCCAAATAAGTCCCTTAAGATTCTCAAGCTGATCCAGAATGCTGCAGCGCGTGTTCTGACAAGAACTAAGAAAAGAGATCATATTTCTCCTGTATTAGCTTCTCTGCATTGGCTTCCTGTAAAATCCAGGATTGAATTTAAAATCCTTCTCCTGACCTACAAAGTTCTAAATGGTCAAGCACCATCATATCTAGAAGAGCTCTTAGTACCTTATTGTCCCACTAGAGCAATGCGCTCCCAGAATGCAGAGTTACGTATGGTTCCTAGAGTATCCAAAAGTAGAATGGGCGCCAGAGCCTTCAGCAATCAGGCTCCTCTCCTGTGTAACCAGCTTCCAGTCTGGATTTGGGGGGCAGACACCGTCAACACATTTAAGAGTAAACTTAAAACTCTCCTCTTTGATAAAGCTTATTGTTAGGGAGTGAGGAGTTGCAGCGTCCGCCTAGCCCAGCCCACCTGCTTCTCTTCATAGTTGTAAGTTTACCTACCAACCCTTATAGAACTTGCTCAGGTTTGCCTTGTACCAGCTCTTAATTATGCTGTTATAGTTTTAGACTGCTGGGGGATTTCCTTCCTTTGACACACTGAGCCCCTCTCTCCTCTCTCTTTCCCTCTGTGTGCATCCATTTCCCAGAAATGCTTGTTACTAACCTAGCTCTGGGGAGCTTTTTCCCTGGAGTCCTTATGTTTTTTCACCCAGACGTTTTCCTTGGATTAGGGTAGCACCTAAACCATGGTTGCAGCTGTTGCTGTGGCCGTGGTCCGCGCCCTGCTATGCCCTGCTACGCCCTGCTACGCTCTACAGCGCCCTGCAATGCCCTGCTCCGTCCTGCTACACCCAGGGCTTAATTTGAGCTGGAACACGCCAGAACATGTTCCGGCACCTCCGACGTTGGAACCTTTTTCATATCCGGAACCTCCTGTGTCACCAGGAAAAATTAATCGCCTAAATGAAAAAAATAAACTACGGTTTGTGTAGTGTTCAATTTTGTTATCTGTTTTGTTAGTCTTTATTCCCCAGGGGAGGGGGAGAGGGACGGAGGGAGGGGAGGCACTTCAACAGCGCGGCGCTGCACTTCTAGTGACACAAGCGCTTGTGCTGGTTGAGATTGCCTCATTTAACTCAGGGGAAAAATGTCAAAAAGACAACAAAGTTTGCTTAACTTGTTCAAATACGCTGGCCAGGATTGGTCGGATCCCAAACAAGCAAAAACCATTTCTGCGGATCAAGAATGTGGAGACCACAGTGGGTTTTTGGGTTAATTTAATAGTCTGATGGATAATTGCTGCTTGTGAAAACGATTGTTGCAGTGTATTTTTATTTTTTTTATATTTTTCACCGATGCAGTGCATGTTCTGAAATAAAAATAAACATTGCCCTGATGTACACACAGCGTTGTTTAGGTTTTTTTAGTCAGAGAAGCTACTAGGCAGTGTAATTTTTATTTTTTTGTTCCGTTACCTCCAACCCCCGTTTTGAGTCCCCCCCCCCCACGCTCCAGGACCTCCCACTTTACAAGTTAAGCACTGGCTACGCCCTAATACGTCCTACTACCTGCCACATCGTGCTATGCCCTGCTATGTCCAGCTACACCCTGCTACGTCCTGCACTGCACTGCTACGTCCTGCTATGCTCTGTGCTGCCCTGCTAAACCCTTTAACGCCTTGCAGTGCCCTCTACGCCATGAACTACTACAACTACTATTTCTAGTCATTATCTTTATTGTAACTATAATTGCCAATGTTCATCACACCTCCAACCGGCACCGTCAGACACCGTCCACCAAGAACCTGGGTCTGTCAGAGGTTTCTGCCTAAAAGGAAGTTTTCCTCACCACCCAAGGTTTCTGCCTAATAGGAAGTTTTTCCTTGCCACTGTCGCACTTAATGCTTGCTCTTGGTGAAATTACTGGAATTGTTGGGTCTTTGTAAATTATAGTGTGGTCTAGACCTATCTGTAAAGTGTCTTGAGATAACTCTTGTTATGATTTGATCTTGTCTTTTGTACCTAACGTGACTGTAGCGTCAGATATAATCTACTACAGACTGCTGATATTTCATAAAGAAATGTGAAACTGACCCCATCAATAAATTAAAAGTTTTCATCATGTTTGTTCAGATGCAGCAGCTAGCTAATAAGGTGGAGATGAGGCTCCAGTCGTTAAAAAAGAGGACATCTTTACCTGTTTAATCAAAGTACTCACCAACAACATCAAGCTTAATGTAGAATATTTTACGTGTCATATTGAATGAAACATAACATTCGTATTCTCCACTGTCAGCCCTCGTCGTATTTCTGATGATTATGGAGGCGTCGCCTTGTTCCAGTTTATCTGGAAAATGTGAGACTCGACCTTTGAACTGCTCACTCTGACCTGGACGCTCGTCACTGTAAAGATCACCATTATCATACAGGAACACCATCTGAACATCATCAGTTCTCTGGGAAACTTTCTTCCAGATAAACCGTGTTGACCGAAGGTCCTCCTTGGTGATGAGGGAACAGGGTAAAGTAACATCACCGTCTTCTTCCACTGTGATGACTTTTGGCTCTGGAAGATAAAAAAAATTTATTAATCAGTATGTGTACATTCAGAGTCATCAAATAGTAATTATTAAGGCAGAAGAAAAAAATTGTAAGCAGAATTATTCCACAAAGGCAGTTTTACTAGCAGTTTAGTTTGGAGTTTAATTTCTCCTCACACATAATTATTGCTGCATATATTTTTTAAACATAACCAAAATATTTGAACTATGTTTAAGCTTGTACTGCATTATATACTTTACATACCCTTCATTACATATATTCAATAATTTTAAGAATAGAATAAAATGATCTTGAGTACATTATAACATCCTGTCATATGAATTTAAGCAGTCCCATCTTTTCACTCTCGACTTCACACATATGGCTGTAAAACTAGAGGCCAGAGTGCAAACAAACATTAAAAACTATGCATTGAAGTAAATTAAACTTTTTGGTTGGTTACTTTCAAAAACGAAAACAAAATGCAGATGTATCTCTCAGCAACATCAGGCAGAGTACACACTCAGATTTAATCTACTACAGACTGCTGATATTGCATTAAGAAATATGAAACTGACACCATCGATGAGTTCAAAGTTTTCATCATGTTTGTTCAGATGCCGCAGCTAGATAACAAGGTGGGGATGAGGCTTCAGTCGTTAAATGAGAGGACATCTTTAAATGTTTCATCAAAGTACTCACCAACAACAACAAGCCCAATGTAGAATTGTTGAGTATTCTGACAATCTACATAAAGACATCTGTAGACTCCACTGTCAGCCCACGTCATATTTCTGATGGTTATGGAGGCGTTGCCTTGTTCCAGTTCTTTTGGAAAATGTGAGACTCGACCTTTGAACTTTTCACTCTGACCTGGACGCTCGTCACTGTAAAGATCACCATAATCATACAGGAACACCTTCTGATCATCATCATCACATTTTTCCCATTCAAACCATGTGGACTGAATGTCCTTGGGCCAGAGGGAACAGGGTAAAGTAACATCATCGCCATGTTCCACTTTGATGACTTTAGGTTCTGGAAGATAAAAACATGTATTAATCAATATGTTTACATGCATGGTCATCAGTGAATAATTACTAAGGCAGAAAAAAATTGTAAGCAGAATTATTCCACAAAGTCAGTTTTACAAGCAGTTTAGTTTGTAGTCTAATTTCTCCAACATAATCATGTCTATATATATTTTTAAACATAAAATATTTGAACTATGTTTAAGCTTGTACTGCATTATATAATTTACATATCCTTCATTACCTATATTCAATCATTTTAAGAATAGAATAAAATTGTCTTGAGTACAATATAACATCTGTCGTCATGGGTGTAAATCTGTAAACTGTCGGGGAGGACAATAAACATAACATTTCTCAAGAGCAATTTTTGACGGGGACACAAACAATACAGCCACAATTATACAGTTGTACAGGATATGTGTAGCTGTGGAACTGCAGTAAGTAGGTTGACATGGCTTTTATATCCACTTCAAACATTGGATGATGAAGCGAATCTTTTCTGTTATACAGAAGATGCTGAACAGAAAACTGAACCCCCAAGCAAAAAAGCTAGATAATTAGCCAGCCGGCTCATTTTCTGTTACAAGTAAAAGCATGTTGGGTGGAATTAGCAAGTTAGCTAACTATCTATCCAACAAGCTATTAAACAAGCTACCAAACAAGCTAGGTAACGTTATATTCACTAACATAGAGGATTCATTGAAAAATTATCGTTGTTTTGTAAAGACTACTTTAGAATTAAGCTAATTAAAATGACACAGTATAATCTATATTAGAGAAAATAATCACTGTATGCAAAGTGTAAAGGGAATGAAATAGCCATGTCTACTTACTGGAGTCCCACAACTAACATTACTAAGTGATTCAAACTTTGTTTTATCCCAGCGCTGTCTCTCTTAACAGCATTGCTACCACCGAACAGACTTGTGTGTGCTGTCGTATGAATTTAAGCAGTCCCATCTTTTCACTCTTGGCTTCGCCCATATAGCTGTAAAACTAGAGGCCAGAGTTCATACAAACATAGTAAACTGTGCATTTGGTTTGTTACTTTCAAAAACAAAACCAAAATGCAGATGCATCTCTCAGCAACATCAGGCAGTGTGCACACTCAGATTTAATCTACTACAGACTGCTGATATTTCATTAAGAAATATGAAACTGACACCATCGATGAGTTCAAAGTTTTGATCATGTTTGTTCAGATGCAGCAGCTAGATAACAAGGTGGAGACCAGGCTCCAGTCCTTAAATGAGAGGACATCTTTAACTGTTTCATCAAAGTACTCACCTACAACAAGCCCAATGTAGAATTCTTGAGGTTTCTGAAGTGATTGAACAATACATCTGTATTCTCCACTGTCAGCCGTCGTCGTATTTCTGATGATTATGGAGACGTTGCCTTGTTCCAGTTTATCTGGAAAATGTGAGACTCGACCTTTGAACTGCTCACTCTGACCTGGACGCTTGTCACTGTAAAGATCACCTTTATCATACAGGAACACCTGATCATCATCAGTTGTCTGAGAAACTTTCTCCCAGATAAACCGTGTTGACTGAATGTCCTCCTTGGTGCTGAGGGAACAGGGTAAAGTAACATCACTGCCTTCCTCCACTGTGATGAGTTTTGGACCTGGAAGATAAAAACATGTATTAATTAATATGTTTACATGCAGAGTCATCAGTTCGTAATTATTAAGGCAGAAAAAAAATTGTAAGCAGAATTATTCCACAAAGGCAGTTTTACTAGCAGTTTAGTTTGTAGTCTAATTTCTCCTCTAACATAATTATTTAAGCATTTTTTTTTATGGATGACCAACATATTTAAGCATGTTTTTCGTCACATACAGCAAACATCTCCTTACTATCCGCTAGCTGCCTGTCCCCTGAACACACTGTAAAAAAACGCGGTCTCTGAAGACAGCCCAGGCTCCACAAACGGCAACAAAAACAAACTGCACCAACCTGCACAACGAACCATAACAAACAGTGTTCCAGCCAATAACCAACAAGAAGGAGCTGGTTGAGTCATGCATACGCATTGTGGAAGTAGCCTACGTGCTAACACTGCTGCAGTGATGGCTCAACCAGCTCCTTCTTGTCAGTTATTATATTCCTGAACTCTCTTCCTGTGGAAGTTCGACACAGTTCTAGTCTCTCAGTTTTTAAATCTCGTCTTAAAACGTATCTGTTTAGGCAGGCTTTTATGTGATTAATGTTTGATGCTGTACTGGTTTGATTTTTCTTTTTCTTCTTTAAATGTTTTCTATAAATTTTGTAAGGCGTCCTTGAGTGTCATGAAAGGCGCCTTTAAATAAAATGTATTATTATTATTATTATTGTCTGGAACACTGTTTGTTATGGTTCGTTGTGCAGGTTGGTGCAGTTTGTTTTTGTTGCTGTTTGTGGAGCCTGGGCTGTCTTCAGAGACCGCATTTTTTTTAAACGCGTCACATCACTTAGAGCACCTTTAATGAATGAAGATAAAACAATTGTAAAGACTTTAAATATAAGTGTATTATATAATGTACACGGGGCATGAAGTTCACTTTTTTTACCACCAGCCACTGGCGGTTTTTGGTACGGGCAAACGGGGCAACCGCACGGGGCGGCATTTTTTCATGTCACATGGGGGGCGGCACGAGAACTTGAAGAAGCGGTTTTCGATCATTTCACTGTGTGAGGAATTGGCAGATCAGCACACCCAGCAGCTGCAGGGGGTGTTGAGAGGTCAACACCCCCTACTTTCACAATGAAAGGGACTAGTCCGTAACAGTGCGCCGCGGCGCGAAAGATAAACACAAAGTGACAGGAGAAATGGGAAGTACACAGAGACAGAGCAAGACGAGTCTAAACCTTTTTATGTCAATGGTCTAAACGTGAAATTGAAACAAAGTTACCCAAGCAGCTCAAATAAAAGAAAAAGGTGAAAAGACATGTTTTCGGTAGTAGCAGGACCTTCGTGGCAGTAGCAGGACCCGTGGTGGTGTCGGCAGCATTGGCATTTGCACAGTGGGGAGGAGAGTCAGGAGGAGAGGGACAGAGGTGAGGGAGTGAGAGTAGAACCTGCGGTAAGCACAACTCCCCTTAAAACACTTTGCCCCTTTATAAAATTGAGCCAAAAACAAACTGTTGATGATAATACTACAACAATAAAAGAAGTAGGCATGCTTTACTGTAAGATTGCATTAGTAGTGTAGATAAACGTTGCACATCATGCAAACTTTCTTAACGAGAATTGTAGCTTTTATCTGCATTGGCAGACAAAAACGCATGATAGACCTCTTCAAATTATAGCACAGGGCCTCTTGAAATGATTATATATACAGTACAGGCCAACAGTTGGACACACCTTCTCATTCAATGCGTTTCCTTTATTTTCATGACTATTTACATTGTAGATTCTCACTGAAGGCATCAAAACTATGAATGAACACATATGGAATTATGTACTTAAAGTGTGAAATAACTGAAAACATGTCTTATATTTTAGATTCGTCAAAGTAGCCACCCTTTGCTCTGATTACTGTTTTGCACACTCTTGGCATTCTCTTGATGAGCTTCAAGCGGTAGTCACCTGAAATGTGTCTTAAAGGAGTTCCCAGAGATGCTTAGCACTTGTTGGCCCTTTTGCCTTCACTCTGCGGTCCAGCTCGCCCCAAACCATCTTGACTGGGTTCAGGTCCAGTGACTGTGGAGGCCACGTCATCTGGCGCAGCACTCCATCACTTTCCTTCTTGGTCAAATAGCCCTTACACAGCCTGGAGCTGTGTTTGGGGTCATTGTCCTGTTGAAAAATAAATGATGGTCCAACTAAACGCAAACCGGATGGGATGGCATGTCGCTTCAGGATGCTGTGGTAGCCATGCTGGTTCAGTATGCCTTCAATTTTGAATAAATCCCCAACAGTGTCACCAGCAAAGCACCCCCACACCATCACACCTCCTCCTCCATGCTTCACGGTGGGAACCAGGCATGTAGAATCCATATGTTCACCTTTTCTGCGTCGCACAAAGACAAGGCGGTTGGAACCAAAGATCTCAAATTTGGACTCATCAGACCAAACCACAGATTTCCACTGGTCTAATGTCCATTCCTTCTGTTTCTTGGCCCAAACAAATCTCTTCTGCTTGTTGCCTCTCCTTAGCAGTGGTTTCCTAGCAGCTACTTGACCATGAAGGCCTGATTCGCGCAGTCTCCTCTTAACAGTTGTTCTAGAGATGTGTCTGCTGCTAGAACTCTGTGTGGCATTCATCTGGTCTCTAATCTGAGCTGCTGCTTACTTGCGATTTCTGAGGCTGGTGACTCGGATGAACTTATCCTCAGCAGCCGAGGTGACTCTTGGTATTCCTTTCCTGGGGCGGTCCTCATGTGAGCCAGTTTCATTGTAGCGCTTGATGGTTTTTGCGACTGCACTTGGGGACACATTCAAAGTTTTTGTCCGGACTGACTGACCTTCATTTGTTAAAGTAATGATGGCCACTCGTTTCTCTTTACTTAGTTGATTGGTTCTTGCCATAATATGAATTCTAACAGTTGTCCAATAGGGCTGTCGGCTGTGTATCAACCTAACTTCTGCACAACACAACTGATGGTCCCAACCCCATTAATAAGGGAAAAAATTCCACAAATTAACCCTGACAAGGCACACCTGTGAAGTGAAAACCATTTCAGGTGACTACGTCATGAAGCTCATTGAGAGAACACCAAGGGTTTGCAGCGCTATCAAAAAAGCAAAGGGTGGCTACTTTGAGGAATCTAAAATATAAGACATGTTTTCAGTTATTTCACACTTTTTTGTTAAGTACATAATTCCATAGGTGTTCATTCATAGTTTTGATGCCTTCAGTGAGAATCTACAATGTAAATAGTCATGAGAATAAAGAAAACGCATTGAATGAGAAAGTGTGTCCAAACTTTTGGCCTGTACTGTATATACACACATATATATATATATATATATATATATATATATATATATATATATATATATAGCAGAGAGGAGCTTTTCCAAACTTGATCAAGTCATACTTGAGGTCATGTCCCAGGAACGGCTCACTGGCCTCGCCCTCATCAATATCAATCGTTCAATAGGTGAGCAGATTTCATACAATGACATCATTGATGATTTTGCATCAAGGAAGGCCAGAAAGGTCAGGTTTTAGTTGTAGTTTGTGTTTTCTGTTCTTAGTGCTAGTGTAATATTTAGATTCTCTTTAGTGTGTCTTCACATTTGTGTGAAGAAGGATTTGTGCAATTTAGAATATTTATTAGGGGTCCAAGCCCGAGTCTGGAAGAACTGGCGGTAGTGAAACTACGCCGTTCGCACAGCAGGGCTGTGGAAACCTATTGCTTTTCTAAGGTTTATTATTAGGGGTCCAAGCCCGAGGTGGCATGGGAACCGCGTAATGCGTAATGCAAGGCAACGCGGTTCACATCTCCAGCGGAGCTGTGGAACCCTATTGTTTTTCTACTGATTATTATTCTTCTCCTCCTAAAACTCAGCCTAAACCGTACATGGTGGGGGGTTGTCATTTTCAGGACTGGTCCAAAACTCCGCAAGGACCTGAGGCGCAATAATTGACCCACTTCCACCACTAGGTGGCGCTATAGCAGAAAAAACGCGTTTGGCCCTATAACTCCCACACCGTACACCCGACATTCAAAAACCATAAAGCTTTGCGTTCCCTGGATCCAACTGAATCACATGATATAGACCACGCCCATTTCCGCCTAGACTTTTATGCGTGAAAAATCGAGATTTATCAAAACCTACTTTTTCGAACTCCTCTTAGACCGTGTGACCGATCTGCACAAAACTTGGACCGTAGCATTGCCAGATTGACCTGACAAAAAGTTATACAAATAATTTTTATACGATAAAAATTGCGCATTGCGTTTTTTTGCCTTTAACTCCCACATTACACATTGAACGTTAGAAAACCTTACATCCACGTCTTCCTTGGATAAAGCTGAATCACATGATATAGGCCAAGCCCATTTCCGCACAAAAAATTTTCCTCAATATCGCGCAAAACCAACTTTTTCAAATTCGTCCTAGGCCATGCGACCAATCTGCACAAAACCAGGTAGATAGCGTCTCCAGATGGACCTGACTAAAAGTTATTGAAGGAATTTAGCTACATTAAAATATGCGCATTTGACGGCCAAACAAATTTTCCTAGCTAGCTACCACACACATATCATATCATATCTCGTCCAAATTAAATTTTATCAGCAAAGAACTTAAGATGCTTATATACTTAGATACTCAACATCCCACTACGATGCTCTGTACAAAATGTGGGGAAGATCGGCCTTTAGGGGGCACTATAAGCAATGTTTATTTGTTTTGGCCAATAACTCAATGCATTTAAATGGGAAATTTGCAATTGCAATATCTCTGCCATAGTAAAAGCAATCAACACAAAACTTGTGATTCTCGTTCGGCATGCTGCTCTGAGGCTCTGTACCAAATTTCGCAAAAATCGGCCATTAGGGGCGCTATAGTCAATGTAGATGACTTTTGTCCCTTTTAGTAAATCGATGTTAAAGGTGCTCTAAGTGATGTTGGGTGATGTCACTTCTTGTTGATTTTTAAAGTATTGTCAACCAATATGGAAGCTAGCTCGCCCCTCCCTCCTCATCATCTTGTCTCCTTCTCTTCCCTTCCATGCACTAATCCTGTGACCCCCACCCACCAAATCCAATAAATCCGTTATTGGCTTGAAGACTGTTAATGTTTCGTGGTTGCCACAGTTTGTTGTTGTTGTTGTTTGTGGAGCCTGGGTTGTTTACAGAGATGTGTTTTTACAGTGTGTTCAGGGGACAGGCAGTTGGCGGATAGTGAGATGTTTGCTTAATGTGACAAAAAACGTTGTAGCCTAAAAAATGCGAGACATTAATGGGATATTTGCTATCGTAATGCACTTCAGAACTTGGAGCTCACACTTCTCGATATTTGCTGACATTTGCCTTATCACTATTACGCTTTGGGTTCGGTTTCCATGATGACTATCCAAATGTCTGCTCTTTTTTATGTGTCAGAATGTGTATTGTAATTGAGTAGGCTACAGTTTGTTTTAAACAAAAACAAGGGAAATTAATAATGAATGTAATGTGTTTTATTTAGCAGATTTAATTATGTTGTTCTATATATATATATACACTACCAGTCAAAAGTTTTAGAACACCCCAATTCTTTTAGTTTTTTATTGAAATTTTAGCAGTTCAAGTCCAATGAATAGCTTGAAATGGTACAAAGGTAAGTGGTGAACTTCCTGAGGTAAAAAAAAAAGTAAGGTTACCCAAAACTGAAAAATAATGTACATTTCAGAATTTTATAAAAAGGCCTTTTTCAGGGAACAAGAAATGGGTTAACAACGTAAAGCTGCAGCAATGGAGGTTGATCAAGCTTTGAAAGTTGGTGCTACCAATTCCCACAGGTGTTCCAACTTGTCTGGATTACTTACAACCCCCTCTGTTTGTATAAAAGTATTGTTGGAACACACTGTGGTACCATACCCTCGTGAGCATTATTTGAACAGTATTGTACTGCAGAAAGTAGTGTGTTGCTATAAAAATGGCGGGAAAAGAAAATTAACAATGGAAGACCATCATAACACTTAAGAATGTTGGTCTTTCCTACAGAGAAATTGCGAAGAAAGTCAAGGTGTCAGTGAGTACAGTATTCTTCACCATCAAAAAGCACTTCAAAAACTCTGACAGGAAGAGGTCTGGCAGACCCAAAGCCACAACAGAATCAGAAGACAAGTTTCTGAGAGTAAACAGTTTGCGTTATAGGCAGCTCACAGGACAACAGCTTCAGTTATCCAAAGAATTTTGTTACGTTACACCATTCACAATTTACAAGCAAACAAATTTTCGTAGCTAGCCACAAAACACGAACTTTAGCATATCTTGGCCAAATTAATAGGTATTAGAGCAAAACTTGGTATTGTTGTTTGACATCCCACTCCGAGCCTCCCTACCAGATTTGGTGAAAATCGGCCGTTATGGGGCGCTATAATGAACGTAGAGGCCTTTTGGCAAATAAGTCAATGCATTTAAATGGGAATAAATTGCAATGGAAATATCTCTGCTGCAGTGCGCGCACCACAACAACAAAAAAACACTGGTGAATGTGGACCATAACACAGGAGTTGTTGCAAAAAAGTTGCAACTTTTTTTGTATAGTTCTTAAAAATAAAAAAATAAATAAAAAAGGAAATTTGTTTTGGGGAGAATAATAATTAGTACTATTAATTAATTATTCTGGGCTGAGATTTTCTAGGAACCTTACCAAAAAGGCTCAGGATGATGATGTTGGTATAATATGAAAACAGATGGTGGATTTAAGACACAAAATAATAATTTATTGAATGAAATATGAACATATATGTCAGTGGCTTGTTGATCTTTACATTGTTAGTTAATTTCCTATCCTGGCCACACACACACATTCATACGGTTTAAAGTACTTATTGGACTTTAATCTGGTTGGATTCATCTTTGTCATTTATTACACATATCAAGAACCTTCAAACTAAAGTCAAAGCTAGACTAGCATTTCTTTTCCGCAATAAAGCTTCCTTTACTCATGCTACCAAATGCATCCTTGTTAAGATGACAGTATTGACAATTTTGGACTATTGCGATACTATTTACAGAATAGCTCCAAACACAGCTCTAAAAAAACTTGATACACTATCATTCAGCCATCCGTTTCGCCACTAATGCACCTTTTCATACTCATCACTGTGATTTGTATAAACTGGTGGGCTGGCCCTCCCTTCACACACGGCGGCTTCATCATTGGTTTTGCTTCATATACAAGACAATCTTGGGCAAGACACCTCTCTATTTGTCATCTCTTTTTCATGTTGCTCATAACACCTATCACACAAGATCAAGTAATTTTATTAAGTTTAGTACCCCCTCTTCTTCTACTACCTTTGGACGCAATGCCTTCTGCTTTGCAGCAGTACATGATTGGAACACACTACAAAAATACTCTGAAACTTACATCTCTGATCCCAATTTACACCTTTAAGCTTAATCTTCAAAACAACATAGTCGATTCCTGTTCCTGCTGATAAACATGAATCATGTTTATACACATATACTTAAGCATTTTATTTTTTGTCTTCGCTGTCTACTTTTATTTTTTTATTTGCTTGTTCTGTGTGTTATGTGTATGACATGTATATGTTTAGTTGTAGAGTATGTTTTCATTTATTTCTGGCCAGGTCATGTTTGTAAATGAGAAGTTGTTCTCAAACAGTTTACCTGGATAAATAAAGGTTAAATAAAAAAAATAAAAAAAATAAATTTAACTTATCATTGCACTTACAATAACGAGCGTAGCTGTCCTCAATTTAGGTGTGTTTGTGTGTGTGCGCGTCAGTCGCGGGGGAAACGGAGCAACAGCCCCGCCCGCTGCAGACAGCTGACAAGATTGAAACAGCAGCAACTATCAGAGACTTTAGAGTGAAAAATCGTTACAGCGCACATTGATGTTACAATGTATACATGTTGGCAGGATGGTCTGAAATGTTATACACGGTCTTTCGCTGTACGTTTTGTTGGTAATGTGAGATGTTCGAGTCACACACGTCTCGTCTTCATAACAGAAACAAGGAAATGAATTTGACCCGTTCTCACTCCCGCTTGGTCATTGGCTGCACGTGGGACTGCCGGGATTGTGTTAGTAATGAAAATGCGATACGGAGCCCCGGCTGTCAATCAATGTCTTCCAGTGATGCGGGCCCCTGATTGGACCAGGCCCGTAAGCAACCGCGTACCCTGCTTACCGATAGTTACGCATCTGAATCACTTAATTCTCATTGGCTACCTGACAATGTGGCAGGTAGATTGCCAGTGTTACCCGCCAATTGCTAAATTCTCCTGCATTTGGCGGGTGGTCGGGTGTTAATTTCATGCCCTGAATGTACATACCCTTCAGTAAATATATTCAATCATTTTAAAAATAGAATAAGATGATCTTGAGTACATTATAACATCCTGTCGTATGAATTTAAGCAGTCCCATCTTTTAACTCTCGGCTTCACACATATGGCTGTAAAACTAGAGGCCAGAGTTCAAACAAACATTAAAAACTATGCATAAAAGTAAACTCTTTGGCTTGTTACTTTCAAAAACAAAAACAAAATGCATCTCTCAGCAACATCAGGCAGTGTGCACACTCAGATTCAATCTACTACAGACTGCTGATATTTCATTAAGAAATGTGAAACTGACCATCAATGAGTTCAAAGTTTTCATCATGTTTGTTCAGATGCAGCAGCTAGATAACAAGGTGGAGACCAGGCTCCAGTCCTTAAATGAGAGGACATCTTTAACTGGTTCATCAAAGTACTCACCAACAACAAGCTTAATATAGAATATTTGATGTTTCTGAATTGATTGAATAATACAACTGTAGTCTCCACTGTCAGCCCTCGTCGTATTTCTGATGGTTATGGAGGCGTTGCCTTGTTCCAGTTCATCTGGAAAATGTGAGACTCGATCTTTGAACTGCTCACTCTGACCTGGACGCTCATCACTGTAAAGATGACCGTTATCATACAGGAACACCTGATCATCATCAGTTTTAATCCAGATGAACTGTGTTAACCGAAGGTTCTCCTTGGTGCTGAGGGAACAGGGTAAAGTAACATCACTGCCTTCTTCCACTGTGATGAGTTTTGGCTCTGGAAGATAAAATCAGATGCAGCAGCTAGATAACAAGGTGGAGACGAGACTCCAGTTGTTAAATGAGAGGACATCTTTAACTGTTCAATCAAAATACTCATCAACAACATCAAGCTTAATATAGAATATTTTAGGTTTCTGAAGTGATGGAAAACTACATCTGTATTCTCCACTGTCAGCCCTCCTCGTATTGCTGATGGTTATGGAGGCGTTGCCATGTTCCAGTTCATCTGGAAAATGTGAGACTCGACCTTTGAACTTCTCATTCTGACCTGGACGCTCGTCACTGTAAAGATCACCTTTATCATACAGGAACACCTCCTGATCATCATAATTTGTGTGCCAGATGAAACGTTTCGACCGAATGTCCTCCTTGGTGATGAGTGAAGAGGGTAAAGTAACATCATTGTCTTCTTCCACTTTGATCACTTTTGGCTCTGGACGATAAAAACATGTATTAATCAATATGTTTACATGCAGAGTCATCAATTAGAAATAAAAAATTGTAAGCAGAATTATTCCACAAAGGCAGTTTCACAAGCAGTTTAGTTTGTAGTCTAAGTTTTCCTCCATAATTATTTCTGCATATTTTTTCATACATGACCAAAATACTTTAACTGTTCAAGCTTGTAGAGAATTATATAATTCTCATACAAAACTGCAAAGACTCTAAATATGACGATGATAATGATAAAATGAAGATGATCTTAATAATTTGTGTTGCCAATACATTTTTTACACTTACCTTTTTTACACCTGTATAAAAGCACAGCTAGAATAACACCAGCAACAAGAAAAAGAACACCAATAACTGCAGCAGCAATCCATCCAGTGGAGAACCCTGAAACAGAAGACAAAAGGTTAATGTAACACTCAGAATGTAACTGCATATGATAAAGTATCACAGTCTACACAAAGAGAACAACTGCAGGTGTGCATGCTCCTGAAACTAAAATTTAAAACTATTTGCAGATAAAACCAGCCGTGGAATGAATGTGACCAGGAACAGAGATGTTAGCTCTGATCTTCTGGACAGTTTCCTCCTGCTCGGATACACAGCTGAGAGTTGGTTCTGGTTTTAGTCTCAGTAGCTAATGTATAGTTATTATTAGGAGTCCAAGCCTGAGGGGGTGCTGGGGGCCACAAATGCAAGGTATCTGCTCAGGTTTCTATCATTTTTTTATTTCTATTTTTCTAGTCTATATCCTTCTCGTTCCACTTCCGGGATTGCTCCGGTGCTGCAGGAAATTCCGCCGGATGCATGTATTTTCCGTTTCCTTCTGCTTTCTTTGTGTTGACATTTTAAATTTGGTGGATTTCTGAGGACTATGGTTAACTGCTCCTCAGATCTCTGCAGGGTAAATTAAGACAGCTAGCTAGTCTATCTGTTCAATCCAAAAAGTATTTTTCTCGCACGACTATTTTGCAGCAGCTCTGTGCGGAGTTTAGCACCGCCCATGACGATTCTGATTGGTTTAAAGAAATGCCATTAAACCAGAGCACGTTTTCCTCCCATCCCCAAACACTATGTGGAGTAGCCAGACTCTCCTGCAGCGTGCCTGGGAAGAGGTTCTGGCAAAGCGAGTCTACTATTTTTCAAACACTAAAAGTGGTACCCATACAATATCAACGGACCACATCACACCCCTCCGGTGGCCCACTGTATAAATTACAACATTTTACATTTGCAACCGCCCCACCCCATACCTATCAGATCTGCTTCTTCCCTACACTTCCCCACTGAACACTTTGTACTCCTGTAATTGTAACTGTCCCAGCATTCAGACTCAGCACCATGGGTGCCAGAGCCTTCAGCTGCTCTGCCCCACGTCTTCCTCCTCACATTCCTCAACTGGACTCTCTTCATTAATTAAAATCACAACTTAAAAGAGTTCCCCTTGACACACGCAGCGAACAAGACGGAGAGAGAGATTGATTTATATAGATATGATATATTTTTATGCACAACAGTTGTTGATATAACAGCACCATGAAACTAGCCCACCAAACACATTTCAAATACCAGCCAACAAGCCAGATTTACACAATCATGGGGTAAATCCCATGGCCCTTATTATCTCCTCGACTCCTCGGTCCTTGGCTTAACCGAAAGTTGTTCTTTCCGTCCTCGGTGAAGGCCGTCTCAAAGCTCTTATTTCTCTCCTGAGGACCGAGGAGGGATCACCCAGGAGCTATGAGTATATATATATATATATATATGAGCTATATGAGGATACACGAGAGCAGCTTTCCTGGAAGCCATACAGCTGCAGGAGTTGCTAACTCTGCCCAAACTGCTAACAAATTCATGTGACGCTTCAGAGGAAAAGAGGTCTCATTACTCTGAAACACATTTGCTCATTGTCTCTCTCCTCCCATGATTTCCTCTCCTCTGCTTCCTTGGTGGGAGGGACTAAGATGCAGGGAGTGCCATTGAAGCGACATGAGATGCAGCTCTGGTCTTGCTTTGGCAGACCCTCCACTAGGGCACACTGCGGAGGAGGGTCTGGCTATTCTTCAGCATTCCAAGATGGAAGAAAAACGTGCTCTGGTTTTTTGGCATTTCTTTAAATCAATCACAATCTTCATGGGAGGCGCTAAGCACAGGGAAAAGTCACGGTGCCGCTGCTTTATAGCCTCAGGAAGGAACTTGTTTTGGTAGAACGTGCTTGTTCGAAAGTTATTTCTGTCGAACAACAGAAAACTGGATTTACCCTGCAGAGATCTGAGGAGCAGTTAACCATAATCCTCAGAAATCTACCGCAGTTTAAAATTACAACACAAACAAAATGGAAGGAGGTGAAAAGAGTGAAATCTGGCGGAATTTCTGACGGCAACGGAGCAATCCCGGAAGTGGAACGTTGTGGATATAGACTAACACAATCATTACTGCAGCTTTCATACAGTAGCTCATATTTGCAGAAGAGTATAGTCTAATGCAGCAGGCCAAATACATCACACACAACCAACCACACACACACACACACACACATGCATCATTACACAGTATTCATACTTGCACACAAGATGAAAATAACATAGTCATATCTGTAGTGACTGAGGGTGAACGGCTGAACCTGTTTCTAACACGTTTTCTGGGCTAAAAATAAACCCATGTCCAGTGTGCTGTATAACTTTGGATTCTATGATCCATTTATTCACAGTTCTGTAAAACCAATGTTCACTGATGTTTAGGGCTGCAGCTATCGATTATTTTAGTAATTGAGTATTCTACCGATTATTCCATCAGTTAATCGAATAATCAGATAAGAAATACTTTTGTTTTATTGAAGAGCAATAATAAACAATAGTTTGGTTAAATGTTTGGAAAAAGCAATTTTTTTATTGCCTACATTGCTTATAATATCATATCTCAAAAAACTAAACATATTAAGTGCATTCAAGTGCCATATTACATTGTTTTTTTAAAGAATTCTTTTTTTTTTAGATATCAACCTCAAACTAAGGCCTACATTAAACATACAAAAACATTACATTAAGTTGTGCAACATAACTTTCAGTTTCAACCTGAGACTGATCTGTATATACAGTAGGCCTATATGTAAATATTAGTTATACTAAACCTATTTTCATTTATATATTTGATTACAATCCTAAACAGCTCTGTTACATTTATGCTAGTAGATCATTGATCAGCTGTTTCTCCGTGGAGAGAGAGAGAGAGAGAGAAAGTGGTGTGCAACAATCAGCTGTTTTTCCAAAGGGATAGTCAACTCGTCAGCTCTTTAGATCAAATTGTAGTCACCACTACGTATTTTCTTGTCTATGTTTTTGGTAGTTGTTGTGTTTGGTGTAGTTTCATCGTCCATACGACTCTGTGATTTACTTTTGTCGGGTCCTCTTTGTGGAATGGATGATTAAGTTAGACTCCATGTTTTCTGTTGATGTGCTGAAGCACTGACGTCGTGCTATTACCGTGGTAAGCTAGTTTGATTTTGCAGTAGACACACTGTACAGAGTTTACGTTTTAATTACGTTTGAACTGATTCCAAACTTTGGACACTTTCTGTCGTTTTCTCCAGCCTGTCTCTTCTCTTAGCCCCTCGCTATTTACGCTCTAACGTGTCGCCAGCAGCAGACTGAGCAGCGTCTGGTGTGCGACAGTAGTATAATAATCCGTGCGGAAACACTGTCCGTCAGCATACAATGTTGGTAACATTGATTTAACAAAGCTTCGAGGCAAGTCATTTTCTATCGAGGATTTTTTATAATTCAGCCCTACTAATATTCTACTATGAGACAGAGATAGGGGTAAAGTTCTTGCATGGACCCCTATTAGATGACTCCTCACCCACTGTGGCCTCGCTGTGCGATCCCCTGGTCTAATGTCATTTACACCAGGGTAACATTAAGCAGCCTCAGCAGCAATCACAGCTGCAGTCAGCTCATCTTCCTCCGGACGCTTTTCTTCGTCCGGGTTGGTGACACCATCTCTCTCAGTCTCATTTACATGTTTTGATAAAGTCTACACAGGTTGACTATTGGGAGTAAAAAACGATCTATTGCTAACGTAACACTCACCATCTCCTTGATTTCATGTTGCTTACGGAGAAGGAGAACCAGGAAATGAGTCGGGGGAAATGCAACGCTACCAAGCCACGGCCAAGCAACGTGCGTCGGAGCGACGCGTAGTTACATTTTTCGAGAACTGCACGTCAGGCTACGGCCCAGGGTCCAGCGTAGACACAGAGGGGTCTGCATCTACGCCGGACCCTACGGCGTAGATTCTACGCACAACTATAAAAAGGCCTTAACAGCTACCAAATATTGCAATCTTCTTCTGTGTAAATATGTAAGTAAGATCAAAAGTTGTGAGTTGTGTGCTGCTCCCATTGGCCGAATACGATCACCTGTGTTTCCTTTAGGCTTTTATTCTAAAAGTATCTGTTTTATCAATGTATTCATTTTTCAAATATAAATTATGGTATTTTCAAATTAACGAAAATATATGTTCTTTTAATCTCTGCATTTAACCCATCCTTGAACTTATGGTTCAGTGTCTTGCTCAAGGACACTTTGACATGTGGTCGGAGCTCTTGAGTTTTAGGAAAAGTTCTGTATTCTCCTTTACCTGAACTGGTCCTCTCTGCACTTTTGCGCAGCATTCTTTGTCTTTCAGCTCTTTGGGCCAGAGTGCTGGGTCATCTTCAAGTACAAAACATTGCTTAGTAGGGGGGATTGCTACTCATTATACCATGGTCTGGGTGAATACTCGATTCTGATTGGCTGCAGGGTGTCCATTAAAAAGTGATGTAGGACACCTAGTAAAGGAGTTCGGTGAAACTGACTGTTTACTGTTCTAAATGAATGCGCTACATTAAATCAATAAGGAAATGTGGATTTATTATTTCCAACTCGTCCTCTGAACACCACAGGATGGCGCTAAAACACACAGGCTGCAAGAAGTAAGTTATACTGGCCCTCTGGACTTAGTTTCACAGAGAATAACGTTATCTCATATATCTCAGCTCGCTGCTTCAGGCTGCGCCGCTGCAGCCGACAGTAACGTTACACATCGCGGATCAAATTCTTCGTAAAAGTCGTTATATTGTTTTGGGGACAATGACATGGCTGATAGCTAGCTTGTCTTGTTGTTCAACATACTGTCAAATTATTTTTACTGATTGCCAACAATGTTATTGACTTTGGATCTTGCTAGCATAGCGTTAGCTTTCTGGCTCGTAGCTAAACTGAAGGGTTCTATCAGCTGAGCGGACTATATAAATATCTCCGGTTGCTAAGGGAGGCAAGTCGTATCTAAGGTTCTTCCTAATTCCTGGTGGAGAGAACAACCTTTGCATTGCATAAGAACCTGATGGATGGGAATGATTGTTCCAGGTATTAGTCAAAACCGTCAGGGCGTAACCAGGGAAACGGAGTTATTGTTTGGATAAACTTTAGATTTCGATTGTAAAACTAATTAAAATATGAACTAATGTTTTAAAAATATGTTATATGGCAAGTGACTATAGTATAAGCGGGTTAATGCCCGCCCAGGTGTCCATTGTCAGGTATTAATTGACGACGGGCGCAGGCGTGAACCGTCCGACGCGCAGCGGTTCACGCCTCGCCGTCGTCCATTAATACCTGACAATGGACACCTCGTCGGGCATTAACCCTTACTTAACATTAGTTGATCATCCCAATCTTCATCACTTTGTTGTATTCCATATCTATCAGTATTGCTGCTGCTTGAGCAGCCAGCGACAGGTCCCTCAACTTCTGTTGATGCCATGTGGTCTTGTCAGACATCCATGCATTTTAGCGTATGGATTTTAAGAATGACAGGATTAATTATTGAAGAGTAAAAAATAAGTTTAACCATAAGTTAGGTGTTAATGGGGTCCCAGTTAGTTTGGGGCCCAAGGCAATTACCTACCTTTCCTTAATGGTGAAGCCCGCCTTTGCTTAAAAATGAAAACATAGTAGTGTAGACACTAAAAATAGAACATATCTACCAGGAGGTGGCACTATAATCAAGGAGAAGGTGTTTTGGTCAGTAATTCTTACACCGTATATCACATATTTAAAATTCTTACATCTACGCACTCACTGAATATAGGCTAATCTCATAATACAGGCCACGCCCATTTACACTTATTAAATCTTGCAAAGAAATAACACAAACAAAACAATTACAATATTAAAATATCACAGGGATGAATCCTACCACTGATATGCACAGAGGTCTCTGCATAAATCTGATGTCTGATTTCCTCCTGTGTGGCTATACAGCGATAGGTGCCGGTCTTGGTCACAGTAGTTTGGAGGGTGATGTAGAAGCTGCCTTCTCTTTCTGAGTCCTGTTTTACTGTAGTATTAAGGATGTTTCCATCACTGTCCTGCAGCTCTACTTTAGGTTTTGGATTGCCATGAACTTCACACTGCAGCACCTGTTGATCAAGTGTTGTGACAGATGGTTTTGAAGCTGTACCTGTGAACATAAAGCAGATAAACAGATTATACAAGACAATTGTGATTAGTTTAAAGAAATGCAAACAACCCAGAGCATTCTTTGGTATCTGTATCTGCGGTGTAGCCAGACCGTACTCCACAGCGCTGTGGAGGAGATAGGTCTGTGAGACTATCAAAATCAGGACTTACCTGGGATGTTTTCCTCTGATCTGTCTTTTAAGACGTGATCTAAAAGGCAAATCAAAACATATGTTAGAGTGCTTGCGTGATTTTATTACACCTGCCATCTGAAACTGATTCACACATATCGGACTGGTTTGTGTCAGTCCTGGATGTCAGAGTGTGACTTGAGACAAATAAGGTTGTATATAGAGTGCTGGAATTTCAGAAAATGAGTGAACATCTTCAACTAGAACTCACCAACAACAAGCTTAATGGTGTATATTTCACGTGGCTGAAGATTTGGAAAATCACAGGTGTAGACTCCACTGTCAGTCACCTTCGTATTTCTGATCATTATGGAGGCGTTGCCGTGTTTCAGTTCTTCTGGAAAATATGAGACTTCTTTCCGACCGTAGTCGTAATGAAAGCCTGTGTCATACATGAACACCTCCTTCCGATTTTCATCTTTCTGAGCAACTTTCTTCCAGTCAAACACTTTTGAAGCAATGTTCTCCTTGGTGCTGAGGGAGCAGGGTAACACAACATCCCTCCCTCCTTCCACAATCATTCTGACTTCTGGCTCTGGTAGATAAAAATATGTATTAATCAATATGTTTACGCAAACTACAAATACTCTGATGCCAACTTGCACTCCTCAATGACAAAAACTCTATCTTCGCCAACAAAGACTTCGTCTCTCACCTCACACACAGGGATTAAAATGAAAAAAATCTTTTGACTGAACTTATTTTGAGGCCAAGTCATAAGATGTTCACAACACCCTTTTTTAGATCGCGCTTTATTGGTTTTTAATGTACAACAAGATGCAAACAGCAAAGTAAAGGGAGTATTGTGAATGTTTTCTTTTCTACTGCAGCAATCATATTATAGAAAGGCTTTACCTTACACTCTATTTAATTACTTCAGGCCAAAAGTGTTGAAAGGGAGATTTTTTGTATTGTTAATATGCAATTCAACACCAAGTCAAATCTATAAAATCAAGTTTGCAAGACTTCACTGTTTTTATTCAAGGAATACTAATAATGAAACATATCAACACAGTCTCACTCCCTACTCGTCAAATGTATGACGCATGGTCAAGGACCCTGGCGTCAAGTTTCAACGAAATAGGGGTACCCTTGACGTTATTTTTCGACGAGGGGGTCCTACAGATAGACATTCATGTTATTCCCTCACCGTCGGATATCGACGAAAGAGAAAAACACCCCCGCCCCTTAACTCGAAATCTATGACAGTTATTATGTGATATTTTTAGCCCAATAACCACTGTTTTAATCAACATTATTCACGAGATATTATCATGGTTTATATGTATTTATTTTAATGTTATTATTTTGGTCTATTTCGGCCAGGGAAGCTGGGTTGCTTTTTTGTTGATTTATATTTTTTAAACTATAACGCTACATCTATCAACATTTATTTAGATGTTATCATGGTATTGATTTCTTTATTTTAATAATATTAGTTCGGTCTTATTACCGGTAAAATATTACAGTATATGCTGTAATTAGAACATTACGATATGATCCGAGCTGGACGCATTCAAAGCCGATATCCCCCAATGCAATGCGGCCATTCATTCATTCATTTTGTATTTGAGGAGTTAAACAATAAAGATAGTTATAATAATAAAATACAGTTTCATGTATTTGTCTCATGTATTGTGTGCTCGGCCGGCCGGCGGACGGCCTCAATCTGAAATGGAATCAAGCCATTTCACGGCGGACAGCAGAAAGAGGAGCCGAACGAGTCCCCCCACCCACCCCGGAAGAACTACAAGTGCTCAAGCTTTGTAACAGCTTCTGTGGCGTTTCTTATGGGAGTTGTAGTTTTAAAGTATATTGGTATATTTCTCATAAGTAGAAGTTGGCAGTGTATAATTTTGGATACACCCTGGGGTTTTTTGCGATGGAGAACACACTGGTGTCATCAGATTTTAAAAATCGAATCGTTAAATAGGTGAAAATAGCTTATTACCATATTTGACAGTGCTTACAGTAGGTACAATTTGGTGACCATAGCTACATGACAGCTGATGTCCAGAGCTTTCTATAACAGCTGGTCTTATGTGTGTAGCACCTTCTGTTGCTAAATGACAAGCCTTCATACATGTACTACTGGGTTCAAGGTTCAGAGGTCAATATTTCAAAGCAGGAGTAATGTATCCTCTCCAGACTGACATATGTTACTCTCCAGGTTGAGACCTTTCCAACGATGTGTTTGCTATAGTATGACAACGTTTTAATTTTTACACATCATGGAGACCACTTAGCAGGAAATACTTTATTGTCCAGAGGGATATTTGCCTTGAGTTCAAATGCTTCACAAATAACACTTGACATATTGTTTTATCATACAGCTGATATACTTACGATAAAAAACAACATGAACAAAGTGATATAGGCTAGACTGAAGCACATCTCACAGCAACAATCTATTGCTCATCTTTCACAAACAGTGACAAGAGCAACGCAACCATGCTTCATATCATAAAGCTGTTGCACACCCTCAATCTCAAGCAACATTATTTAAAGTTTTAATCGTAGGTCCATATTAGGCCTATAGTTTAGAAATGTTAAGTTTACCCATATCTTCTGCCAGAGGATAAGAGCTCATACTTGGCATGGAGAATAAAGATAGAGCAGACCATATTCTGTGTGCTTGCCTGGAGAGACTGGTTTCTATTCCTCTCCACAACATTCATGACAGTCATATTAATATGCTCTGTAATGCAGCCTTGTATAACATAAACCATCTGATTCACCGTGGGTGTCTGCTCTAAATGATAACACACACTTTCAACACGGGCCTTCCAGCCAAAGGTGCATGTTCTCCATATGAACACCATTGGGCCTATAGGAGCAGAGCCGATGGATTGGTTCATTATTTATGACCTCTGATATCCTCTGACCCAGCTCTATCTCGAGAGTTATCTCAACTTCAGTTTCAAAGGGGGGGGGTCAGCTTTTCTTAGAAATGAGTAGGGGGGGCACCAAGGAAAAAAGGTTGGGAACCACTGCTCTGACCCATGTCATGACCCTTTTCTCAGCTTGTGAAATGGTTGAATGAGATGTGTGAGTTTTGTCTTTGTGCAGTAGGGCTGAGGTAGAAGTGTGCCAAAAATGCCAAAACACATGTTGTATATGTATACATACTCAAACAAAGCTATATACATCTTACTCTGTGAACAAAAACCTCGGCAAAAATCTGCTTATCCTTTTAATTTCCTGAAAATGCTTCCTAAAACTAGTCCCTTCTTAATTTTGAAAAGGTAGTCTCAGTAAAGGCTACAAAGGTTAGGATGGCTACAAGCTGTAACCACGGTGATTGATATGAGGATCATCTTCTGAATATAATAATTAATATGTTAGGCCTACCATAAATTGATATTTCAAAAAAGTAATTTATTTAAAACAACTAATAATGCAGTGTGATTTTAAATCAAACTAAGTCCCACACATAAATATGCTAATGTTTTTCCCCTTTAGTCTTTGCTATTAATATTCATCAACTGCAAAATTAGAAAATTGCGTTTTTAAATAACTATGCATGGAAAATAAAATAAAAAATGCTTCTCTTTGTACATAGTTTATTGTTTTTCACAACAGTACAATTCAAAACAAATGGAAATTAGTCAAACAAGCCATTAGGCTGTATTTCTAAACACTCAACTGTAGGTTTTTATATAGTATATATAAGGCAAATCAAAGTGCTAAATATAAAATATTTTTTTCATTATTAGTATTTTATTGCGTAAATTTCAAAACGTGGACACACGTAACTTTCACAGACGAGGTGTGGAATTTCACGTCACTTCCGCTGATTCGTTTAAACGTAGACAAATAAATGAAACACTATTTTAATATTATTGCTATGTTTATTGTTTAACTCCTCAAATACAACGTTAGAAAAAAACATCAATATTACGAATATTATATATTTTTATCTTCGTATCCGCTGAGCGGGACGTACTACGTCACTTCCGGAGTTTTCCGCGGATTCGTTTAAACGTTATTATGGTTCATAACTTACTGGAACAAAACTGAGCATCGTGTTGTTGCTGGTGACACAATCACAGACTGTATGTATGTATATTGAAGCGATCCTGGCGTTAAAGACCAGCTGATCGCTGCCCGATTCTTTGAAATGAATGGCCGCATTGCATTGGGGGATATCGGCTTTGAATGCGTCAAGCTCGGATCATATCGTAATGTTCTTATTACAGCATAGCCTATACTGTAATATTTTACCGGTAATAAGACCGAACTAATATTATTAAAATAAAGAAATCAATACCATGATAACATCTAAATAAATGTTGATAGATGTAGCGTTATAGTTTAAAAAATATAAATCAACAAAAAAGCAACCCAGCTTCCCTGGCCGAAATAGACCGAAATAATAACATTAAAATAAATACATATAAACCATGATAATATCTCGTGAATAATGTTGATTAAAACAGTGGTTATTGGGCTAAAAATACCAATAATAACTGTCCCAGATTTCGAGTTAAGGGGCTGGGGCGTGTTTTTTTCTTTCGTCGATATCCGACGGTGAGGGAATAACATGAATGTCTATCTGTAGGACCCCCTCGTTGAAAAATAACGTCAAGGGTACCCCTATTTCGTTGAAACTTGACGCCAGGGTCCTTGACCATGCGTCATACATTTGACGAGTAGGGAGTGAGACTGTGTTGAACATATATAACTTTTCATTCAAACTAAAAAAAATTATAATATTTTATAGCAAAGTTATAAGTTGACTATTTTAATTGCATGATTATTTTATGTCAACATACAGTCATAACCTACTGTCGTTTAAAGTGAAACCAAAATAGGCTATAAGGCTGTCTGTGCGTCATAGCAAATAGGCTACAATTGACCCTCTATACATAACGGAAAAAACTTTGCGCCAGACTTGTCTGTAGCTTCTGGAACGACAGTCCGTCCGGCGGGTGCGACGCAGATCCGGGACAGCTGCGCAGACCAGACGCGCCACAACTGAAATATGTCCGCCCAGCGGGTGTGGGCCAGACCGGACACGCCACAACTGAATTGAGTCCGCTCGGCAGGTGTGGGCCCGTTCTAATACATCATGATGTGGGCCGGATCCACGGGAGTTGCGCAGACCGGACGCGCCACAACTGAATGGAGTCCGCCCGGCGGGTCTGGGCCAGATCCCCGGGAGTTATTACAACCGGACGCCGCCACAACTGAATTGAGTCCGCCCGAGGGTGTGGAGCCAAATCCGCAGGAGCTGCGCAGACCAGACGCGCCACAACTAACGGAACGCTTTTTCCTAACTGCAAAACCCCAACTCTATTTGAAATGCAAGAGAGACGGAGAGCGTCTTTAGGCTGTCTTTGTGATTATTGGTAAGTGCATTATACAAGTAAAATTGTAAAAGTAAACTGCTGTTGATGTCATGTTAATATGTTAAATATATGTGCGGCTAAACATAAACGTTTACAAACTTAGTTTACACTGACATTCTGACAACCAGAGACGTGTCAGACAATACGCTGGGTAGGCTAGTAGACCTATAGCTAGGCTATGCTTGTAGTAGCTATAGGTTCTTTTAAACATCCACAACTAATGTGAACAGGCTTTAAGGCTGAATCAGTGATCTTTGCTTATTGCAAAATTACTGAATATCGTGTCCATTGTGTGTTAGCTGCAAAATCGTTTGTTAGCGCTACCCACTAGGCTAAACCGTCTTTTGTTAGTTTTGTTAGTTTTTACTTAATCACACTCTCTCACTCATTCACTCACTACACACCACGTCACATTTGTGCAAGCATTTTACTATAATGTCATGTAATAAATAATCTTTGAATACTTAATCTAACATACTGTTTGCTTCTTTGCTTTGTGTGCTTTTTGTAGGCTACATCTTACAGGAGAAATGAGGAAGAATCGCATGTCTGACAAAGCCACGGACACGGAGATAAATCAATAGCCAGATCTGCCTTAAGACTGCGGGGGTGGACGCCCAACTAATAAGCAGTAAATATACCTACAGTAGGCGCAGTGTTCACATTAGGTTACTTGGTTTTGTATTTTTTTGTAATTTGAATAATTAACAATGATCTTTAACCATATGCTTTTTTCTTTTTGTGCATCTGGATTCCACGTCAGATGGTTGTTCATGCGTAGTTTTTCTCTTTTGCCTTTTTAAAATAAAAAATAAAAACTATTTTGAAAATTACAAATTGGCGTGGATATTTGTAAATATGAATCACAGATCAAGGGCCAGATGAGCCCCAGATGTAAAATATGAGTCTGGGCCAGATCGCGTACCTACGTCATGGCATTAATAACTGTACTGGGCCAATTCTGGCCCAGATCTGTCTCTGATCCGTAATTCCAACCTGTTCCGGTATTGGGCCGTTGGAACAGATGAGCCCGGCCCAGGTCCGTTTAGCGGATCTGCGCCAAATGCTAATGAAGACCTGGTCCAAATCTGGTCCAAATACATTTTGCTGTCTGGGAAGTTCTCAAAAACACTATTAGGGCTGTAAACATTAAACATCACAAAATTCACATTCATTCAACAGACCTAATATTTGTAGTTGCGTTACAAAAATAAAAAGTGATACAGTAACCCTAACCCATGAGGCCTTGTACAGACTGTGAAAAAACTTTCTCCAGTGGACAATAAAGACTATCATTTATATCAGGGGTCAGCAACCTTAGGCACCATGGCCACGCGGGACCTTAACCAATGGCACGCTGGCAATATGTGTGCAAGAGAGTTATTGGTGTGTTGAAATCATGGTTGAAATGCTGAAGCACTCTCTCATCCGCATGCCAAATTACAACGTTCACAGTTGCGCGACCTGTTATTTACGGTAGTTTGATTGACTCATATCTCTGACTGGGAACAATACAAAGAGGATTACCTATGGCTGCTGGGGCAAATGAACTAACGCTAGTCTTGTTACTGTAAGTAGGCTACATTAAAACCTTCGTGAGTTAAAAGCCAATACTTATTACAAATTCTTATAAACTTAAGCTGTCTGAAGAAACCATCCTCTCCGCTGGAGCGGTAAATATGGATGCATTATAAGACCAAAACAAATACATGTGGCTACTTAATATGCACGTGAATGACGCAATCGTTATGTTCATGGTCTTCATTCTTGATAATGATGCTGGTTGTGTTATTATTATTTTGCCATAGCATTGAAAATGAGGCATACAGGACCTGCTTATCAGTCCATTCATCATTAAAGCTGGGCTTTTCCACAACTTTTCGCTTCAGGCTCTTTGACAGTGATATTTTTGTCAGCCCATTTTCCACCAATCAGGACGCTGCATACTAAAACCATGTTTCCATAATAATAATATACAATAATAATAATTACAAGGTACTGATTATAAGAAATAAAGGTTATCAAATGTTGCTATGGAATACAATTACAGATTCCCTGGATATTACATTTTGATGTGATGTCATAATTAAACTTAATGTTGACATGGCACACTAATAAACAAGAAATTTTGAAAAGGGCACTTCCTATCAAAAAGGTTGCCGACCCCTGATCTATATCTATCTTCAGAATTATTTTACAATAGTTTTCATAAAAGTAGTTCAGTTTGTAGTCTAATTTCTCCCGCACCAAGATTATTTTTAAGATGTGTACTGAATTGTCTTACTATATTTAAAATAGAATTTTATTATGTATTTTACACAATTATATAATTTATATAATATACTACAGTGCAGCTGACATGATCAGATGATTATTCAATTAGTTGAGTGACGGAACTATTTGGATCATTTCCAGCATTTTGAATGGGAAGATTTAAAAGGTTAGATACTGAACTGCATTTCATTTTTACTCCTTATGTTATGTTAATCCTTTATTTGATAGGGACAATGCACATTAATGAACATCTGCATTGAAACAACAAAAACAGACGTAAACACGCCGGATTATAGCCACAGGGCTAATTTACATCCGTAGTCCCCAGACAAATTACAGAAATACAGAAATTACAACATACAAATCTAAAAAAAAAAGAAAAAGAAAAACAATACAAAAATGAATAAATACAGGCAAAAGTGAAATAGTCACTTAATGGTTACAAGACTGGTTTGCTTTAAGCCACACTTTAAGTTTGGTTTTAAAAATTATTAATGTCGGACATTCCCTAACACTGATGAGACTACTGTTCCAGAACTTACCAGCCTTCACAGACAAAGCATTTTGCCCAAAGGCTGTTCTTCTAAAAGCCACCTCACAGTCACCTCTAGAGGAGGCCCTAGTCCTGGCACCACTGTGAGTCTTTGTTTTGAAGAAGTCCGACATCGGAGGAGGGGCTAATCCATTTAACACTTTGTACACAAAGCAAGCATATTTGAAATGTTTAAAATTTTCCATACTTAATAGGTTATGTTTTTGTAAAATATTACAAATATGAAAGGACATTGGCTTTTTATCAAAGACTTTTAAGGCATTTTTATAGAGCGATTCTATTAATTTAAGAGTCTTCATACCAGACAATGTCCAACTTGTACAACAGTATTCAATATGTGATAAAATCATACAATGTAAAAACTGTTTGGCAGCCCCAAATGGTATAAAAGAACGAATTTGTTTAAAATTTCGTAAATTAAATTTCACTGTACTCAATATTCTTTTTACGTGTTTGTTAAAACTTAATGTGGAATCAAGAGTCATACCAAGGTGCTTAAATTCTGAAACAACTTCTAATTCTACTCCTCTTAAAAATACACCAGATTGTTTTATGTCTCGGGACTGTTTCGTGAACATCATGCAAACAGTTTTTTTGGTATTAAGTAGCAGACAGGATTTAAAAAGCCATTCATTTACAGGGACCAGGGCGGAGGTCAGGATAACAGAAGCCTCTTGAATACGTTTTGCACTTGTGTAGATGACAGCGTCATCAGCATACATTTGAAAATCAACATCAACATAAGTATTTGGAAGGTCATTTATATATAAAGAAAATAATAAGGGACCAAGTATTAACCCTTGAGGCACACCAACGGGGACATCCAAGAAAGACGATTTGACACGTTAATGTTAACACACTGTTTTCTGTGACGAACCAAACTCTTTCATTACATTTGTCAATATACTTTAAAGTACCTTTTCTTTTACTTTTACTGGAGTAACATTTTCAATGCAGGACTTCTACTTGTAACAGAGTATTTTCAGTGTGGTATTAGTACTTTTACTAAAGGATCTGAACACTGGTATGTTGTATGGATCAACTGATTCCTACTTTATGTGTATGACATCCTCCTGATGAAAAAAGAAATTACCTCATTCTTTGCAGTTGTGAGAAAAAGTTTTTTAGGAAGTGGTATCATGTGATAAAAGACACTTCTTTCAGCCCATACACAACTGTCCGGTAGAAATGAACCTAAATATTCATGTAGTTGGGCATGTTTAGCACTTAAAATGGTTTAATGTGCCACCCTGCAGCAGATTCTGAGCAAACTGCATGCCAAATTATAAATAACTTTTCTTTTAAAACTGAGGTAATCTGTGTGGAATATATATATATATACTACAGGTAGAGATTAAATATTTGTTGTTTCATGCTGGCTTTAACGTGGACGACACGGTGGAAAATATTACTTCATCCCTCATTAATTTTCCATCTTATATTAATTATGTCTTTTTATATGAAGCACTTGGTGCGATCTTACCCTCCTGTCTGCTCATATTTATCCACATGAATCTCGATAACTGTATGAAAATATTGAATATGTAAGATTTCATGTGCATAGCATACGCAAGATTAGCAGAACGTGTTATGTTGTAAGGGTTTAATGGTTGCGGGTGGGCATTAATTCAATGGACAATATTCTCTAAACTGTAAACAGAGCTGTTCGCTGCTGCACCACTGTGTGCTTTTACCATATACAGTTAAAGAAATGGACCAACAAATCCCGTTGCTCTGGACGGAGACCAGTGAAGGATATTAGAAGCACTTTTCCGGTGAGCGCTGAGCGTTACTGAGCAGCCTCCAACTGAGAGAGACAACGTAGATGTGACGTGAGCAACCTGTCTGAAAGTTGTAAGTCTTCTGGTAGCTGTGCCAAGAGAAATCTCAATCATTCCTGATCTTGCAGAGACGGAGAGTGTAGGTATATGTAAGGAGATAACATGGGCACAGGCTAATTATTGCTAACTAAAATGCTAGTTAACATTAGTAATTACACTTAAACAGCTAATGTAAGTCAAAACTGCTTCAAAAAAAAAAAAGCTTCTCCTGTACTATATGGTAATTTGTCTATTATGCGATGGACAAATAATAATGGACAAATAGAGTCTTTAAACGCTTCAGATGTAAACTTATTCACTGCCAAAGTGAGGTAAAAATGAATGGCAGTCAATGGAATGCTAACAGCCGCTGATGGCTTATTAGCATCAAAATGGCGCCATAGTAGGTACGTTTTGTGGAGGCTGGCTTTTACGCACGAGGACAGCAGTCAGCAGTTTAACTTCATTGATTATTTCAGAAGCTAAAAGTTGAGTGGTTTCCTTTTTCAAGTTCATAACTACAGTTTACAGTTTTGCTGCTTAAATGTCCTGAGAAGCAAAAGAATGAACTCTGTTGCTCCTGTGAGTAACATTACATCCAGGTACCGAACACACAGGTACGCACTGGGCTAACAGGTTTATGGTGCTCTGTTTATGCATGTTTCTGTCACCTCATCAGATGTCATCACAAATTTGGCCTCAGGTACCTGGCTCACTGATGTTTGATTCCTGATTTCTCAGTGTGTTGCAACACCCACGTACAGTTGCAGGAAAATAGTAACTTCTGTCTTTATGCACAAGGACAGCAGTCTGCAGTTTAACTTCATTGATTATTTCAGAAGCTAAAAGTTGAGTTATGTTTCCTTTGTCAAGTTCATAACTACAGTTTACAGTTTTGCTGCTTAAATGTCCTACACTATCAGCTAGAGTGGAATGACTGTGCACATGGAAACATTTAGCCTCGAGATACTGAAAGCAGCCTCTCTCTCATTCAAATACGTCTTTAAGGAAAACACTTAAAGGCCTACATCCCTACAATAGCCTACATCACTTAAAAAGCAATAGCCTACAAAGACCGCAGAGGGGGAGTGAAAATAACTTATTTGTCCCTCCACCTGCCTCTCAAAAGTCGAGCCCTAAACTTCTAAGTTAGTAGAATAATTCTTACCGTTTTCATCACAAAGTGTTTTTCCGGTCAAACCCAGAAGACACAAACACAGCAGATCCAGAAGAAGCTCCATAGTTGTCCATTGAATCGTTGGATCAGTTACTGTAACAAAGTCGGAGTTGATTTTTATTTATACTTTCATTTTCATCTCACCTGCTCTACAGGTGTCCCACCCAAAGCCTTCACAATAAAAGCACCCAAACACTCAAATCATTATTAATTATTGTCCCTGTCATTATTACAATTATGCTTTTAGCAGCAGGAGTATAATTTTAATATCCCAAGCTTTATTATTGTCTTATGTGATATATGGTATTTCTTTTCTCATTCTGTTGTATCTTCTCACTCACTGTGTTTCTGTCTCTAGAAAGGACTTTGTTCATGTGGCTATGAAAGTGGAAAATTTGCATACAGTTACACTAACTTCTTTTTTGTAAACTGTCTAAAATAAACTGTTGCATCACAACAGTGTTCATGTCTTCTGAATATAAACTGTGAGCAGTTTAAATAGAAGACTGATGTTACATGCCTTCAAAATATCAAATATTTCTAAATTACAGTGACTTGTGTCTGCAGACAAAGGTTTTCCTAATTAGTCTTATTATAATATCTACATCATTAAATAAATTATTAAAATGCTTTACGATGAGTCACTGAAACATCAGCCTAACTTCTCTTAAATTAGAGCTAAATGAATCTGATATAAGTGCTTAAACACAAAATAAATCTGATTATTTGAGACCTGAACATGAGCTCCATGTCAGATCTGAAGCACTTCACAATCTGATCCCCAGTGACTGTTTTAACCCAAATGAAAAACCTACAAATGTGCCAAACAGTTCACTGTCACAAACAAAAGTTTTAATGGAGATGTGTGTTTGCTGAGCCAGTTTAAAAGGTGGAACACAATGCAGATTAAAGTTGGTTTTAGGACAGCAGAGATGCCACATTGTTGGAAATGGAAGGTAAAACAATTTAATTTAAATAACAAATAACCCCTAATAAACAACAACCATGTTCTGCATTAGTGTAGCTTGAAGCTGAAGTTCTCAAACTGGGGTCCAGGGACACCAAAGGGTCCTTAGGGGGTGTTCAGGGGGTCTCCTCCAAAATAAAAGCTCATCTCACTGCAATACGTTGAACACGTGGCACTGTTTACACACATGCACACACCTGGCACACACACACACCCTCTTTGTATGTGTACAACACCTGGTAGAGAAAGCTGATCTGTCGCCACACGCTCACTACAATTCCTGTTTATCTGTAAGGTAAGAACCAGACACTGATGCATACGGTGCCTGAGTCCAACCGAACCGTGCCCTGACCCACCTCTTTCAAGCCCACCAGGGCTTGGTTTAGCATACCGAGTGATCACACTAGTCGATTACACCGGACTTTGTGCAAGGCTACTGCACTGCAACTTAAGAAAGCACATGCAAATACCTCACAATACAACAAATTAAGAAAATACATGCAGAGCTGAAAACTAGTGTATATTTTTTTAGAAATAAAGATGTTATGAATGTCTCAACTTAAAGTGATTTGTAATTTGTCAAACACATAATGATGAGTAATAATGATCGCAGTTAGTTCAACACAGATTTAAAGTTCTTTAAACAACATCAGACCTGTGATCATCATAAATGTGAGAGGTAGAGAGTGAAATCAGGACTCACTTGAGTTACCCAGGATGATTTTATTATTATTAACATATAACATTAGTTAGTGCTTGTGAAGTATTATCAACTTGACCAACAGTTAAACAGACATTTTATTTTCCCTTTTATTAAGCAAGCATCTTTAACTGTTTAATGAAACTACCCACCAACAAAAAGCTCAACAAATGTTTCATGTTGCTGAAGATCTAAAATATCATTGCCGTGTTTCAGTTCATCTTGAAAATGAAAGACTCAACCTTTGAACTGCTCACTCTCCTATTTTGCTGTTATTGTAATGACTGACTCTATCATACCTCTGTGTCATCAACTTCTTTCAGAGCATCTGTCTTCCGGTCTAACCGCTCTGATGTAATGTCCTGCTTGGTGCGGAGGGAACAGGGTAAAATAACATCTGTCTTTGTCCACGATCAATGATGACCCTGAAAGATAAAATCATGAATAAATCAGTATGTTTACATGCAAAGTAATTAAAGGGGTGGTTCAGAATTTTGGACATAAGACCTTATTTCCAATAAGTGTGTTATTTATCAGTGGAGACAGTTTTCAACACTTTTCATCCAGTCCTTCCAGTTGCAGAGTTCGCTGGTGCTAGGCTAGCGCAAGTCTGCAACAGTATCTGCTAGCCTGCCATCAACAGTCTTACCCACTCCACAGTACACCAAAGGCAAATAAATTATAACGCCAGACTATCGATGTAAATGTCCAACCCGGTCTCACGACAGTTTGTATAAATGTCACGTTATTCTTAATCTATTGCTACGTGTTCACGGAGACGTTTTTCTCGTTTTTTACGTGTAAATGTCACGTTATTTTCTCTGGGAAAGGACGCTGGGAGGCGGCCAAAAAGGACGCTCCATAAGCCGCGAGGCGCCCGCGAGGCAGCCTGCTGGGGACGTTCTGGACGAGGCGGCCGGGAGGTGGCCGAAAAGGACGCTCCCTAACCGGCTATTTCCACTGGATGCGGAAGGTCTGCGGAACGTCTCTGGAACGTCGACGGAGTCATTAGGTTTCCATTAAAGTCAATCTGTGTATTTCCACAGACTGCGGAACGTCTGCGTCCCGACTCCGTCCCAGTTCCGTCAGCCCTCCGCAGCAGATACACAGAGCTTCTATTTTTGACGGAAGACGGAGAGCTCCGCATCAATTCAGCACACGGCAGATAGTGCGGGACAGGAAGTCGAGCACAGAAACAAAATAAATATCCGGTTCATTTTCAAAATAAAATACACCGTGCTCACGGCGGATCATATTTCCCTTCACTACACCTTGAAAACACAGCACAGAGTCATTTCCCCTCTACTCCTCTGGATGGAAACTAACTGTTGTTGGTTTTGTGGTTCTATTCTATGTGAATTCGCGAGAACTTGTGGGTCCTCGTGACTACAGCTGTCAGTTACGGCCACAGCTGTTCCACAACAAATCCGGACCCGGTGGGTATTGACGGACGGCGGAACACGCAGCAGACACGCAGCGGAGCCGGTCCGCAGCTGTTACGCATCCAGTGGAAATCCCCGGTAACCCGGGAGGTGCCTGCGAGGCGGCCCGCTGGGGACGCGCCACAATAACGGGATGGCGGAGGCTGGGTTTAGGAAAAACCTTACGGGGAAAGGGCGCCTTAAACGCCGGAAGACGCGCCACAGTAACACGCAGGACAAAATGCCACACGGGAAACAAAGCGCCACTATCCCCGGGAAACAAAGCGCCACACCGGGACGCGATCCCCGCTCGCCTGGGTGAAAGTCCTGTGTTGTTTGACCCATCCACCACCCCGACAAACCTCCCTACGCGGATTTTCGGCTTTTTATATTACTCCCTTCCATTTTCATGCTGTGGCCACAAAATATGCTTCCCATTGAAATACATTACTTCACATTTTCGTGCTGTCCACCACGTAAAAAACGACAAAAACGTCTCTGTGAACACGTATCAATAGATTAAAATAACATCACATTTACACAAACTGCCTTGAGACCGGGCTCCCCTTGCATCACATTGCAATAGTTATACTTTGTTCCCTGTAGTTGGTAGCACAGGCTTCAACAACGGCAGAGTGATATTACTTAGGCAACCAAGAAAGCCGGTTCACATGACAATCACACAAGTTTATTTACCTGCCGCTGTCACTCATTGCTACAGAAGCAGAGTACATTGCCCGATAATTGCTTCAATAACAATGTACAAGGCCAGCTAGCTAGGTATCCTAACTGTAGTGTGCTTCTTTGTTTACTTTTCGGCGCAGTACTTCTAACCGGAGCAAAGTAAAATTCCACCGCTGCTGAGAAACTATTCCCTCAAAATGTAATGCGATCATTGAGATGCAAGGGTAGTTTTATTTCTAACAATCAGTTACGTGACAGTTTGATTCAAAGTTAGGTTTAGGTTTAGCGTTAGAAGCCGTTGTTTGTTAAGTTAAGCCGACAAAGGTTGGATGGAGCCGGCTAGCACTGCCAGCCATCTGTTTGTTGTTATAAAATAACAACAAACATTCTTGTTGCTGGTCTTGTTTTGCAAACTGTCCTCAGAAAATTTTTCGCACCGCCCTCCAGATTACGTATTTGCACATTTCAGTACAGTATCTCTCTTAATGCTACCCCACAATGACTGTTTATCCCATTCACTAAATCCCTTAGCTCCCCTGAAACACGTACAGTCTCATTTACTAGGTCTTCTCTATGGTACACCCCAAACTCCACCTTATGAAAATGATGGGCAGACATCTGGAGAAGCCATGTTGGGGTACTGTAAGGTTGTCCGAGTTTCCAACTCAGAAATCCGAGGTCAAGGGGCGCTTCTGACTTTTGACCTATTATTTTCAAGCTCAGAAGTCAGACAACCTCTGAGTACCCCAAGCTCATAATCCAACATGGCTGCACCATGCATCAAGTGAAAGCTTTAACATACAGTTTATTAGCTCTTCTGTCTAATTTGTGTCTCACTAAATCAGTGGTACACACAGTCCTGTCCATCTGTGGACATGCTGTTATGCTGTTTGTACGACAAAAACAGCCTAATGCATTGTTATCAACTAGCAATGGCTAACCTGGCTAGAGCTAATGAAAACAATGGAAATCAGACTTGTAAATGGAATGCATTCAACTCAGGTGTGACGCCATTCCCAGCCAAAATAACAACTGGTTATACTGGTCGGTGGTGTCTCTCCATAACACAACACAAGATCACACCTGTTCCACAAGCAGCAATTAAGACTCAGTTCCTTTCTAACATTTTGTTCTAAAATAAGGTTCCATGGTGGTCCACCAGAAGGGACTTTGCCTCTCTTTTATGACCTATCTGGGGTCACTGTCTTATCGAGGGGAGTGCAGGGTTAGGTGGGGTTGGTGTAAAGCTCCCAGCATCATCATCATCATCATCATTATCATCATCATCATCATCATCATCATCATCATCATCATCATTAACCTTTAGTTTTGCACTCAGAGGTACAATTGAGAGCAATCCCTCATTTTCAATGTAGCTGAGATTACATAAAATAAAATTTGGACTAAAATTACACTACAATTTAGAACAAAATACACCAAGAGTGTAAAACATTTCAAATACACTTATGTGAAATCAAATAAATAAAAAAAGAATCAAGATAAAATTACACCCAGAAACAGTACCATTTAACACCATCGCTCTAAAACTGCCATACATGTTTATCCAGCGTCTTTTTATCAGCTGAGAAGCAAAAGAATAAACTCTGTTGATCGTGTGAGTACCATTACATCCTGGTACCGAACACCCAGGTATGCACTGGGCTAACAGGTTTATGGGAATCTGTTTATGCATGTTTCTGTCACCGCATCAGATGTAATTAAAAATGTGGTTTGTTTCCGTGTCTCCTGCTCTTCTCTGGAAAGGTAACAAAGGGGTTGCAGGAATGAGTCATCCATCATGTGTTCTGGTTTCAGAATGATGAAGACAGCTGGGGAACAGCTTCTATCTAGTTAAAGCTCAGAAAGAATGTTGCATCTTGTCTAACAGGATGTTGCCACACATTCACCCCCTCAACTACAGTAATAATTAAACAGAATCTAAAGTTGATCAAAAATCACCTCCAACAGCTCCCAAATCATGAGGAAAAAACGTTGAGTGACATAATCCACCATTTATTGTACATGAAATGAAGCTTTACTACACTGAAGCTATCCCCCAGAGACATGAAGCAAATCAAGTTCATTCCAAGTCAATGATGTCTATTATACAGTAGTTATAGCCTACTGTAGTAATTGTTCTCTAGTCTCTCTAGTCTAGCTATTTTTTTTTAGTTAGTCTATTTAGTTATTGTAATTTGACCCTACATAAGGCCTACATTTGTTTATTTAACCTGTGCACGGTTTAAATGTTGCTCATTTCAAAGGGTAGCTATATAACCATGTTCCTACGGCGGCAATTTTACTGCATGTTACTCAATAAGAGTGTCTGTATCTTTTTATTTTGCTGATGGGCCATTGTTTGTCCGATGTTACATGCTGCTGCATTTAAAGTTAGCTGATGACTGCCGCACACAGTTCCGCTATTTCCTACTCCATATCATTCATTTCCCTTAGTATTGCTTTTATCTTCATGAAGTTCTTTTGAATAACAACCTTCAAGGAGAGAACAGTTCGGTAGTACAGACGTGTCTCAGCTGGATCGCTTCCTTAAAGCATTAAAGCAACACTAGAGAACTTTTTGTAACTTAAAATAATGTTTGCAAAATCGTTTCAGTGGTTCATCAACTCGTAACAGGGTGAACGGCACTTCTGCATTCGCTTTGCGGCTCTCTACCGGCTATAACCGCACTATGCAACTTTGCCAGATCAGGTAGCGGATCTGTAGTTCCAATGAGACATAATGGGACAATTCTGCTTCCAACCTGTAGGGTGGACCGAAGCGGGAAAAGTTTTCTAGTGTTGCTTAAAACAAACAAGCCATGTGGAGTCTATGTGGGCTTTACAAAATGCTTCAGCAGAATATTGTAACGATCTGGTCAACATGATATGATAAATGTAGCTTTAGGAGGCACACTCCCTCATACAGTAAGCTCCATCAAATAAGAACAGCTGATTTCTCAGGCCAGTAAACGGCTGTGTTCATATCACTGCTCCCCCTGGTGGATAGATAAACCTTGGCAACTAGTTTTTCACACACTGCTTAGGGGCGTTACCAGTCGGCCCCCAGCTCATTACATCATCGCGAGGGATTTTTCTTTCAGCCACGGCTCGGCCAGTGACCCTCCACGGACAAGCCAGGGCCCCAGCACAGAGGGAGAGGAAATTTAAGATGGCTTCATGTGTAGTCATCATTCCTAAAAGTACAGAGTTTACAATACAGCCAATATAGGTTTTATGGAGCAGTTACTTATTTCCTTGTGCCTGGGACAACAACACCCCTTTCCTGGGTGAAAGTCATGTGTTTTCCCCGGGACGTGAACTCCTCTCCACTGTTTGAAAGCCCTGTGTTTTAGGAGCCAAACATCCACCGAGACCTCCTCCCTACAGCAACAGTCAATGTGCTGCAGACAGTAATAAATACGTGGAATACATGTGAATTACAGTGCATTACTTTTCATAGCTATGTGAATGGTTAATGAGAGCAGCCTGCTGAGGTACACAGTAAAGGCCTAAAAACATATCTGTTAAAAGAATGCTTTCAAGTTCAACAATGTCCCACATTTTGTCATTTCACATGTAGCTTACTTGGAGCTCTGAAAACAAAAAAAGTAGGTGATGAATGTTAGAGACAGGCTTTAGATTACATTTATCTCATTTATTAGCTTTTATCCAAAACAACTTACAAAGAGTGCATTCAGCCATGTGGATACAACCCCAAAAAATGCAAGAGTCATGCAACTACAGTACATCAACTGAAAGTGCTATATTAAGATTGTTTTCATGTGACCCATGGCGTCCCCTGTTACTTCTTTCTATATTTCACTTTTCTTTCTTTGTACAGTGTTAGGATAATTTACCAAATAATGACAGAATCTTTGGAATTTACTTCAAAAGCTTGTTTTACTTTCACAAGCAGAGTCAGTCTACAGCACTAAACTGTAAGCACCAAAAAATGACTGACTAGTGATCTCAACAGAGGCTCTTTTAAGGAGCAGGGAGTCAAGTTAGTCATACATTTCACATAATCAGTAACTTTCTTCTTCATCTCTGGTAAGCTTGACATTTCCTCCCCATTATGCGCTCTGCCCTCAGGGGTGCATTATGTGCTCCTCGCAAAGTGACTCAGCTTTCATGATTAACACATGAAAGACTAGACTGGGTAAACCCAGCCCCATCTGGCTTCAATTTGATTTCGCTGTGCAGCTCAGACTGGAAACTTGTAAATTTTTCCATCTTGCTTCCATTACAAAATCTGCGGGGACCAATCACAAACTAGCTTATCCACCTGGCGCACTATTGGCGGGTTTAACACAATGACGATAGAGAAGCGACGGCAAGCAGCTTTTTGTTTACATTCAACATAGCGGCCACCGAAGCGCAGCAACCCGTTGGTGCCGCTGTCACTGCTACGTCACCCAGATCGTTGGTCTGATTGGTTGACGGACGTTCCAATTGCGTACAGAGTCATTTGAACTATGCCCGTTGATCACGCCTCTTGTGCTGAGAAAATACAGAGCAAACTCCCCAGACTAATGTTCAATCTTAAAAGACTGAGCTTGGTCTGGTGATAGCCAGACTAATGAAAGACAGAAATACTAAAACAGCAGTTATGATGCAAATGGTTTAACAAATAAAAATGAAACAGAACAGTTTGCTAGTAAGCATAATTTTCCTAACATGACAACATGGCATCATGACTTTGCGTAAATATACACGCCACTTTCATAATGCCAAATGGCGTGTTATTGTACGCATTTTCAGCTATCCATGTGTATGCCTACGCTGTATACAGCTGATGTAAACATACCCACCACGTGGCCTCGCCACGTTGCGTGTTATCGCGAGAGCGCAACGTACTATAGCGAGAACGTCACATGCCTGTTAAAAAAAAAAAATAACGACAAAAACACGCTTTTTTGCTGAAAAATCACCACACACAGGACACAAACCCGGCTCTCCCGGGTGAAAGTCCTGTGTTTTACCCATCCACCATCCCAACCTACCTCATTACTCGATCCCCCGTTCCTTTATACTACTCGCTACGGCGGAAATTGATTCGCAATGTAGGTCAATGGCGGCCGATTTGCGTTGATATACACACAAAAATGCGATTATGCGTCTTGATAACACGCAAAAACGGAATACATATTGGCGTGTCATACATACGCCAATTCATGAGATCAGTCTGAACATGAAGTTAAATCATGGTATTCCTTTTATGCTTAAGTTTCAGCTTTAAAAACAAAGAATCATGTCAATATTAAAGGTACTCCAAGCGATGTCACGTGTTTTTTAGGCTACAACATTTTTTGTCACATACAGCAAACATCTCCTCACTATCCGCAAGCTGCCAGTCCCCTGAACACACTGTACCACGAAGGTGGATCACTTGTTATCGGGTTCAATCGCCGTGGTAACTCATGCTGAACACCTAACCTGGTCAGGAGCAGGTTAAATTGGAGATTAGAGATCAACCGGGGTAAAAGCACCGCCTACTGACCAATCAATACTTGACTGATAACGGCGTCACCGTTCTTAGAAGAAGTGGAGCTTCGGTGCTGTGGGAAAAAAAAAAAAAAAAAAAAAGAGAGAGAGAGAGAGAGAGAGAGAGAGAGAGAGAGAGAGAGAGAGAGAGAAAAAGAAAAAAAAAAAAAAAAAAAAAAAAAAAAAAAAAAAAAAAAAAAAAAAAAAAAAAAAAAAAAAAAAGTGCACTCGCAAAAGTTAAAACATTTGGAGATGGACAACCCTGTTAACATTCACTGAAGGGTATCTTTATGAAAGATATAGATTTTAAGAGGAGTGAATTACATATAGGCTATTTGTCGGCTTCTTCAGCAGTGTGTTGCCAATATGCACATCGGTTAGAATTATCTTCTGATATTTTGTTATTGTCTCTCTCGATCGCTTACCACTGCCAGGGTTTCAACTGAAATAAAAGAATAAAGCAAACGACAGTTCATGGAATGCAAAAGTGTAATTATGGTCAGATCTTGTGCCTGACTGATGGGGAAGTGACCAGTGTATCTAATGTAGGCTATTATAGTGGATGTATTAGCCTACTGTATATTGGCCAGAATCTGCCTTTGGGGGAGGAGGGGGGCATATCATAGTGGGGCCTGGGTAAGTTTTAAGCATCAACGACTTCATTTCCTGCATTTCGATACACTTTAATGCAGCAATTTACGGTAAAAATACCTTTATTCGGCCTATAGATGTTAAGAAAAAAGCACGGATAACAATTCAAAATTTATCAAAAATATAATGGAAAGTAGCCTATGTTGTTACGTGTCATTGGGCATTTTTAAGTGGGTATATAGAAATCCTGGAGCTCACTATTACGTAGACTACACCAGTGGAAGTGATATTGATAGGATAAGCGTTGTGATTTACATAAAACAGCGTCGTTTTTTTTTCTGCCAGCTTTCCTTCCTGCATTTTGCCTATAAAACCGTGTTTGTGTGAATTATAGTTTGCTCTTCTTGTTTAAAATATGCGGCTCTGGTAGATGTTTGCGATTGGTCGTGGTACGCAAACACCGCCTCTTTTATGTGAACGCGCGTGCCACTGGATTGGGAAACCCTGAGTTGACTGAACTAGTTGATAACCAGCGTCGTGACACAGGTTATGTGGGACCGCGGTTGTTAGGGTTAGTGAAGCCGGATAACTGAAAGAAATCCAGGGCATGATGATCTTGATTCGTAGTACAGGCCTCGGGCCCACAAAAACATACACAAACAGTGTTCCAGCATTTAGCTAATAACCGACAAGAAGGATTTGGGGTGGGGGTTTGAGGGGGTTGGTATGCTGAAGCACGGAAGGGAGGAGGAGGGGACGGGATGAGGAGGAGGGAGGAGCGAGCTAGTCTCAGTTTTTTTGAAAATACTTTGAACGTCAACAAGAAGTAATGTCACCCAACATCGCTTAGAGCACCTTTGCATTTTTTGTTTTTTAAAATAATTTTTTGGGCATTTTAGGCATTTATTTATATAGGACAGCTGAAGACATGAAAGGGGAGAGAGAGGGGGAACGACATGCAGCAAAGGGCCCCAGGGCGGAGTTGAACCTGCGGCCGCTGTCGAGGAGCAAACCTCCACACATGGGCGCCTGCTCGACCAGGTGAGCCACCCAGGCGCCCGATATTGACATTTTATTTAAGATTTTCAATAGTAATGTTTAAAGGGCTGCAACTAACGTATTATTGTCATTGTCAATATATCTGTGGATTATCAGAAAATGGTGAGAAATGTGGATCAGTGTTTCCCAAAGCCCGAGATGATGTCCTTAAATGTCTCGTTTTGTCCACAACTCAAAGATATTCAGTTTACTGTCACAGAGGAGAGAAGAAACTAGAACAATTTGTTTTCATGAAAAATGACTAAAACCGATTCATTGATTATCAAAATAGAAGACGATTAATTTAACAGTTTACAACTAATCGATAGATTGATTAATCTTTCTAGCTCTAAATTAAAATGACAGAAGGCACTATATAACTGAATTATTGGTTAACAACATAAACAGTGCAAGAACGGTAAAAGTGTACTGTACATACATAACATTTTAACAGCTTGTGATAGAGACAGACAGGAGAGAGAGAGGATGAGATGCAGCAAAGAGCCCTGCCCCGGACTCAAACCCGAGTGGCTGCAGTGAGGACTCAGCCTAAAGTACACGCTGCACCCGGTGATCCACCAGGGCGGGGAAATTGTACAGCCCTCGCTCCTGCTTTTTTTGCAGATGAGGATTTCACATTATAACATTTGATAAGTTTTAACATTGTCTACATTTTAAATGGATGTCTGCCAAACATCACATATATGATTATTGTGACAGAGACTGGGACTCCAGCTTAATAAGATTCTGACTGAGTAGCAAGATATGAATTCAATTGTGATTCTGTGAGAATTCACAGATCCAGTTTCTCTTTTTTAATCGTCCCCTTAACATTTAAAGGAATCTACATGTATGTGTGTGTGCTCAAATATAGAAAGAAAATAAAGGATACAATATGAATTACTAAACATAGATTAATTAAGAAGTTCCCATACTTTTAGAGTTACACAGCACATTGGCCAGGAGTCATTACACGCCTCCTAGCCTATCTCAAACATCTCAAACATCTCTCAGATAAGGCCAGGGATGATTGGGAATGTCTTGCTGCTTGTCTGCCTAATCTCTGGGATCTCGGTTTTCTTCATTTTTCAATCATGTCGCCGTCCATACTACTAGTGCTAACGTTACCGCCATCAAGCTGCAATTATTTTGCGATAGAATGCAGAATGCGGCCGAATCTGTCGAGTCGTCTTGTAGTGGTGCGCATACCTGCGTCAAAGTATCCCGTTTTGGCCCGGGAAAGTCCCGGTATTTTACCCTTCTTTCCCGCCGTCTCCCGTATTAAGTATTTTCCCGTAAATCTCCCGTATTTTAACCTGCGTTATTAAAAAATAATACCCCGGGTCCGGCAGAGTAAAAAAAAACATTCCCAATCTGAGCTCTGTCACTAGCCTCGCGATAACTGCCACCTGCCGTAGCCTACTACAGATACTGTAGATGGCAGTTGTCGCGAGTTTAGTGGTGAGGTCCAGATGATGAGATGTAACGCAAGGAAAAAAAAAAAAAAAAAAAAAAAAAACGGATGATGGACGCTTCGACAGAGACGGTGCGCTGCCAAAACTTCTGAAGGCTTTACTATGCATTCCCCATAGCAATGCAAGTTGAGAAAGGGTGTTTAGCATGGTACGAAGATTGTTACAGAGAATAGGATGACGTTAGACAACAGAACTGTTTGCGCTCTACTCTTGTGGAAACCACTCTGTAAACCACTCTGGCCCAGCCCCCACAACACTCCTTCAAAACAATCTTAAAAGAATGCAAGTCTGCAACAAATTTATACAATAACTCACTAAAGAGGTAAATAAAAGTTATGTGAAATGAAAAGAAAAACTGTAAAAGAAAAGCAATATGAAATGAAAAGAAAAACTGTAAAAGAGAAGCAATATGAAATGAAAAGAATGTGTGGAATGAAAATAAAATGTAAAGACAAGCAATGTTATAAATTGTAAATGTTTTCAGCATTCTGCGTCAAGTGGTGATTTTAGCTTTCTTGTACACCTGTCTTAAAATGTAAGGGATACTGGAGCTTGGTTGGGGTGGTGGGACTGCTCGCGGTGGGCCCGGAAAATTTCCCTTATTTTCAAATCAAAACTTGACAGGTATGGTGGTGCGTTAGATGCAACGTAGCCTACAGTATATTACCATCCAATTAGATTGAATTCGGGTATTGATCACGTGAAAAATAATAACGGTAACTCCAGTGAAATTATTTGAAACTTGCTAGTGAGGACTAGATTAGGACCGTATTTGAAAGCTGATGCTGGTTTCAAACTTCGCCCCCGGTGTGTCTGTAAAAACACGGACAACTTCTCTCTTTTGATGCTTGGGAATGACGTTGCGTTAGCAGCGACGGAAACTCGCGTTACACGGTACAGATCCACTTTTGCGACCGCACTGGCCGGGTGGTGTCGCACGCGACGTATATAGCCATGGTTGATGCTGCCAGCGCTAACCAGCAGCTGATTGGACGAACCGTGGCGTGAGTGTGGCTACTCGAGAATTTCAACAGAGTGTCATGGCGGACTCGTTGAGAATACGATCTCGTATTTTACAAAAATAGTTCACCGAAACGTGTTTCTGAAAACATTTTAAGCGAGAAATAGGCCATGCAGTTGCTGAATATGTCTTCATTTCAGATCAACAAAGGTCAGTTTGAAAGATTTTCGTCTACTTCTACTGGATAGTCGCGTCGCGTTCAACGCGATTCATTTGCATAAAGCTGGGCATCGGCAAGCTTTTTGACGCGCAGCATTTTTTCAAATGTAGCGCTGCCTTCCCGGAATGCTTTGCAGGAGCGTTGAAGTCGCTTGACATCACCCATAGGAATAGAGCAGGGCGCGACGCGACAGAAGCGTCGCATGGAAAAGTGGATCTGCACCGTAACAGGTGAAGAACACAAACAACTAAATCACTAGCTAACCTACTTTAACTGTGCAGGAACTATAGACCAATACAACAACAGGCTTACATGAACTGACAACATAAGTTATACGACTTACAGTTCTCAAGGATGCACACACACCATCTCAACTGATTATCCTCCGGACAGCAGTCTCTCTTTCTTTTTTCTCACTTTTTTCTGTGTGGCGCACACGCCCGCGCTATTCTCCGACATTACGACCTCTTGTACAAAACTAAAGTAACGGGGCCAATTTTTAAAATGTAAGGAGTAGAAAGTACCGATATTCATGTTAAAATGTAAGGAGTAAAAGTAAAAAGTCGCCACAAAAAAAAATAGTAGAGTAAAGTAGAAATATCCGAAAAATCTACTTAAGTGCAGTAACGAAGTATTTGTACTTCGTTACTTCCCATCTCTGGAAGAGACTAATGCTCTCACTGTGAAAGACACAGGTAAGCTGCTGTTGTACCATAGTGTGTGAATAAGCAAACATTATCACTGAAAAAAATGCTTTTCTTACTTAGTATTTTACTTGTGTTGTCCGCGAGGCCAGATGAAAACCCCAAAACAAAGACATAGCATAATCTATGTCATTCCTTGCTTTACAACATATATAACGTTGTCAGTATAACAGGATAACCATATAATCACTTAGATAGATGTGTTTTGAGAAGCAAACTATATCATTGCTTAGAGTGTGTGTGTTGAAACCCCCAAAAAAATAACATATATCTTGCTTATATATTAATCTGTTTTTGCTAATATATTAATCTGTCTTTTGCTTACATACTGATCTGTTTTGCATTTTATGACAGAAAAAGCTCTCACTGAGAAACTGTGAAGAGTAGGAAAGCACCTAGACAGATAAGAAGAGCACAGGCAGAAGCTGCGGCCTTGACTGGTGCATGCAGCTGTGTGTGTGTGCGTCTTGAAGGCACGTGTGTGGCCATACACAGCACACCAGCTGTAGAGTTCATGAAGTTCATTACTGTAACGTTATTTGTGAAGTGTTTCCTACATTACCTTACAAGGATAGGGAAGTACATATAGTACGTCCCTTTTGATAATTTTGGGAGGAGTAAAATGTTTTTCGTGTATAAATATGAGTGTTTTTGTCGAGTAGCGGCCCCTTTCGGGTGCCCCTTTCTGGGTGCCTTTTGAGCCCTTTTGGGTCCCTTTTGGGCTCCCTTCGGGCTCTTTTACCCGAGTACTTCACATGGCATCAGGATGCCATGAAGCCTTCTCCATCTACCCTTGCACTTTCTGTTGCATTGGGAAAGATTCATTATGCCCCTCTCAGCTGTAGAGGGGTTCCCTTGCGATCGCTGAGTGTAAGGGAGGAAAAGAAAAAGAAAAAAGACTATCTCTGAGAAGCGGCTTCGAATACCTCTGTTAAACAGAGGCCAAAAAGTGCTTCTTCTCTTTTAGTTTGCCCAGACGCTCTTTTCGCTGCGTTTTTTATGGAAGATTTATTTGCCCTCTTTGACACCGGAGAGGAGATTACCTGCACTCATATGAGTGTGGGAGACACAGAGCCAGGAGGAAAAGAGAAGCAGCTTTAAATACCTCTGTTAGAGCAGAGGCTTTATCTTTATTTTTAATTTTATTTTGCTTTTAATTTCTGCTTTTGTCACAAAATAATAAAAATCACCTGAGACCCAACTCTTGCCAGTTCCTTATTTTTCTCGGGGATCGTCTTGCCCGCTGTCAAGCAGGGAGGGTTTCCCCCCTTACGGGGGTTAGCGACTCCTCTTTAACCGCCCGTGGAGAGTTGCGTCCCGGCGGGGATGGACTTGGACACGCAGACCTCCTGTTATCTCCTAGTGGGAGTGCATTTCCCTATCCGCGCGGCCTGGTCAGAGCCTCTGAGCAACCCCCTCTCTCAGTTGGGCGACCAAGAAGGGCAAGGCGGGCGTCCTTGAGAAGGAAGGGACCTCCGATGACCCTGGGAGGACGGCTGAGACCGTGAGTACTAAAGAAAAATCATTGGTTTTAAAGATCCCCTCGGGCAGTGCTTGTCATATACAGGGGGATAAGAGCCTGTGTTTTTTGGGGACGTCTGGTGTAGTGTGTATCTAACCTCTTGTCTCGCCTCCAGGTTCCCTGATCCGGGCGAGGGCCTCTCCTTAGACGGAGGGCGTGTGTGTCTCTATAAACTAAATTAATCAGGGAAGCGTCAAAAGCAACTCCTTTTTAGTATAGGTCAAAACATCCGCCCCGCTGACGGGCAACTGGCGTTCGTCCGTACGGCAGAAGAGGGCACTTGAAGGACCGGGGGTTTGCTGAGGGGAAGGCAATAAAAAGGGGTTGGCTCGGCCACAGCGAGCGACGCAACGCCTCAGCAAACTGCCACACCGGTCTACACTTGTTTCCAGTTCAAATATCTAAATATTCTTAATTCAAGATACATTTCATAGACAAGTGAAATGGCATAAGAAATTATGGGTTACACTTAACTTTAAGTTTTCTACATAAGAGTGAAATGACACTGTCATGAACGTGTCATAAAACATTATAAACAAGTCATAAACGTTTATGACATAACTCTTTTTTAGTAAGTGTCATTCGGTTTTGTCATGACACGTTATGGTTAGGGTTAGGGTTCATGTGTCATGACTGTGTCAAGTGTTACCAAATTATGTCTTAAAAATTAATTCAATTCAATTTTCAATTCAATTTTATTTATAGTATCAAATCATAACAAGAGTTATCTCGAGACACTTTACAGATAGAGTAGGTCTAGACCACACTCTATAATTTACAAATCCCCAACAATTACAGCAATTCCCTCAAGAGCAAGCATTAGCAGTGGCTATTGCGACAGTGGCGAGGAAAAACTCCCTTTTAGGAAGAAACCTCGGCAGATCCAGACTCTTGGTAGGCGGTGTCTGACGGTGCCGGTTGGGGGTGTGATGAACAGTGGCAATAAAGTGATTTTGTTTTTTTGTTGTTGCCTAAAACAAGCTAAATCTAAAACAATTATTTTTCTTACCCCATTGGCAGATAATGTAGCTTGTTTTAAGCAAAAAATCACTTAATTTTGAGGTGTTTTTTCATACTTGTTTAGTAAATGCATCTTGATGTAAGATTTGTTTTGGATATTTGAACTGGAAACAAGACAAAAAAAAAACTAAGTAAGAAAAGCATTTTTTTTTGCAGTGATCACATTAGTTACAATATAACAACTTTCTATGCCCAAGTGTTACTAGTGACCCATTATGTTTTTAATCAAACGATAGTGAATATAATATATCTAATAATATAATATATATTTTTCAAAAATACAATGAATTACAAGGCTGTAGAGAACAGTGCGCCTATTGCAGACTTATATTCGGAGGTTTTAATTACATTATTTTAATACAGTCAGTCGTGAACTAAAGTGGGCCGGTCTAAGGCATGAAACTCCAGGGCTGAAAATTAGTCCCAATCCGGCCCTGCAGGGCAGCAGTTTTCAGATTACATTATGTGCTTACATAATTGGAAAAGGGTCCTCCAATGTTTTCTCAGTTAGCCTTTTAAAATTATATCAGATTAGTAAACAGAATGTGCCTTTGGAACATTGGATGAATGGTTGCTGATAATGGGCAATGTAGATATTGCATTAAAGATCAGCCGCTTCTTTCTACAACAGTCGAGAACCCTTTTGCAATTATGTAAGAACATAATGTAATCTGAAAACTGTCACTATTAAAGGTCCAATATGTAATATTTGTACTGTAATAAATCCAAAAATGCCTCATCAGATATTAAGGAAACATGTTAAACTGAAATACTATCTTTTCTGACAACAATGCTAATGTCAGTATTTTTTCTTTTTGAAATTTAAATTCCGTGACGGAATTTCTGTTTATGTTTTGATCTGTGTGTTGTTATCAACGGCCCAGTTTGACAGCCAGGCCGGGTTGCCAGATATACCTGTAAAAACGTAAATCCAGCGCGCTACAGCTGTAACGGTAGTACAGCCATGAAAGCAGCAAACAAACAAACAGGATCAACAGAGATAGATTCTACCCGACCTAAAAAAAAGAAAACAGCATTTTTCTAACAGTTGCGTGACCAGAGACGTCACAACCCCCTGGTAAATATTGGAGATGTATTTGAAAGATGGAGACAGCTTCGATCCCAAAAGGACGCAGAATTGGCTTATTTCCTCCTGAACAGGTAAGTATTAGCTTCAGGCTAATTTATCACAGCCACTAGGGACGGGCATTTTATGTAATTTCAACATTTGTGTACTCACATTGAATTATATAGCTAGAGTACCCGAGTTGGTTACTCGCAAAAACAATTGAGACACAGCCGGTAAAGTGATCCCGACTGGTCCTGGCTAACGCCGCCATGCTAACCCTGCTAACTGCTAACATTACCGGGAGGACCAGGCAAGCAGCCCATGGCTGTTTACAACGTGTAGTTAAGCGGCTGGAGCCGACAACGGTTAGTTATTTTAAGCCACGAGAGGGGGGCTGTAAATCGGGAAGAGAGGACTATGAGTTTGCAGTGTGTTTAGCGATTGTTGCCGTAATTCTAAGCCAATGAAGTGTGTTCAGTCGGCAAGGTAGTGGTATTTTTAGCGTTTCGTATTGTAATTCTAAGCCGAGGAAGTGTGCCTGACTGGCGTGTGGAGAGGACGGTGATGTTGTTGTGTTTTTAGCGGTTCATACTGTAATTTTAAGCCGAAAAAGTGTGTCTGTCAGTTGGTTACAGAGCTCCGCATGAGCACGGGCTTTTATGACTATCAATATAGCCAGCATCTAACGTTAGCTACTCCGATGTGCTGTGGAGTAATGTCTGGCAATGTGAGACTAGCATCTAATGTTAGCTACTCTGCTGTGCTGTTGAGTAATATCTGGCTATGTGAGACTAGCATCTAACGTTAGCTACTCTGCTGTGCTGTGGAGTAATGTCTGGCTATGTGAGACTAGCATCTAACGTTAGCTACTCTGCTATACTGTGAAGTAATGTCTGGCTATGTGAGACTAGCATCTAACGTTAGCTACTCTGCTGTGCTGTGAAGTAATGTCTGGCTATGTGAGAAAAGCGTCTAGCAACATTGTTGTGAATGCTGCGGTCTCAGCCTGGCAACCCCCGTGAACTTCGAGTCTGGGCAGGAGGGGGCGGGGGAAACGACTCCAGTATTTTGAATTGGTAGTGCAGTAACTATTTTAACCGCTAGCTGCCAGTATTACATACAATATTACATATTGCACCTTTAAGGTAGGTTTGGTCATCAATCATATATAGTATACTAGGCTACTTTTACATTTGGTGAAGCTGCATGTTTCAATCAATTATTATAAATTGAACTGTTAGCGAATGATTTCAACTTTTTATTCAATAATTTAATCTGCAGATATATTTGTTTTAAGACATAGTATTTTGTATTTTCTCAAATTAGTTGTGCTACTCCTAAATATTTCCACGTACCACCTGACAACTTGATTTCTTCATGAGGTTTATATCTGACGGATTAAAACCCACCCAGAATGTTTGACCTGTGATTATATGAAAAAAGTTGTAATAATATAAAACCATTTACACTTAAAACCAAAAAGCATCTCTCTGCTGGTGAGTGACGTCATGGCACCCTCTGGTGGACACCAGCAGGAACTACAAGCAGAGCACCAGAAAACAAATACACACATTAAAACATGTTTACAGTTTTTATTATATTAATTTAAAGGTCCAATATGTAATACTAACAGCTAGTGTTTAAAAATGTTACTGCAGTACAAATTCAAAATACTGAAGAGAGTTGTCTCCCCCGCCCCCTCCTTCCCAAACTCGAAGTTCACGGAGGTTGCCAGGCTGAGACTGCAGCATCCACAACAATGTTGCTAGATGCTCGTCTCACATAGTCAGACATATTGACAGTCATAGAAGCCCGTAGTTACACGGAGCTCTGTAACCAACTGACAGACGTTGAATTACAGCAACAATCGCTAAACACACTGCAAACTCACAGTCCTCTCTTCCCGATATACAGCCCCCCTCTCCTTGCTTAAAATAAATCACTGTTGTCGGCTCCGGCCGCTGAACTACATGTTGTAAACAGCAATGGGCTCCTCCGACGTTAGCAGTTAGCAGCGTTAGCATGGCGTTGTTAGCCAGGACTAGCCAGGATCACTTTACTGGTTGTGTCTCAATTGTTTTTGTGAGTAACCAACTCGGGTACTGCTATATAATTCAATGTAAGTACACAAATGCCCGTCCCTAGTGGCTGTGATAAATTAGCCTGAAGCTAGTGCTTACCTGTTCAGGAGAAAATAAGCCAACTCTGTGTCCTTTTGGGCTCTAAGCTGTCTCCATCTTTCAAATACATCTCCAATATTTACCCGGACGGATTTGTTACGTCACTGGTCACGCAACTGTTAGAAACATGCCATTTGTTTTGTTTTTTTAAGTCGGGTAGAATCTATCTCCGTTGATCCTGTTCGTTTGTTTGCTGTACTACCGTTACAGCTGTAGCGTGCTGGGTTTACGTTTTTACAGATATATCTGGCAACCCGGCCTGGCTGTCAAACTGGGCCGTTGATAACAACACACAGGCCAAAACATAAACAGAAATTCCGTCACGGAATGTAAATATCAAAAACCAAAAATACTGACATAAGCATTGTTGTCAGAAAAGATAGTATTTCAGCTTAAGATGTTCTTAATATCTGATGAGGCATTGGTGTCATTTTTGGATTTATTACAGTAAATATATTACATATTGGACCTTTTAAATGTTTTGATCTCATACACTGACCCCACTTCATACATTTATATTTATTTCATTTTTAGTATTTCTTTTGTACTACTATATCCGTTTGTATTAATGGTTATTATTGATTAAGTATTTAGAATAATTCATTTAAATAATAAATAATAAATAATAGATTTATTTTTAATGAAAATGATCTAAATAAAAGTGATATCGGGTTACAAAATAAATACATAGAATTTATTTAAATTTAATTTAAAAAAAGTGTTGTCAGTAAATGAGATAAAAACATTCAAATTAAAACAATAAAAACTGTGAACATCAGTATCCGAATCAGCTTTATTGGCCAGGTTTGCGTAGACAAACAAGGAATTTAACTCCGGTAATCTCTGCTCTCAAAGTACAACACTTAACATATTCAAGAATAAAAATAAAAACAGAGATGATGGTAAGAATATAAAAAATACAATAGTGTACAGTATAACAATACAATAGAATTTACAATTTTACAAAAAATATAAAATAAGAGGGAAGGAAATTTGCAATATCAGTCAATAGTCTGAGATTTAAGGATTTAAATGTGAGTACAGTGCATGCCACATCAGTGCAATGGTAATATATTAATAACAATATTGTAATTGTAGGGTCGAAATAGACATGAGGGAGATGAGCAGAACAGTGTTGATTGACTTTGTTCAGTGTAGGGGGGGCTATTTCTGAGTGTTCAACAGAGCGACTGCTTGGGGAAAGAAGCTGTCTCTGTGTCGACTGGTTTTGCCGATCAGTGCCCTGTATCTCCTACCAGAGGGAAGGAGGGTGAACAGTTTGTGACCAGGATGTGAGGGGTCTGCAGAGATTTTTGCTGCCCTTTTCCTGACCCTGGACCGGTACAGGTCCTGGATGAAGGGAAGGTCAGCTCAAGTGATCCTCTCTGCAGCCCTAATTGTCCATTGCAGTCTGGCCCTGTCCCGTTTGGTGGCTGACCCAAACCAGACAGTGATGGAGGTGTAGATGACAGACTGGATGATGGCTGAGTAGAAAGTGGTCAGCAGCTCCTTAGGCAGATTAAACTTCCTTAGCTGTCGCAGGAAGAGTAACTTCTGCTGGGCCTTTTTCTGGACACAGTCAATGTGAGGAGACCATTTTAGGTCCTGTGAGATGGTTGATCCCAGGAACCTAAAGGAATCCACCTTGGCTACTGTGTCGTTCTGGATGGTGGTGGTGGGGGGAGTCTTCTTGGGGTTTAACTCCAGGTGGTTCTGACTGCACCATTGGACCAGCTGTTCCACCTCCTGTCTGCAAGCAGACTCATCACCATCCTGGATCAAACCAATGACAGTGGTGTGGTCTGACGTTTTACAGACGGGTTCCTTGAGGCACAGTCATTGGTGTAGAGGGAGAAGAGCAGTGGGGAGAGGACACCCCCCTGTGGGGCGCGAGTGCTGATAACATGTTACGCTCCAGAGACATGCAACCTCTGACATATATAGCAACAGAAAACAAAAATATTTTAAAAGAAAATTGAGAATAAAATCTTAATATTCAGAAATAAAAAAAAATTAAAAAAGGAAAACTAATTTAATGGAGTAAAAAAAGTATAATAAAATCATAATATGCAGAAAATAAATAAAATGTAAGAAGACAAAGTGATTATATGAAAAAAGTTGTAATAATGTAAAACCATTTACACTAAAAAAGCAAAGCAAAAAAAACCCAAAAGTCTGTATACTTACAAAGTTCTCAATGCTTCGGTTAACATTTAGGGACCTTCATTATGCTACCGTTGAAGTTTGGTGATATTTTGAGCCCCTTTAGTGGTATGAATAGCGATTTGTTTTTACTTTCCCTGTGGCCCGAATACTAGCGTTGTAAGCTAATCAGTGGTCCGCGCTAGCTTCTTTCAAGCTACAAACACATTCGATTAGCATGAAAACATGTCCCAGAGAACGATCGAGTTCTCTGGGTTATCATCATATCATCACGTAAAAAAACTCTTCAGAGAAACAACCCAACACTGTCTAAACGCTAACATCTGTTATAGGTTCATTTTACGCCGGAATTGTCCTTTAAGAGGGAAGTTAGCTAGAGGAGAGCTGTCCTACACAACGACATTCAGGTGGCTCTGTTTTTGCTGGACGTGGGGAAATCCAGTTTGGCTTTTCTAAATGGACGTTCATGTTCGTCTTACTACCAACACAAGGATATAATTAGCTAACTTTGGTGAATACAACATATAGGAGGAGGGAAGGGCTAGCTAGCCTCCGTTTTGTTTGACAATACTTTGAACGTCAATAAGAAGTGACATCACCCAACATCGCTTAGAGCACCTTTAAATACTTCATTAAACATTATACTGCCTAAAGATCAGACTGGAACAGGAGATAAATAAAGGGTTATCATCATATCATCACGTAAAAAAACTCTTCAGAGAAACAACCCAACACTGTCTAAACGCTAGAAAATAGAAAAAGACAACATTAGGGACATCCGAACAAATGATCAGTGTTCATATGAATGTTTCTTTTTTTTTACATGAAATCTTTATCTGCTGTTGAGCATGTTGTCCTCTGGGTTTCAGCTGGGAGCATTTTAACAAGAAATCTGATGTTACATGCTTCAAAATACCAAAATATCCAAATTCTAGTGACTTGTGTCTAGAGACAAAGGTTTCCTTATTAGTCTTATTTATATTATCTTATATATGACAAAATAAATGACTTGAAATGCTTTAAGATGAATCACTGAGCATTGACCTAACTTTTGTCTAGAGAGAGCTAAATAAATGTGATCCTTTGAGACCTGAATATGAGCTCCATCATGTCACATCTGAGGCACTTTAAAATCTGATCCCCAAAAAATATTTAACTGTTTAAACAGAAGTGAAAATAAAACACCTACAAATGTGTCATTAATTAATTAATAAGTTTTCAATAAAATTCTAAAACTGTAAACAACAAATCATGGCTCTTACATGCATTGATCAGAGGTCAGCTAAAGAGGAAAAACATCTTTTAATTAAAATCTTTAACAACTAACCCCTGAGAGACAACAACCAGCGTCTGCAGCAGTGTAGCTTGAAGCTGAAGTTCTCAAACTGGGGTCCAGGGACTCCAAAGGGTCCTTAGGGGGTGTCCAGAGGGTCTCCTACAAAATAAAAGCTCATCTCACTGCAACATATAAAACTCTCTGCACTGTTTACATCTTTTTAATACTAAGTCACTAAAAATAAAGTAAAGTAGATACAATTTGAAAGCAACTTTGGTCATTGCTCTATATTCATCCAGGTTTTGGACTTTAGACTTTTTAAACTCTTTATCCAACACAACCCACTCACTTGTCCACTGTTTATCTACATGTCCAGTATGTTGCAAAAACACACACACACGTTCTCCAAAACCTGGAGGAATAAATTCATATGCAAGTTTCAGCTGAAAAAACACACGGTCACACTGCAAAGAATAATGTCAATATTGACTTTTAATTCAATATTTTCAATAGTAAAGTGTGAATACATTTAAATGGAAATTACATAAAGGCACTATATTATCACTTAACAACATAAACAGTGCAAGAACATAGTAAGGTGTACTGTAGAGACTTTGTCTTGTCATATGAAAGTAAAAATACATTACAGTTAATCATTTTTTTTTTTTTTTAGGATACATTTTTGGGCATTTCTGCTTTTAAAAGATACACAGGAGAGAGAGGGTATGACATGCAGCAAAGGGCCCTGTGGCGGACCAAACCAAAGTCACCATGGTGATGACTCGGCCTAAAGTACCGGCTCTACCCGGTGACCCCCCAGGGCACTTTATTCACTTTCTCACTGAGTTAGATAAGAAGATCAATACCACATCTCAGCCTTAAAAAGGACATATTATAAATTTGCATGTTTTATGTCACATCTACAATATTATAATGCAGGATTTTCATGTTAAACGTGGCCAAAACAAATATCAAGATGTTTCTCAAATAATGAGAAACATATTTTAGAGAAATCCGTGTGAGCCAAAACGTTCAGATTTCCAACCGGTTGTGTAGCATTTGGTTTAGAAGCCTCTATTGGTGATATTTCACAGTACAAAGTCCTGCTATATACTTTACGTGTTACCCAGGTATACGCAGTATACCCACTAAGAAAGCTCCAGGATTTCCATATACCCACTTACAAATGCCCAATGACACGCAACAACATACTTTCCATTATATTTTTAATATATATAGAATTGTCATCTGTGTTTTTCTTCTTCACATCGGCTAAATAAAGGTATTTCCACCGTCAGTTGGTGCATAAAAGTGTATACGAATACAGAAAATGAAGTCGTTCATGCTCAAAACTTTCCTGGGGGATGACACCCAGACCAACCACTAGGATATCCCCCCCCCCCCAAAGGCAAATTATGGCCAATATATAAACATACAGTACAGCATACCCACTACAATACATTAGACTACACCACTTGTTGCAGTAGCTCAAGCTTCAACTAGTGAAACAAATACAAACACAAAATACAAGTTTGAACCTAAAAATTCTATATAAGAGTTGCCCTTTAACCATTCTTTTAAATACAGAAGCAACCAATGGTTTGTCTAAAGAGAAAACAAATGTAATAAAACACAATATAAAATAATAATACAAGTACCTTTTGCAAAATAACCTCGTTGACTTTTTGACAATATCATCATCGTCAAGCAACTTTGTAATTTGGTCTGAATACAAAAATACAAGACTTACAAGAGCATCATCATGTTGACCTGGTCCTCTCTGCTCTACACACCTCTGGAACAGGAATACTGTACAAGTCTTACACACAGTTACACAATCAACTAGAACTGCAAGACTAAATCAATGAGCCTATTATTTGTGATATGAAGCTCAGCGCAAACTCTTTCAGGAAGATGTCATTAACCCAATCACTACCTACTCATTCTTAAATCAAATCAGCTGTTTAGAAGTGACACTTTCAGTTAAACCAATCAGACTTGGCCATGAAATTCAAGGGCCAATCACAGCCTTTCAACTCTGCTCAATTACAGTTGTAAAATAAATATGTTTGCATATCTGCAAACGAAGTCTCTCCTGATTGAAATGACACAAGCATAAAAAATAACTGAAAACTAAATAAATGTTTCCAGCAACACAGACATTAACAATGCATTTCTTCTATCATTAATGGATGAAGTTCATTTGGCTCTGGAGTTGAACCTGCAGGAAAAAAGACAAAACAATATTAAAGAAATTAAATGAAACTTTCTTGTTCATATTCAGGCTGCACAATCACTGCTAACACATCATTTATTTTTGGTGTCTGATCTACACAGATCTGCCCCAAAATGCATTCTTTTCTGTTTGGAAATAAAGTTCATGTTAATGCACAAACATGAACCAGAATAGCAGGTGCACTTAGAGACGCCTACTGCTTTGTGTGTGTCGCTGGGTGATTAGAATAGAGTCCTACATCAAAGAACAAAAATGTGTAAGCAGAATTATTCCACAAAGGCAGTTTTACCAGTTTAGTTTAGTTTGTAGTCTAATTTCTCCTCTAACATAATTATTTCTGCATATTTTTTTCTAGATAACCAACATATTTAAGTTGTTAAATAAGAGGACATCTTTAACTATTTAAAGGTCCGATGACAAAGTGCTCTTTGGATGCTTTTGTATAGACCTTAGTGGTCCCCTAATACTGTATCTGAAGTCTCTTTTATATAGACCTTAGTGGTCCCCTAATACTGTATCTGAAGTCTCTTTTATATAGACCTTAGTGGTCCCCTAATACTGTATCTGAAGTCTCTTTTATATAGACCTTAGTGGTCCCCTAATACTGTATCTGAAGTCTCTTTTATATAGACCTTAGTGGTCCCCTAATACTGTATCTGAAGTCTCTTTTATATAGATCTTAGTGGTCCCCTAATACTGTATCTGAAGTCTCTTTTATATAGACCTTAGTGGTCCCCTAATACTGTATCTGAAGTCTCTTTTATATAGACCTTAGTGGTCCCCTAATACTGTATCTGAAGTCTCTTTTATATAGATCTTAGTGGTCCCCTAATACTGTATCTGAAGTCTCTTTTATATAGACCTTAGTGGTCCCCTAATACTGTATCTGAAGTCTCTTTTATATAGACCTTAGTGGTCCCCTAATTCTGTATCTGAAGTCTCTTTTACATAGACCTTAGTGGTCCCCTAATACTGTATCTGAAGTCTCTTTTATATAGACCTTAGTGGTCCCCTAATACTGTATCTGAAGTCTTTTATATAGACCTTAGTGGTCCCCTAATACTGTATCTGAAGTCTCTTTTATATAGACCTTAGTGGTCCCCTAATACTGTATCTGAAGTCTCTTATATAGACCTTAGTGGTCCCCTAATACTGTATCTGAAGTCTCTTTTATATAGACCTTAGTGGTCCCCTAATTCTGTATCTGAAGTCTCTTTTATATAGACCTTAGTGGTCCCCTAATACCTGTATCTGAAGTCTCTTTTAGATAGACCTTAGTGGTCCCCTAATACTGTATCTGAAGTCTCTTTTATATAGGCCTTAGTGGGCCCTAATACTGTATCTGAAGTCTCTTTTATATAGACCTTAGTGGTCCCCTAATACTGTATCTGAAGTCTCTTTTATATAGACCTTAGAGGTCCCCTTATACTGTATCTGAAGTCTCTTTTATATAGACCTTAGTGGTCCCCTAATACTGTATCTGAAGTCTCTTTTATATAGACCTTAGTGGTCCCCTAATACTGTATCTGAAGTCTCTTTTATATAGACCTTAGTGGTCCCCTTATACTGTATCTGAAGTCTCTTTTATATAGACCTTAGTGGTCCCCTTATACTGTATCTGAAGTCTCTTTTATATAGACCTTAGTGGTCCCCTAATACTGTATCTGAAGTCTCTTTTATATAGACCTTAGTGGTCCCCTAATACTGTATCTGAAGTCTCTTTTATATAGACCTTAGTGGTCCCCTAATACTGTATCTGAAGTCTCTTTTATATAGACCTTAGTGGTCCCCTTATACTGTATCTGATGTCTCTTTCCCGAAATTAGCCACTAGAGCCAGTCCCACAATGAGCTTTCCTTAAGATGTCTCTTTTATATAGACCTTAGTGGTCCCCTAATACTGTATCTGAAGTCTCTTATATAGACCTTAGTGGTCCCCTAATACTGTATCTGAAGTCTCTTTTATATAGACCTTAGTGGTCCCCTTATACTGTATCTGAAGTCTCTTTTATATAGACCTTAGTGGTCCCCTTATACTGTATCTGAAGTCTCTTTTATATAGACCTTAGTGGTCCCCTAATACTGTATCTGAAGTCTCTTTTATATAGACCTTAGTGGTCCCCTAATACTGTATCTGAAGTCTCTTTTATATAGACCTTAGTGGTCCCCTAATACTGTATCTGAAGTCTCTTTTATATAGACCTTAGTGGTCCCCTTATACTGTATCTGATGTCTCTTTCCTGAAATTAGCCACTAGAGCCAGTCCCACAATGAGCTTTCCTTAAGATGTGCCATTTCTGTGTCTGTAGCTATTGAGGAGGAGAAAGGGGGGGCAAGGACCAACTGCCACTTTTCTTGTTTGAAAGCCATGATGTCTCTCTCTCTCATGGGTGGGCCAAATTCTCTGGGCGGGCAAAGCAGAGAAAGGGAAGGTAACCTTCCAGAACAGCTCATCTGAGCTTTCATTTTCTCAAAGGCAGAGCAGGATACCCAGGGCTCGGTTTACACCTATCACCATTTCAAGCCAATTGGGGACCATAGGCAGGCTGGGGGAACTCATATTAATGTTTAAAAACCTCATAAAGGGAAATTTTCATGCCATGGGACCTTTAATGAAAGTACTCACCAACAACAAGCTTAATGTGGAATTGTTTATGTTTATGAATTAATGGAAAACTACATCTGTAGACTCCACTGTCAGCCCTCGTCGTATTTCTGATGATTATGGAGGCGTTGCCTTGTTTCAGTTCATCTTCAACACAAGAGACTCGACCTTTGAACTGTTCATTCTGATCTGGAAGCTCGCCTTTATCATACAGGAACACCTCCATCTGACTTTCATCATTCTGAGACATTTTCTTCCAGCTAAACTGTGTTGACCGAATGTCCTTGGGCCAGAGGGAACAGGGTAAAGTAACATCATCGCCTTCTTCCACTTTGATGAGTTTTGCCTCTGGAAGATAAAACACATGTATTAATCAGTTTTTGTACATACGCTTCAGTAAATCTATTCAATCATTTTAAGACTAGAATAAAATGATCTTGAGTACATTATAACATCCTGTCGTATGAATTTAAGCAGTCCCATCTTTTCACTCTCTGCTTCACACATATGGCTGTTATACTAGAGGCCAGAGTTCAAATTAACATTAAAAACTATGTATAAATGTGGCCAATTAGCTCAGTTGGTAGAGCAGGTGCACATGTAGAGGTTTAATCCTCGATGCAGAAGGTCCAGGGTTTGAATCCGACCTGTGACGGTTTTCCTCCTTGTCTTCCCCCCCCTTTCATATCTCAGCTTTCCCATCAAATAAAGGCAGAAATGCCCCAAAAAACAGCTATGGATAAAAGTTTACATTTTGGCTTGTTATTTTTTAAAACAAAAACAAAACATCAGGCAGTGTGCACACTCAGATTTAATCTACTACAGACTGCTGATATTTCATTAAGAAATGTGATGCAACCCTGCTGCTTCCTGCTACGTCCATCCATGCTCTGCTGTGCCGCGCTACATCCTGTAACACCCTGCAGCACCCTGATATGACATGAACTACGACGACTACCATTTGAAGTCACTGTTCCATTATCTTTAAAGTGACTATTATCGCCACTGTTCATCACATTCCCTACCGGTACCGTCAGACACCGCCTAACAAGAGCCTGGGTCTGTCCCAGGTTTCTTCCTAAAAGGGAGTTTTTCCTCGCCGCTGTCGCACTGCTTGCTCTTGAGGGAATTATTAGAATTGTTGGGGCTTTGTAAATTATAGAGTGTGGTCTAGACCTACTCTATCTGTAAAGTGTCTCGAGATCACTCTTGTTATGATTTGATACCATAAATAAAATTGAATTGAAATTGAATTGAAACTGACACCATCGATGAGTTCAATGTTTTCATCATGTTTGTTCAGATGCAGCAGCTAGATAACAAGGTGGAGACCAGGCTCCAGTCCTTAAATGAGAGGACATCTTTAACTGGTTCATCAAAGTACTCACCAACAACAAGAAGCTCAATGTAGAATATTTGAGGTTTCTGAAGATCTCGATAAATAATACATCTGTATTTTCCACTGTCAGCTCTCGTCATATTTCTGATGATTATGGAGGCGTTGCCTTGTTCCAGTTCATCTGGAAAATGTGAGACTCGACCTTTGAACTTCTCACTCTGACCTGGACGCTCGTCACTGTAAAGATCACCATTATCATACAGGAACACCTGATCATCACGAGGTTTCTTCCAGTTAAACTGTGTTGCCCGAATGTCCTCGTTGGGCGAGAGGTGACAGGGTAAAGTAACATCACTGCCTTCTTCCACTGTGATGAGTTTTGGCTCTGGAAGATAAAAACATGTATTAATCAGAATGTTTACATGCAGAGTCATCACTTAGTAATTATTAAGGCAGAAAAAAATTGTATCAGAATTATTTCACAAAGGCAGTTTTACAGGCAATTTAGTTTGTAGTCTAATTTCTCCTACATAATTATATCTGCATATTTTCAACATAACCAACATATTTGAAATATTTTGTACTGCATTATATAATTTACATACCCTTCATTATATATATTCAACAATTTTAAGACTAGAATAAAATGATCTTGAGTACATTATAACATCCTGTCGTATGAATTTAAGCAGTCCCATCTTTTCACTCTCGGCTTCACACATATGGCTGTTATACTAGAGGCCAGAGTTCAAACAAACATTAAAAACTATGCATAAAAGTAAAGTTATCTTTTTGTTGGTTACTTTTGAAAACAAAACCAAAATGCAGATGCATCTATCAGCAACATCAGGCAGTGTGCACACTCAGATTTAATCTACTACAGACTGCTGATATTTCATTAAGAAATGTGAAACTGACACCATCGATGAGTTCAAACTTTTCATCATGTTTGTTCAGATGCAGCAGCTAGATAACAAGGTGGAGACCAGGCTCCAGTCCTTAAATGAGAGGACATCTTTAACTGGTTCATCAAAGTACTCACCAACATCAAGCTTAATGTAGAACGTTTGAGGTCTCTGAATTGATGGAAAACTACATCTGTAGACTCCTCTGTCATCCCACGTCATATTTCTGATGATTATGGAGGCGTTCCCTTGTTCCAGTTCATCTGGAAAATGTGAGACTCGACCTTGGAACTGTTCACTCTGATCTGGACGCTCACCATTATCATACAGGAACACCTCCAGATCATCATAAGGTTTCTGGGAAACGTTCTTCCAGATAAACTTTGTTAACCGAAGGTCCTCCTTGGGCCAGAGTGAACAGGGTAAAGTAACATCACTGCCTTCTCTCACTGTGATGTCTTTTGGCTCTGGAAGATAAAAACATGTATTAATCAATATGTTTACATGCTGAGTCATCAGTTAGTAATTATTAAGGCAGAAAAAAATTGTAAGCAAAATTATTCCACAAAGGCAATTTTACAAGCAATTTAGTTTGTAGTCTAATTTCTCCTACATAATTATATCTGCATATTTTTGTAAACATAAACATATTTGAACTATATTTAAGCTTGTACTGCATTATATAATTTACATACCCTTCATTACATATATTTAATCATTTTAAGACTAGAATAAAATGATCTTGAGTACATTATAACATCCTGTTGTATGAATTGAAGTAGTCCCGTTTTTTCACTCTCGGCTTCACACATATGGCTGTAAAACTAGAGGCCAGAGTTCAGACAAATATTAAAAACTATGCATGTAAAGTTAACTTTTTGGTTGGTTACTTTCAAAAACAAAACCAAAATGCAGATGTATCTCTCAGCAACATCAGGCAGTGTGCACACTCAGATTTAATCTACTACAGACTGCTGATATTTCATTAAGAAATGTGAAACTGACACCATCGATGAGTTCCAAGTTTTCATCATGTTTGTTCAGATGCAGCAGCTAGATAACAAGGTGGAGACCAGGCTCCAGTCCTTAAATGAGAGGACATCTTTAACTGGTTCATCAAAGTACTCACCAACTACAAGATTAATGTAGATTTTTTGAGGTTTCTGAAGATCTCGATAAATAATACATCTGTAGACTCCACTGTCAGCCCACGTTGTATTTCTGATGGTTATGGAGGCGTTGCCTTGTTTCAGTTTATCTGTAAAATATGAGATTCGACCTTTGAACTGCTCACTCTGACCTGGACGCTCGTCACTGTAAAGATCACCTTTATCGTACAGGAACACATTCTGAACACCATCAGTTTTCTGAGGAAGTTTCAGCCAGAAAAATAATTTTGACCGAATGTCCTTGGTGCTGAGGGAACAGGGTAAAGTAACATCACTGCCTTCTTTCACTGTGATGACTTTTCGCCCTGGAAGATAAAAACATGTATTAATCAATATGATTACATGCAGAGTCATCAATGTAATTTGTAATTATTAAGGCAGAACATTTTTTAGAAGCAGATATATTCCACAAAGGCAGTTTTACAAGAAGTTTAGTTTGTAGTCTAATTTTTTTCTCCATAATTATTTCTCCATATTTTTTAAACACAACATATTCTAATCGTTTAAGCTTGTAGTGTATTATATTATTTACATACCTTACATCAAATATAATAAATCATTTTAAGAATAATGAATTAAGAATCAAATAAAATGATCTCAACTACATTATAACATCATATAACAGTTTTATTAATGAAAATCTAACTGACTTGATCCGACACTGATGTAAATACCAACACAATGATTAATGACTGAAGATAAAACAACTGCAAAGACTCTAAACATGAGATTCATATACATAATCTGTTGTGTTGTCTGCTCATCATGCATATGTTGATACAATTCATTATTTGAACTTACCTTTATTCCGATTTAATATGATGTAACCCTTGTATACAAGCACAGCTAGAACAGCCAGAACACCAGCAACAAGCAGAAAAACAATGCCGAGAACTAAAACAACAATGAGTAGAGTGGAGAACCCTGAAACAGAAGATAAAAAGTTAATGTAAGACTCAGAATGTAACACCGATCATATCCAGCAGATTGGACATCTCAGTCTACACAAAGAGAACTACTGAAGGTTGGAATGTTCCTGAAACCTGAAATCTATAACCCTGCAGATAAAAATCAGTGGTGGCATGAATGCATAGGCGTGATTCATAATCAAAACTGGCCAGTGCAACCCCCAAAAAACTATCATAATTTCCATTACATAAATACAGTAAAGACATTTGGACCATAACTTGAGGCAGGAAAAGCACTATATAGTTGCAGAAAAATTTACCAGAAGGCTGAAAATGAAGTGTGTGATATGCTGAAAATTTATTATTATTACTATTTTTTATTACTATTTTTCAAACACTAAAAGTGGTACATGCACAAGATCAACTGGCCACAATATACTATGTAATTATAGCCTAAATCCCCCCCTCCATATATCTCAGACCTGTCTGAACACTTTGTACTCCTCAGCTGTAATTGTAACTGTCCCAGCATTCAGACTCAGCACCATGGGGGCCAGAGCCTTCAGCTGCTCTGCCCCACGTCTTCCTCCTCACATTCCATCCTCCTTGATTTTACTATATTTGTTGCACATTAAATGTTTTTATTTATGTTTATTAAGGTGTCTGTGGGTGTCTTGATTGTCTTGATATTATCATTATTATTGTTATTAATACTCAGTGGCGCAAAAAGTGGGTATGCACTATATGCGGCGCAGCACCGTGGGGGCGCCAAAGCGATGGTAAAAAAAAAAAAAAAAGTAAAAAATATTTGTTTTGGTGTTTTCTATATGTAGCTGCTTTTGTGCGTTTATAAATCATTTCTGCATTTCCTCAATGTTATTATATAACATTGTAGAGGACTAACAGGCTTGAGTAAGCGCCCTGTCTCATAAGATTCCATCATAGATGAGAAGAGGGAGCGGGGGGCGCTCCCATTTATATATGTCAATGGGCGCTCCCTACTATGGCCACGCACAGACCCGGGCTATGGCGTGGCCATAGTAGGATTCGTAATATCGCGAGCGGGGGCGCCAGGTACAGTAGTGAGTTGTCGTCTAGATTTTGTGTTACCATTAGCTGTCAGACATACAGGCTAGGCTTATAGTTACATCTGTTGGGTGACATGGAATCTCTCTTTCTCTCTCTCTCTCTCTCTGCTAAGTGGCTCACCATATTTGTACTTTTTAAAATCCAAAAAAACAGCAGCACAACCTTACTGCAAAATATTTGTCTTATCTAATGCCATCACTAGGCTGATTTAAGAATTGAACTGAGGCTGCTATATTTAATAGTGAGTTCATTTCATTCAGGTGTGAGGATGGGTGGATCAGGAAAGACAGGGGAAGGCAACGGGTAGGTCTAACATTAGGTGGAAGTGTAGGGGGAGCCACTTGATACCAACAGATTCATTTCTTAATATTATGGAAAAACTAATATGGAAAATCTATTACATAATGTTAGATTGACAATATGTCTTAGTGGAGAAGAACACAGGCAAGGAGTGAATGAGACAGACATGAGGTCGGCGATGGCATCACGTAGAGATGAGCCCAGTGATGACATCAGGTAGGAGTTCTATTAGTTAGACCACACAACACTAAATGTCCAGTATGGTGAAGTTCTGTTGACCAACCTATTCACTGTGTCCTTTTTGGGGAAAAAATAGTGCAGACAGAGAAGGAAAATATAACAATTAGCCTATGTCAGACAACGGGGACGTAATAAGTAAACATATCAGAACGGGGGGCACACTTATTTATTTATTTATATGTTTTTTGTGGGGGCCCAAAATTGTTGCTGCATACCCCTTTTAGTGGTGGTATAGACTGGTGCAGGTACCTCAGGCTCGTTTACATTCCTCGTTTCCGAGCCCCTAAAACAGAAACATTTGCCCCCGTTTTGTTTGAAAACTCTGGGGTTACTTTGTAGTCTGGATGGGCACTTTTATTTTTTGTAATTTCACCTTTATTTATTCAGTAGATTGAGAACAATTTTTCATTTGCAACAACAACCTTTAAAATTCACACAGATACAATTGCCAAGCTGCCTAGTACAACCACAGTCTGATCTCCTGGCCACTGGGTTAAAGATTTTTCACTTCTCCCCCAGTTTTTAGTCTGCCTGATCTGGGGATTGAACCAGCAACGTCCCGAACACAAGCTCTCTTCTCTAACCGTTAGGCCACCACTGCCCCACAAACAGATACCTTTGGAAAAATCTTTTCGAGTTAAATAGACAGAGATTAGTTCTGCTGAAACTCTTGTGAGGACAGAGATTGTGTTTGTCTCACACATTGGTAGGGTCTCCCAAGGAAAAGTGGTCTCAGGTGAGGGGCCAGACAAAGAATGGTTCAAAAATCCTATGAGTGACCGAGGTAGAGATGGACTGACCCTGCCCGGAGGAAGCCCGGGGCCCCCGTCTGGAGCCAGGCCCAGATTGCGGGCTCGTCAGCGAGCGTCTGGTGGCCGGGTTTGCCACGGTGCCCGGTCAGGCACAGCCCGAAAAAGCTACATGGCTCCCATCTCTCCAGCCCATGGGCCCACCACCTGTGGGAGGAACCGCTGGGGTCGGGTGCACTGCCACATGGGTGGCAGTGAAGGTCAGGGGCCTCGATGGACCTGACCCGGGCAGCAGACGCTGGCTCTGGGGACGTGGAACGTCACCTCTCTGTGGGGGAAGTAGCCGGAACTGGTGCGGGAGGTGGAGCGCTACCGGTTAGATCTGGTGGGGCTTACCTCTACGCACAGTCTCGGTTCTGGAAGCATACTCCTGGATAAGGGTTGGACTCTTTTCTTCTCCGGTATTGCCCAGGGTGAGAGGCACCGGGCGGGTGTGGGGATACTCACAAGCCCCTGGCTGAGCGCCGCTACGTTGGAGTTTACCCCGGTGGACGAGAGGGTCGCCTCCCTACGCCTGCGGGTTGTGGGGGGGAAAACTCTGACTGTTGTTTGTGCATATGCACCAAACAAGAGTTCGGAGTATTCGGCCTTCTTGGAGACCTTGACTGGAGTCCTGCATGGGGCTCCAGTGGGGGACTCCATTGTTCTGCTGGGGGACTTCAAAGCGCATGTGGGCAATGATGGAGACACATGGAGAGGTGTGATTGGGAGGAACAGCCTCCCTGATCTAAACCAGAGTGGTTGTTTGTTGTTGGACTTCTGTGCTAGTCATGGATTGTCTATAACAAACACCATGTTCGAACATAGGGATGCTCATAAGTGTACTTGGTACCAGAGCACCCTAGGCCAAAGGTAAATGATCGATTTTATAATCGTTTCATCTGATCTGAGGCCGTATGTTTTGGACACTTTCCGGGTGAAGAGAGGGCGGAGCTGTCAACCGATCACCATCGTGGTGGTGAGTTGGGTCAGGGGGTGGGGAAGACTCTGGACAGACCTGGTAAGCCCAAAACGGGTAGTGCGGGGTAATAAATGGAGGAACGTCTGGAGGAGGCCCTGTCCGACAGACTTTTACCTTACACCTCCGGCGGAGCTTTTCGTGCATCCCTGTGGAGGCTGGGGGCATTGAACCCGAGTGGACAATGTTCAAAGTTTCCATTGCTGAAGCTGCGGCAAGGAGCTGTGGTCTTACGGTCTTAGGTGCCTCAAGGGGCGGTAACCCACGAACACCGTGGTGGACACCGGTGGTCAGGGAAGCCGTCCGAATGAAGAAGGAGTCTTTCCGGGATGTGTTATCCGAGAGGACTCCGGAGGCAGTTGCTGCTCTTTGCAGATGATGTGGTCCTGATGGCATCATCGGTCTGTGACCTTCAGCACTCACTGGATCGGTTCGCAGCCGAGTGTGAAGCGGCTGGGATGAGGATCAGCACCTCTAAATCTGAGGCCATGGTTCTTAGCAGCAAACCGATGAAGTGCCTACTCCAGGTAGGGAATGAGTCCTTACCCCAAGTGAAGGAGTTCAAGTACCTTGGGGTTTTGTTCGCGAGTGAGGGGACAATGGAGCGGGAGATTGGTCGGAGAATCGGCGCAGCGGGTGCGGTATTACATTCAATTTATTGCACCGTTGTGATGAAAAGAGAGCTGAGCCAGAAGGCAAAGCTCTCGATCTACCGGTCAGTTTTCGTTCCTACCCTCACCTATGGTCATGAAGGCTGGGTCATGACCGAAAGAACGAGATCCAGGGTACAAGCGGCCGAAATGGGTTTCCTTAGGAGGGTGGCTGGCGTCTCCCTTAGAGATAGGGTGAGAAGCTCAGTCATCCATGAGGAGCTCGGAGTAGAGCCGCTGCTCCTTCGCGTCGAAAGGAGCCAGTTGAGGTGGTTCGGGCATCTGGTAAGGATGCCCCCTGGGCGCCTCCCTATGGAGGTGTTCCAGGCACGTCCAGCTGGGAGGAGGCCTCGGGGAAGACCCAGGACTCGGTGGAGGGATTATATCTCCATCCTGGCCTGGGAACGCCTCAGGATCCCCCAGTCGGAGCTGGTTAATGTGGCTTGGGAAGGGGAAGTTTGGGGTCCCCTGCTGGAGCTGCTCCCCCCGCGACCCATCACCGGATAAGCGGACGAAGATGGATGGATGGATGGATGGACTTTCAATCAGGATTTAGAAAGCATTATAGCACAGAGACGGCACTGGTGAAAATTACTAACGACCTTCTAACTGCTGCAGACAAAGACTTCTCTCCATTCTTGTTCTACTAGATCTTAGTGCTGCATTTGACACTATTGACCATACAATCCTGTTACAGAGGTTGGAACACTTAGTTGGCATTAAAGGAATTGCTCTAAGCTGGTTTAAGTCCTATTTCTCTGATCGATCTCAATTTGTTAATGTTAACGATAAATCCTCCAAGTACGCTAAAGTTAGCCATGGCGTTCCACAAGGCTCAATGCTTGGACCAATTCTATTCTCCTTATATATGCTTCCTCTTGGTAATATTATTAGGAAACACTCAATTAACCTTCACTGTTATGCGGATGACTCCCAATTATACTTGTCAATCAAACCAGACGAAACCAGTCAGCTAGATAAACTTCAAGCATGCATTAAAGATATAAAATCCTGGATGACCTATAATTTTCTGATGTTAAACTCTAACAAAACTGAAGTTATTGTGCTGGGCCCTAAACACCTCAGAACCTCATTATCTAAAGACATAGCTACTCTGGATGGTATTGCCCTGGCCTCCAGCACTACTGTCAGAAATCTAGGGGCTATTTTTGATAAGGATATATCCTTTAACGCCCATCTAAAACAAACCTTAAGAACAGCCTTTTTCCATCTTCGTAACATTGCCAAAATTAGGAATATCCTGTCTCAAAACAATGCTGAAAAACTAGTCCATGCATTCGTTCCTTCCAGGCTGGACTATTGTAATTCCCTACTGTCAGGTTGCTCAAATAAGTCCCTTCAGACTCTCCAGCTGATCCAGAATGCTGCAGCGCGTGTTCTCACAAGAACTAAGAAAAGAGATAATATTTCTCCTGTATTGGCTTCTCTGCATTGGCTTCCTGTAAAATCCAGGATTGAATTCAAAATCCTTCTCATGACCTACAAAGCTCTAAATGGTCAAGCACCATCATATCTAGAAGAGCTCCTAATACCTTATTGTCCCACTAGAGCACTGCGCTTCCAGAATGCAGAGTTACTTGTGGTACCTAGAGTCTCTAAAAGTAGAATGGGAGCCAGAGCCTTTAGTTATCAGGCTCCTCTCCTATGGAACCAGCTCCCAATCTGGGTTCGGGGGGCAGAAACTGTCACCGCATTTAAGAATGAACTTAAAACTCTCCTATTTGATAAAGCTTATAGTTTGGGAGTGAGGAGTTGCAGTGTCCACCTAACTTGCCCACCTGCTTCTCTTCATAATTGTTAGATTAATAATATATAACAAAAGTAGAGGGAGACAGGCCAACCCAGCCCGATCCGGCAGGGGAGAGTTTCAAGCCCGAACAGGCCACCTCTCCTTATGACCTGTCTCTCTTAGTTACGCTGTTATAGTTCTAGACTGCCGGGGGACTTCCTTCCTTTGACACACTGAGCTGCTCTCTCCTCTCCCTTTCTATTACCATTTGTGTGCATCCCATACCAGAAATGCTTGTTATTAATCCTAGTTTCTGGGGAGTTTACTCTCCGGAGTCCTTATGTTTTCTCCCCCAGCGTATTTCCTTGGAGAACGTTGGCACCAAGATCCTGGTTGCAGCTGTCGCCGTGGTCCTGCTGCACTCCCTGCTGAGCTCAGCGGTGCCCTGCAATGTCATGCTGCGTCCTGCTGAACCCTGCTACTTCTTGCTATGTCCATCCATGCTCTGCTGGGCCACGCTACATCCTGTAACGCCCTGCAGCGCCCTGATATGACATGAACTACTACGACTACCACTTGAAGTCACTGTTCCATTATTAATGTGACTATTATCGCCACTGTTCATCACATCCCCAACCGGCACCGTCAGACACCGCCTACCAAGAGCCTGGGTCTGTCCGAGGTTTCTTCCCAAAAGGGAGTTTTTCCTCGCCACTGTCGCACTGCTTGCTCTTGAGGGAATTACTGCAATTGTTGGGACTTTGTAAATTATAGAGTGTGGTCTCGACCAAATCTATCTGTAAAGTGTCTCGAGATAACTCGTGTTATGATTTGATACTATACATAAAATTGAATTGAACTGAATAGAATTTTGGCCAGTAACTGAATATAGGTGAATCTGATACAGGCCACACCCATTTCCACCTATAAAATTTTGCAGATAAATAACACATAAACAAAAGAATAAAAAAATTAAAGGAAGAAGGAAGAATCTCACCACTGATATACACAGAGGTCTCAGCATAAATCTCATGTTTGATTTTCTCCTGTGTGGCTACACAGCGATAGGTGCCGGTCTTGGTCACAGTAGTTTGAAGGGTGATGTAATAGCTGCCTCCTCTTTCTGAGGTCTGTGGTTTCTCAGCAGGAAGTGTGTTTCCAGCACTGTCCTGCAGCTCTACTTTAGGTTTTGGATTGCCATGAACTTCACACTGCAGCAGCGCCCAGAATGTTGTTAGTTCCTGTAATGTCACAGATGGTTTTGAAGCTGCACCTATGAACAAAGCAGAAAAAAAAGATCATATAAAACAATAAGACCATTAAAAATGGAAATGTTGATTACAGTGAGAGAGAAACACAGGGAGAAACAGAAAAGCACGCTATAAGCCTTAATTATACATTTTAATATTGTTGAACACTTAACTTTTTTCAGTAGGAGTCAGGTTCTGGTTTTGCTAAATTTGTTTTGTTCTATAACCATATACAAAGTTGTTATAATAATATGTTATAAAAATACTATTTATACTATTAAAGACTGCTGGAATTTCAGAGAATGAGCGAATATCTTCAACTGTTTAAAGGTCCGATAACATGGTGCTCTTTGGATGCTTTTATATAGACCTTAGTGGTCCCCTAATACTGTATCTGAAGTCTCTTTCCCAAAATTCAGCCTTGGTGCAGAATTACAGCCACTAGAGCCAGTCCCACAATGAGCTTTCCTTAGGATGTGCCATTTCTGTGTCTGTAGCTATTGAGGAGGAGAGAGGGAGGGGCAAGGTGGAGAGTGGGGGTGTGGCCTTAACCAACTGCCACTTTTCTCTTTTGAAAGCCATGATGTCTCTCTCTCATGGGTTGGCCAAATTCTCTGGGCGGGAAAAGCAGAGAAAGGGGAGGTAACCTTGCTTGTTATGACCTCATAACAAGCAGATTCCAGAACAGCCCATCTGAGCTTTCATTTTCTCAAAGGCAGAGCAGGATATCCAGGGCTCGGTTTACACCTATCACCATTTCTAGCCAATTGGGGACGATAGGCAGGATGGGGGAACTCATATTAATGTTAAAAAACCTCATAAAGTGAAATTTTCATGCCATGGGACCTTTAATGAAAGTACTCACCAACAACAAGCTCAATGGGGAATGTTTGAGGTGGCTGAAGACGAGGAAAATCACAGGTGTAGACTCCACTGTCAGATATCTGTGTATTCCTGATGATTATGGAGGTGTTGCCGTGTTTCAGTTCATCTTGAAAATGAGAGACTCGACCTTTGAACTCTTCACTCTGACCATCTAGACCGTTGTTGTAATGAATGCCTGCGTCATACATGAACACCTCCTTCAGACCATCATCTTTCTGAGCAACTTTCCTCCAGTCAAAGAAGAGTTTAAACTCAATGTTCTCCTTGGTGCTGAGAGAGCAGGGTAACACGACATCAGACCCTCCTTCCACTTTGATGACTGCTGGTCCTGAAAGATAAAATCATGTATTAATCACTATTTTTACATGTGTCAACAGAATGATTCCACAAGTTTTGAAAAGAGTTTAGTTAGTAATTTCTCCTCCTCCACAATTATTTTTAATACATGTACTGAATTTGTAGAATATATTTAAAATTTGGTTTTATTATGTATTTTACACAATGACACTGAAAAGATCAGCTGATTAATCATTAATTGAGTGACAAAACTATTTTGATCATTTCAGTCATTTTAGTAAAAACATGTTATGTTTCTAACTTCTCGAGTGTGAAGATTTATCTGCATTGAGTACTTAAAATTTTACTTTAAGTACCTTTTATTTTACTTTTACTCAAGTAACATTTTCAAAGCAGCACTTTTATTTGTAACAGTATTTTCACAGTGTGGTATTAGTACTTTTACTAAAGGATCTGAACACTTGTATGTTGTATGGATCAACTGATTCTGACTTTATGTCTGTGACATCCTCCGGATGTAAAACATTTCCTCATTTAGAGTTGTGATAAAGAGTTTTTGAGCAAGTGGAATCACGTGAAAAAATACATAAATCTTCTCTCCCCACATACACAACTCTCCTGTAGAAATGAACCTAAATAACAGTGGTGGAATGTAACTAAGTACAATTACTCAGCTGAAATGATTAGACCATTAAACACACAACTGTTTGGATCCTTTACCCTTTCTAAAATGGGCGGATTGTTCTGCATCAAATACTTTTACTTTAAGTACATTTCCCTGATGATACTTACATACTTTTATTTAAGTCATATTTTCAATGCAGGACTTCTGCTTGTAACATAGTATTTTTACAGTGTTTTTTAACTGAAGTGAATGATCTGAATACTTCTTCCACCACTGATGAATAATAACAAAAATAGGCATGTTTAGCACTTAAAATGGTTGAATGTGTCACCCTGCAGCAGATTCTGGGTAAATGCTAGATCAGATCTGCTAGACGTAGTTAGGTTCAGGCATGAGGAGTGGGGATTGGTTAGGGTTAGGGTAAGAATAACAGGGTAAGCCAATCAGAGGCAGAGTAAGGCAAAAAATAAGGCTGGCCACGAGGCACTTCCTGTGATGTCTAGCAGATCCGAACTAGCATCTACCCAGATTCTGAGCTCGGTGGTTTCCGGTTTCCTCCCTCACCCAAAAACTTAAAAAAACCTGAGGTCATCTGTGAGGAATATATACACGCACAACCATTTCTAGGGTTTACAAAGAATGGTCTGAAAAATGAAAATGAAACGGAGGGATATGACCTCCCACGATTTAACTGGTTGAGGTGTGTTAGGTTGTAAAAAGATAAAACTATGCTTATGTATTATGTTTTAAATAATAAATTGTATGCTGCAGTCAGGTTAGGAAAATAGGAATGAAAACTATTTGACTGAAAAGAATAGGTTCAGACTGACCTGATTATCACAATCACCACCTTTTGTCTCTGTAAACAAAAGGTAAAGACAGAGATTTTCTCTCCCCCTCTCTTCCTGTCTTTGGTTAAATTGATTAGGTTAAACCCAACTAAGAGAAACCTTTTGCAACACAGCATGAAATAACCTTCTGCTTCCTTCAGTCTCCACCCTCCTGGTGTTCTAGTCTGGGTTAGAACAAAGGAAATGCAAACTCTGTAAACTTGAGTAGAATCAGCACTACCATGATAATTGACCTTTGTCTGTGACCTGGAGTCAAGGTGTGTCCTTAACCTGAGAGACTTTTCAGTCAAGGAAACACCCACAATTCCATAGGGAATAAATGGGTGATCTTAAGAATGATTCAGGACTGTAATTATGTGACTCCACAAGAGAAGCATGAGAGCAGTCCGCTGTCAGCTGCAGTGTAACATTTGTGTTTTCTGTTGACTATCGTTTTTCATGTTGTTTTATTAAACCATCTTGCTTAATCTTTCAATCCGAACCTAGCCTCTCCTTCGTCCTCAGAAATCTAAGAACACGTCATTTAGTGAAATTCTAACAGGTGGTAGATATGGACTTGACTCCGATCAAGAATCAGGCTCCAGAGGAAGTATGTCTGGTTAACAGAGCTTTATTTTGAGTTGCATTTGTAGTTTGAGTTTGTGGTCTACAAGAAACAAAGATAAATACAATAAGAATATCAATTTAAGCTGCAGTATAATAATATCAGTGATAAATGAGCTATACTAATATTTATGAATGGTATAGGAATCAACAGTGGTTACTATAGTTACTAACTGAACAAAAGGCTGCAGCTTTAAACTAAAGTGCACAAATATTAGCTGTAACTGTTACCAACAGGCCACAGACATGAAGCGTTGAATAAATCACGAGGTCATTACATGCATATAACCTACAGAGCACAGTAACTGAATTTCACTTCACAATAACCTCCTCCACTATATTATAGAAGTTAACTTAACATACAAACACTCAAAGCACACACGAAGTGTGATATAAACATGCGTTATCACATATTAACGCCGATAATTAGCTAATTAGACTCTTTACGAGTGTGGCGTGGAGAAAGGAAAATAAGGCTTACATGACAACTGCTGCCATAACTTCGATCTAAATAGTTAAACTATACAGTTAAACTAACACATATATTGTACCTGTATGTGGTCACACAACAAACTCCTCACGAACGCACAAACCAGACAGAATGAAGAAAAGGAATAAGGAAAAAGTCCGCTGCCTCTCTAAAAATACATCAAAGCGCAGTGGCGCTCACTCAACCGACATCAGACTGGAGCAACGCCGTCCACCTGCAGGGGGTGTTGGCAGGCTTTCCAACAGAAAAACATCCAGTATGCTGCAGTCCTCTGGGCGAAAACGCAATGTTGATGCTAGAAGTCAAAGGAGAATGGGCCGACTGATTCCAGCTGATAGAAGATCAACTTTGACATAACCACACGTTACAACCGAGGTATGCAGCAAAGCATTTGTGAAGCCACAACATGAACAACCTTGAGGCGGATGGGCTACACCAGCAGAAGATCCCACCGGGTACCACTCATCACCACTAAAAATAGGAAAAAGGGGCTACAATTTGCACGGGCTCACCAAAATTGGACAGTTCAAGACTGTAAAAATGTTGCCTGGTCTGATGAGTCTCGATTTCTGTTGAGACATTCAGATGGTAGAGTCAGAATTTGGCGTAAACAGAATGAGAACATGGATCCGTCATGCCTTGTTACCATTGTGCAGGCTGGTGGTGGTGGTGGTGTAATGGTGTGGGGAGTCCGGATCGGGCCGAATTTTTCTGTCCGAGCCCGGCCTGCGTCCGACAGAGCAGTAACCGAACCCGGCCCGAGCCCGACAGGCATTAAGAAATTTGTGTCCGAGCCCGACTCGCGCCCGACACAGTTAAAATCAAATTTTTTCCTCATACTAATGACACATGTAGGCTACGTTTTTGTGTGGAAAGCTTTTATTAAACAACTGTAGGAAGGCATTCGGAAAAGTCAACAGATGAGGCATCAGCACACACGGGGCAACAAGCGCACGTTAATAAGCTGTTAAAATGTTCAATGTGTTAACCTTTCCTGCTTGCTTCTTTTCCGACTGTTCAGAAAATCAGGAGAAACTCGTTACCTCCAGGGCCGACGTTATAACATGAATATCGTCAGGGTTAATATCCTGTTTCTGGTGAGCAAATAACTGAACTTGGCTTTCAGTTTGGGGTTTATATCGGACACCGCAAACACTGTGTAGCTACAATAAAACTTAAACTTATTGCACCAACTCTGCTCCGTTTGCATACAACACGCCTGCTTCAGGTACCGTGGGACCCAATGGGCTCGGTTCGAGTATCCATGCCTTATGGGGAATGTTTTCTTGGCACACTTTAGGCCCCTTAGTACCAATTGGGCATCGTTTAAATGCCACAGCCTACCTTAGCATTGTTTCTGACCATGTCCTCCCTTTATGACCACCATGTACCCATCCTCTGATGGCTACTTCCAGCAGGATAATGCACCATGTCACAAAGCTCGAATCATTTCAAATTGGTTTCTTGACCATGATAATGAGTTCACTGTACTAAAATGGCCCCCACAGTCACCAGATCTCAACCCAATAGAACATCTTTGGGATGTGGTGGAACAGGAGCTTCATACCCTGGATGTGCATCCCACAAATCTCCATCAACTGCAAGATGCTCTCCTCTCAATATGGGCCAACATTTCTAAAGAATGCTTCCAGCACCTTGTTGAATCAATGCCATGAAGAATTAAGGCAGTTCTGAAGGCGAAAGGGGGTCAAACACAGTACTAGTAGGGTGTTCCTAATAATCCTTGCATTGAGTAGCCTATTTGAACTTTTGCTTTAAGTAGGCCTACCTTTTCTTTTACAGATTCTAAATTCGGGGGTTTCCGGTTTCCTCCCACCCAAAAACTAACTGAATGCCAAAACGAACTTTAAAAAGCACCGAGGTCATCTGTGAGGAACAATCAGATCAATAACTTGTGCTGTGAAGGGTTAGGGCGGGGGGGTGAAAATAACTTATTTGTCCCTCCACCTGCCTCTCAAAAGTCGAGCCCTTCTAAGTTCTTCTTCTAAGTTAGTAGAATAATTCTTACCGTTTTCATCACAAAGTGTTTTTGTGGTCAAACACAGAAGACACAAACACAGCAGATCCAGAAGAAGCTCCATAGTTGTCCAATGAATCGTTGGATCAGTTACTGTAACAAAGTCAGAGTTGGTTTTGATTTATACTTTCATTTTCATCTCACCTATATACAGGTGTCGCACCCAAGGCCTTCACAATGAAAGCTCCCAAAACACTCAAATCATTATTCATTATTGTCCCTGTCATTATTACAATTATGCTATTAGTAGCAGGAGTATAATTTTAATATCCCAAGCTTTATTATTGTCTTATGTGATATATGGCGTTTCTTTTCTCCATCTTCTACTTTGTTGCATCATCTCACTCGATGTGTTTCTGTCTCTGGAAAGGACTTTGTTCATGTGGCTTGGAAAGTGGAAAACTTGCATACAGTTACACTACTCTTTTTTGTCTAAAATAAACTGTTGCATCACAACCGTTTTCATGTCTTCTGAATATAAGCTGTGAGCAGTTTAAATAGAAAACTGATGTTACATGCCTTCAAAATATCAAATATTACAGTGACTTGTGTCTGCAGACAAAGGTTTTCCTAATTAGTCTTATTATAATATCTACATCATGAAATAAATGACTTAAAATATTTTACGATGAGTTTTAATAGTGACGTGTGTTTGCTGAGCCATTTTAAAAGGTGGAACACAATGCAGATTAAAGTTGGTTTTAGGACGGCAGAGATGCCACATTGTTGGAAATGGAAGCTAAAACAATTTAATTTAAATAACAACTTACCCCTAATAAAGAACAACCAGCGTCTGCAGCAGTGTAGCTTGAAGCTGAAGTTCTCAAACTGGGGTTCAGGGACACCAAAGGGTCCTTAGGGGGTAATCAGGGGGTCTCCTCCAAAATAAAAGCGCAATCTCACTGCAATACGTTGAACACTCAGCACTGTTTACACACACATGCACACACCTGGCACACACACACACCCTCTTTGTATGTGTACAACACCTGGTAGAAGAAAGCCTATCTGTTGCTACACGCCCACTACAATTCCTGTTTATCTGTAAGATAAGAACCAGACGAGGCCGGTTTAGCGATGACACTGATGCATACCGTGCCTGAGTCCAACCGAACCGTGTCCTGACCCACCTCTTTCAACCACGCCTGGGCGCGGTTTAGCATACCGAGTGATCACACCAGACTTTGTGCAAGGCTACTGCACTGCAACTTAAAAAAAAACATGCAAATACCTCACAATACAACAAATTAAGAAAATACATGCAGAGCTGCTAAGTACAGTACGAGTGTATACACCTATTTTCCACCCCTGCCCATTAAGCATATGCAGTATTGCATAGGTCACTGTCTTTTAAAGTTGTAAAATGAACTTTTAAAAATCCTCTAATGCTTTTTTTTTTTAATGATCCCAGTCAGTTCAACACAGATTTAAAGTTATATGTGAGCGGTAGAGAGTGAAGTCAGGACTCACTTGAGTTACCTGGGATGTTTTTCCCTGATTTGTCTTTTAAGTTAGAACCCAAAAGCATTATTAACATAAAACATTAGTTAGTGCTTGTGAAGTATTATCAACTTGACAAACCGTTAAGCAGACATTTTATTTTCCCGTTCATTGAGAAAACATCTTTAACTGTTTAATGAAAATACTCATCAACAACTCAATACATGTTTTATGTTGCTGCAGATCTAAAATATCTCAGGTATAGTTTCTGCTGTCAGCCACCTACGTATTTCTGATGATTACGGAGGTGTTGCCATGTTTCAGTTCATCTTGAAAATGAAGACTCAACCTTTGAACTGCTCACTCTCCTGATTTGCAGTTATTGTAATGACTGACTCTATCATACCTCCGTCTCATCATCTTCTCTCAGAGCATCTGTCTTCCAGTCTAACAGCTCTGCTGTAATGTCCTGCCTGGTGCTGAGGGAACAGGGTAAAATAACATCTGTCTTCGTCCACGATCAATAGTGGCCCTGAAAGATAAAATCATGAATGAATCAGTATGTTTACATGCAAAGGAATTAAGTTTAGACAGACATAAGAAGTTTTTTTTGTTATAACACAACTCATTGTTATCAACAAAAACATTTGCACAACAATTCGTATGATATCCTACCAAATTAGTTGACCGCCGGCCGGTCACGTGACAGTTAGGTTTAGGGTCAGAGGCCGTTGCTTGTTAAGTTAAGCCAATAAAGGTTGCAACGCCAGCTGTCGGTCCTTTCAGGCAGTGCAGGCAGTGCAGGCAGTGCAGGGACAGTTAAGTGACAGTTACATTTAGGATTTTATAAAATAAAAAGAAACATTCTTGTTTTCTGGTCTTGTTTTACACACTGTCCTCAGAAAATCCTTCGCACTGCCCTCCAGATTACATATGTGCACATTTCCGATTTTTACATAGGCTATATTTCTATTTTTATCCAGAGTTTATAACCTTATTATCTTTTTTTATCTAATTCTTACAGTTCAAACTGGTCTGGAGCATGTCATTATTGATTATTAACATTGAACTCCCTCTTTTTTACCAAGTAATGCCAAACAACTTAGTTGTTAATAGGCTTTTCTTTCTCTGCATATTGTGGATGCTGTGGACTTCCCTTTAATGTGATTGTATGCACTTGAACTGGACTTGAACTAGAGTTGAGCTGAGTTAGAACGGTTGCAGAGGGCAGTAAGATTACTACTAGCACTTTCACTTCCTGGACAGAAAGACATTGTTAAGGTGACAAAATGTTAATGTTTGTCTTGTTCCACTGCCCCTGAATTGTGAAACAAATAAATAAAGTGAACACCACTACTCTGAAAAGATAGATATAGTAAACATCTCAAAAACCCGTTGGCATTACAGCTCTTATTATTATTATTATTTATCAGATTGGATCAGGAAGAATAAACATAAACAGGTATTTCTACTTGGTTGGAACACTGAGCTTGGGAGAGAGAGAGGAGACGGAGAGGAGTAAAACACATAACTTTCTCTGGTTAACATTTAAATATGGGGCTCGTATAGTCTAACAAATACATTTAAAAATTCACAACAGACCTCAAACCAGTAAGGTTACTGACAGCTGCAGGGAGTTACATGGGGAGATGTAGCTGTGGCTCAAGACATTTTAACTTCATGTATTTGTGTTTCGGAGGAAAATAACCACAGAATTATCATCACAAATTGGTCTGAAGTAGATCTTCATAATATTTGTCACAATAATCAATAAACAAACTACAATGAGCCGGATCCACAGGACAAGCCTCCACCTGAAGGAGTCAGCTGTAACACCTGAACACAACGGCTGTGACTGACAGTTTCTGAAAACTAGTTGGCAAGCTGACAGAGAAGATTAAATATATAACTGCTGGAAATCTCTCCGAGCCGTCATGCCACAAATGCAAACTACCCAAAACTGAAAAAAACAAAGGGAGAAACCAATTCCAGTAATATGCTGTGTCTTGACTTACATGAAGAATTTTCCACTTCTATATGATTAATAAAGCTGACTAACATCCAGTTTAAACTCAGTACAGCTAAACACATTAGGAGCATGATGGAGGGTGAGTAGTGGAGCTCATTTCACAGGAAAATGTTGGAGGCCACTTCTCTAAATTAAACTCAGGGAGAGGGCTCACTCAGAATCTACTACAATCTAATAATGCATAGTATCTGTGCACAGATATAATGCCAGGCCTGCCCCACCCTGTCACATCCCAAACAACCTACCAGAAGAACCAGTTACACAGACTGACAGTTTTACTTTGGAAGGATAAACTGCACAGAAATGATCATGCTAAAAGGTGTATTATGGCTGAGAGTTGTTAAGAAATCTGTAATTAATTATTAATACATTTTGCCTCCAAAACTATTCTATGAGGAAGTACATCTTTCACATAATAACATTGACCCTTTTTTTTTTTTTTTTTAAAGATTATCTTTTGGGCTTTTCCACCTTTAATTGACAGGACAGTTAGGTGAAAAAGAGGTAAGACATGTAGGAAATCGTCAAAGGTTGGACTTAAACCATGGACCTCTGAGTCGAAGCATAAACCTCCACGTATATGTGCGCCTGCTCTACCCACTGAGCCAATCCAGCAACATAACATCTTCCTGTTATATTAAAAGATTAATCCAGATGAGCTCAACAGACTAATCCGTACCTCTCTTAGGGGCCGTCCACACGGAAACGTTTTTTTGTGCAAACGCACATGTTTTGCATCGTTTGGGCCGACCGTCCAGACGAATCCTGCAAACGCACTGCCTGAAAACGCACTTTTTTGAAACCTGGTCTCAGGGTGAAAAAATCCGAAAACGGCTCGTTTGGCCCGTATGGATGGTGAATACGGATCCGTATCGATGATGTCATCGCACACACCCTCTTTTACACCCACGGCGCTGACGCGCACAACTCGCGTTGAAGCTAAGCGAGCACATCCCATCTCCATGGTTACACCAGCTCACTTCATCTAAATACTGTGTTCTGCTGCTCCCGACCTTCTCTCTGGATTCACAAGATATTTTGCGCAACGTTAAACATCGCTAAAGTAGCTGACCGCTACAGCAGCAGCGTAATGCGTTAGCTACTAGCGTGGTTATCTGTTTATAAAAGTGGAAGTAGATAACTTATCAACTAGCTAGCTAATCTGTCTGCTTATCAATTTCCCGACGGAGTTCTAGTAACTTTTGCCACGGCTTATTATAGAAAGGCTCCTGCAAGAAAAAAGTATAGATTATTAAAAGACATCATTCATGGATCATTGATGTTTGTTTGACTGCCGATGTTAGAGCTAGCAACATTAGCGGAGCGCGTTAGCTTCGCTACTACGCGCTGCAATCATGCAAAATAAAAAGCAATCCAACAGCACATTATACAATGTAAACAAAGACACGTTTTCTTGCGGCAGCCTTTAGAAAATGAGCAGTGGTGAAAGGTATTATAGTCCATGGATGTATTAGGAGAACGTTATAATCTAGTCATGTTATAATGGGAAGTGGAAGTGACTATACTCTTCTTCTCCGTTTTTGGTGAATTTCTGTAGCAGAAACAGCGCCGCCTATAGGCCTGGAATATGAAGTAGCGTGTTGAGTCATTTACAAATGGATTCGTTTGGACGCAACTTTTCTTGAAACAAATCCAGGGAAGACGGGTAAAAAAAAGATCGTTTTGGTACGTGTGGACGGGGCCTTAATGCTACTCCCCCCCCCCCCACTCTGTACTGCTAACCTGGTGGATCACTACAATGACTGTTTATCCCATTCACTAAATCCCTTAGCTCCCCTGAAACACGTACAGTCTTATTTACTAGGTCTTCTCTATGGTACACCCCAAACTCCGCCTTATGAAATATTGTTTTTGAGCTCAGAAGTCAGACAACCGCTGAGTACCCCGAGCTCAAAATCCAACATGGCTGCACCATGCATCAAGTGAAAACTAGTAACATACAGTTTATTAGCACTTCTGTCTAATTTGTGTCTCACTAAATCAGTGGTACACACAGTCCTGTACATCTTCTATCTGTGGACATATTTGTATGCACAAAAAAACAGCGTAATGCGTTGTGATCAACTAGCATTGCTGACAATGGCTAACCTGGCTAGACCTAATGAAAACAATGAAAATCCGACTTGTAAATGGAACGCATTCAAGACGCCATTGACGCCATTCTCAGCCAAAATAAAAACTGGTAATACTGGTTGGTGGTGTCTCTCCATAACACAACACAAGATCACACCTGTTACACAAGCAGCAATTAAGACTTGGTTCCTTTCTAACATTTTTTTTCTAAAATAAGGTCCCATGGTGGTCCATCAGAAGGAAAGGGACTTTGCCTCTCCATTATGACCTATCTGGGGTCGCTGTCTTATCGATGGGAGTGCAGGGTTAGGTGGGGTCGGTGTAAAGCTCCAGCATCATCATCATCATCATTAACCTTTAGTTTATTTAGTTCTCAGAGATACAATTGAGGGCAAGCCCTCATCTACACATACACACACATACACCAAGAGTGCAAACAGTTTCAAATACAGTGACTGGAATAGAAACAAGGAGAGATGTGAAATCAAATAAATAAAAAAAAGAATCAAGATAAAATCAAGAACATTTAAATTACTAAAGACAATTACAACCAGAAACAGTACCATTTAACACCATTGCTCTAAAACTGCCATACATGTTTATCCAGAGTATTTTTATCAGCTGAGAAGTAAAAGAATGACCTCTGTTGCTCGTATGAGTACCATTACATCCTGGTACCAAACACACAGGTATGCACTGGGCTAACAGGTTTATGGGGGTCTGTTTATGCATGTTTCTGTCACCGCATCAGATGTAATCACAAATGTGGTTTGTTTCCGTGTCTCCTGCTCTTCTCTGGAAAGGTAACAAAGAGGTTGCAGGAATGAGTCATCCTTAACATTCTGGTTTCAGAATGATGAAGACAGCTGGAGAACAGCTTCTGCCTAGTTAAAGCTCAGAAAGAATGTTGCATCTTGTCTAACAGGATGTCGCCACACATTCACCCCTTCACCTACAGTAATAATTAAACAGAATCTAAAGTTGATCAAAGATCCCCTTCAACAGCTCCCAAATCATGAAGAAAAAACAGACTGTTCAGTTCTTTAATGTCCCACTTCAGCTTTATGGAAATACAAAATCTCTGACATACCATTTAAAGATGTATCTGATCATTGGACAAATGTACAGATGAAGCCATCTTAAATCCCCTGCCAGCAGAAGCCTTCCAGCCTACTTCCAGTCACCCCCTCCTACTGTATCCTGACAGAGTGTGTGTAAATTCCACTGTAACCACACCCATTCATTCACTTGCAGGGTTTCACCGTGGACAAGGAGTAGTAAGTGACCTAATCCACCATTTATTGTACATGAAATGAAGCTTTACTACACTCAAGCTATCCCCCGAAGATATGAAGCAAATCAAGTTCATTCCAAGTCAATGATGTCTATTATACAGTAGTTATAGCCTACTGAAGTAATTGTTCTCTAGTCTCTCTAGTCTAGCTATTTTTTTAGTTAGTCTATTTAGTTATTGTAATTTAACCCTACATAAGGCCTACATTTGTTCATTTAACCTGTGCATGGTTAAAATGTTGCTAATTTAAAAGGTTAGTTACGTAACATGTTACTACGGTGGCAATTTTACTGCATTAACTCAATAAGAGCATCCTTTTATTTTGCTGATGGGCCATTGTTTGTCCGATGTTACATGCTGCTGCATATACAGTAAGCTGATGACACAGTTCCTCTATTTCGTACTCCATATCATTCATTTCCCTTAGTATTGCTTTTAGTTTCATGAAGTTCTTTTGAGTAACAACTTTCAAGGAGAGAACAGTTCGGTAGTACAGACGTGTCTCAGCTGTATCACTTCCTTAAAGCATTAAAGCAACACTAGAGAACTTTTTGTAACTTAAAGGTGCAATATGTAATATTGTGTGTAATACTGGCAGCTAGCGGTTAAAATAGTTACTGCAGTACAAATTCAAAATACTGGAGAGTCGTTTCCCCCGCCCCCTCCTGCCCAGACTCGAAGTTCACGGGGGTTGCCAGGCTGAGACCGCAGCATTCACAACAATGTTGCTAGACGCTTTTCTCACATAGCCAGACATTACTTCACAGCACAGCAGAGTAGCTAACGTTAGATGCTAGTCTCACATAGCCAGACAGCTAACGTTAGATGCTGGCTATATTGACAGTCATAAAAGCCCGTGCTCATTCGGGGCTCTGTAACCAACTGACAGACACACTTTTTCGGTTTAAAATTACAGTATGAACCGCTAAAAACACAACGACCTCACCGTCCTCTCCACACGCCAGTCAGGCACACTTCCTCGGCTTAGAATTACAATGCGAAGCGCTAAATATACCACTACCTTGCCGCGGAACACACTTCATTGGCTTAGAATTACGGCAACAATCGCTAAACACACTGCAAACTCACAGTCCTCTCTTTCTGATTTACAGCCCCTCTCGTGGCTTAAAATAACTCACCGTTGTCGGCTCCAGCCGCTGAAGAGGCTACATGCTGTAAACAGCCATGGGCTTGCCTGGTCCCCGGTAACGTTAGCAGTAAGCAGGGTTAGCAAGGCAGCGTTAGCCAGGACCCGTCGGGATCACTTTACTGTCTCAATTGTTTTGCAAGTAACCAACTCCCGGTACTCTAGCTATATAATTCAATGTAAGTACACAAATGTTGAAATGACAAAAATGCCCCTAGTAGCTGTGATAAATTAGCCTGAAGCTAATGCTTACCGGTTCAGGAGGAAATAAGCCAATTCTGTGTCCTTTTGGGATCTAAGCTGTCTCCATCTTTCAAATACATCTCCAATATTTTCACGCAGGGGTTATTACGTCTCTGGTCACGCAACTGTTAGAAAAATGCTGTTTTTCTTTTTTAGGTCGGGTAGAATCTATCTCTGTTGATCCTGTTCGTTTGTTTGCTGCTTTCATGGCTGTACTAACGTTACAGCTGTAGCGATGCTGGGTTTACGTTTTTACAGGTATATCTGGCAACCCAGCCTGGCTGTCAAACTGGGCCGTTGATAACAACACACAGATCAAAACATAAACAGAAATTCCGTCCACGGAATGTAAATTTCAAAAAGAAAAATACTGAAATTAGCATTGTTGTCAGAAAAGATAGTATTTCAGTTTAACATGTTTCCTTAATATCTGATGAGGCATTGGTGTCATTTTTGGATTTATTACAGTACAAATATTACATATTGGACCTTTAAAATAATGTTTGCAAAATCGTTTCAGTGGTTCATCAACTCGTAACAGGGTGAACGGCACTTCTGCATTCGCTTTGCGGCTCTCTACCAGCTATCACCGCACTATGCAAGTTTGCCAGATCAGGTAGCGGATCTGTAGTTCCAATGAGACATAATGGGACAATTCCGTTTCCATCCTGTAGGGTGGACCGAAGCAGGAAAAGTTCTCTAGTGTTGTTTAAAACAAACAAACCATCTGCTTCAGTGCCCTGTCGGAGTCGGAACTAGTAGCGGCCGATGTGCAACGCCAGCCTCGCCCCGCTTCAAAGCAGACTGACCAGCCGCCGTCACAGAAGAGGACCGCTACCCCACGGCTACAGCTTCTGAGGGAAGCGGTAGCCAGACGATCTGGTGGTCTACACTGCCTGGACCGGCCAAACGACAACGTTCCTCAAAAACAACCTCCCCAACCGAACGGTAAGCAATCGTCCTCTTCTTTCTCTTGTCAAATTGTAACCGACACCGGCCATCCACACCCCTCGTACGCTCTTCCCCCCCAACCACAGTAATTATTGGTGACTCCATCATCAGAGATTTAACGTTTCATAATGCTGTCACATATGGAGGAAATATTTATTCATAATTCAAATTGAAAGTCCAAAGAGAAATGTTAGGTTGTAGCAGGGAATGGCGGACCCAAAATGCAGAGAGCAGGCAGGCAGGCAGGCAGGAGAAAGGTGAAGATGAGGATTTACTGTACAAAAACTAAATAAACCAAGGTAGTCCTGTGTGCAGCAGCAGGCAAAAACTAATACCAAAAATGAAACAAAAGAAATCCAGGGAGCAAAAAACCAGACATGAACAAACACTGGGAGACACGACAGGAACAAGAAAACACACAAAATGATCTGACAAAGGAAAAGGGGAAACACAAAGACTAAATACACAGACTAATGAGAAAACACAAGACAGGTGACACAAGGGCTGGGAAACGGGTGAAACACATTAGGCTGGGCAGAGTAATCAAAAAAGGCGTGAAAACACAAGACAGGAAGTAAAGTGGACAAGACAAGACAGAAAACCACAGACTTCAAAAAAAAAACAGGAAACAGAGCAAAATACAAAACCAAAAACAGACCACCAAAATAAAACCAAAACCATAACAAGAAATTGAAAGTCCAAAGGGAAAACAAAGCAAGATCAAATTAAAAATATTATTATTATTTTTTAAATTTTCCATTTGGCTTTGGCTTTTTCATTTAATATTTGGCTTTTGAATTTCAATTTATCATTGGCTTTTAATTTTCATTTAATATTTGGCTTTTGAATTTCAATTTAACATTGGATTTTAATTTTTATTTAATATTTGGCTTTTGAATTTCAATTTAACATTGGATTTTAATTTTCATTTGGCTTTTGAATTTCAATTTAACATTGGATTTTAATTTTCATTTAATATTTGGCTTTTGAATTTCCATTTAACATTGCCTTTTCATTGCTTTAAATCCAGTCCTAATCTAGTCCTCACTAACACGGGAACTAACTACATGAAAACTTCACGGTTGTTGCATGAAATGTCGTTTGTGTTTAGCTTACATCATCATTTTCTATCATGTGAAACAAGACCCAGCCTAGTGGTGAATCTGCAGACAGATGCTTAACAGTGTGCTCCTCAGCAGTCTGCTCCCCCTGCTGCTCATAAGGTGCCTCTGCACCCCTTTCATTTCAGACCCTCCCACCAGTCTTTGGGCCACGCCTCCTCATTTACATTGACATGTGTCAAGTCCAAATGAAAAGGCAATGTTAAATGGAAATTCAAAAGCCAAATAGGTCCGTGTACTTTTTCGTTCATTCGATTTTCATTTCATAATCAGACTTAAAAAACAAAAAACGAATGGTTATTTGATTTTCGTTTTAAAATACAACAATTGAAATCGAAATACAAGGCATTTTTTTCCTTTTCATGGTCAAAGGGGATGGGGAGAAATTAAAATATGCTGTGATTTTCATTTTCTATTTCATATAACAAAAATAAAATCGCTGAAATAGAAATGAAAAAAGGTTTGTTTTTCATATTCAGAGAACCGGATGTTGTCATTTCCAAGGCAGCACAGCCCAGCCTACCAGTGTTGCTTTCAGCCCAGGCTAAAATTACTTTGGAAACCTGTGCTCTTGATAATGCTTGGGGGGAATTTTATTTCATAATGTCACATGTATTTATTCCCCTCTCTCCCTGCCTCCCTCTGTCTCTCTGTCTCTACCCGCCGCAGACAACTTCGCCCCAAGAGAGTCGAACCAGCTGAGGAAACAGACTTTCAGTTCACGGCTGTAACGTTACCGTTACGCCACCGTTAACGATCCCAGCAAACGTTCTGTTGCTGATCTGGCAGAGAGTCACCGGCGGTTCGGGATCAGATCATGGGGATCAGACCTCCGGTGCTGGGTCTATAGCTGCTGCTGCAGCTAGCTAGCAGATAGCCACCAGCCCTGTGACCTCGGTCCTCGCGGTTCGCTCCCCGGTGCTGACTGACTCTGGTCCGTCTGCAGAGCTGCGTTACCCGCTCTAGCTGAGCTGGGAATCTGCCGCGCTCGTGATTTATTCATATTTTATTTTATTTGCAGATAGTGATATGCTATGATGCACTAATGTCAGGCAGGCTTGCTGCTGCTTTTAGTCTGAGTCTGTGAGATAACCAAACTTCCTTTAAATATAACGTGCATATAAATAGATGGAATAAATAAAAGTCCCTCGAAATACATAGTAAAACATACATGTATTTAGGCTATTGAACTATTATGACTAAAGCCTGTATTTCATGATCTATTTCATAGCCATATGTATATTTATGTAAAGGGGGGCAAAAAACGGAAGTTAGGCTACAGATTCCCTCAGCTGCAGCCGGGACATTCTAAAACGCTTAACGTGAAAAAGCTGCAGCAGCAGCTAATATTAGAATATTAGACCCAGCACCGGAGGTCTGATCCCTATGATCTGATCCCGAACCCCCGGTGACTCTTTGCCAGATCAGCAAGCTTAACGGCAGCAACAGAACGTTTGTGATTGTTAACGGTGGCGTAACGGTAACGTTTCAGCCGTGAACCGAAAGTCTATTTGCTCCGCTGGTTCGACTCTCTTCGGGCGAAGTTGTCTGCGGTGGTAGAGACAGGGAGGCAGGGAGAGAGGGTAATAAATACATGTGACATTATGAAATAAAATTCCCCCAAGTATCACAAGAGTATAACTAGCTAGGTTTCCAAAGTAATTTTGGTACGCAGCTGAACTGGTACTAACAGGCTAGGCGTTGTTGCCTTGGAAATGACAACATCCGGTCTCTAATATGAAAAACAAGCCTTTTTCGTTTCTGTTTTCGAGTGATTTTATTTTTGTTATATAAAATAGAAAATGAAAATCACAGCATATTTTAAATTTCTCCCATCCCATTTCGACCATGAAAAAGAAAAAACGCATTGTATTTCAATTTCAAATGTCGTATTTTAAAACGAAAATCAAATAACCATTCGTTTTTTGTTTTTTAATACCTGTTTATGAAATGAAAATCGAATGAACGAAAAAGTACACGGACCGCGGGGGATGTTTAGTGTGTATATACTGTATATTTTGCCCATTTCATATTTATTTTACATATTTTGTTTTGTGTATGTGTGACCTTGCACTATGGGGCATGGTGTGTTTAAACTGTCGTTGTATTTAATAAACATTACATTAACCAATATTTACATGTCTCATTAATAAGTGCATAACATTAAGAGAACAGTAAAATGTGTATAATTGAATGCAAAGGTTTTAAGAAATTGTAATGTTACACATACTAAGAAAACTGTAATATAAGGGAAGTCAAAGTATTTGATACAACAGTGTCATTATATATTTTTAGTATATATAGTATTTTAGTATTTAGTAATATATATATATATATATATATATATATATATATATATATTGTTTAAGGTATTTACTTGACTAAGATTAAAAACATACTAATAAATACCTATTTATCTTTAATAATGCATCACATACATTGCCCCAACTGGGATTCGAACCTGCGTCCAGATAATAATTATTAAATATGCAGGATAAAACGCAGCTTGTTCAGCACCTTGGACAGCGTTAATAATGCTGCAACTTCATTGGCTGTCACTGGCTTCCACTTAGGCGTCGAGTCTTATAGAGACAAAGTCAGACAACAGTCTCCCAAAAGACACCACATAATTAAAGTAGGTAGCCTCTTATCTGCATTATGCCAAATGTCATTTAAAGAGTATTATGTAAAAGCTTAAAAAAACTATGAAGCATTGAGCAATTTAAAAATGTAAGCAGCGTGGCGGATTTGAGACTCAGCTTCCAGAAATAGCTCCATACAGCTAAAACAGCCGGGGTTAGGAGAGATAGAGCGAGGTAGTATCAAGTTCTACAACGCTTTATCAACGCCAACCTCAGAAGCTATAAGTTCCAGCTTCACAGTCTCACAACCACACCGCCACCTATGAATATTGAAATGGAATCGAGCTGTATTTAAAGGCCTCCAATCTCTCACTTGTTTCACTGACGGTGCATATTTGTTTTTTCTATTCATTCCCATGTAGGACATAGTCTCTGTTCATTCTCATGTCGGCCACACTCTCTCTATCTCATAGTCACTGCAGACACTGAGTTGAGATTTTAAATTGCTTTAGTTTTGAAATGATTGCCGTTGATTTGGCTGACCATGCCCATTGGAATTGTGGGTAACGCCTGTATGCGAATTCTCATGGCTCATCCATAAAATGGGAACTTTAATCAGGTATATATATGGTCATGGTGAGTTGGGATCTAAGCTAAATCACATTTCCTCTAGCCACGGCTGCCACTGTAGTACTTTCTCAGTTATTTTGTCTGCTGAAAATACGGAGCCCATTAGATTGTGTTGTCGTTTTGTTATTTTTTAATGTGGCCTCTACTCGCTTAGAATCGAACCCTCATCTAAAGCGCCATGATGCCGGCCTGCATTACCATGTTCGGCCACAACGAGGTGTCAATGGGCAGGTGGCGCTCTTTCCCAATGACTCACAGATCTGATACTACTGCTGGAGCCTCATCGTTTACACTTTTTTACATCTGTATTTATACAGTGCTTTTCTAATTTTAACAAGTAGCCTACTAAAAGAACTTTTACATATTACAGGAACCATTCGCACATAGTGTGTGTGTGTGTGTGTGTGTGTGTGTGTGTGTGTGTGTGTGTGTGTGTGTGTGTGTGTGTGTGTGTGTGTGTGTGTGTGTGGTGTGTGTGTGTGCGTTCTTATGGGGTGGGTGGGGGTGAATAACCAGTGATCAGTAAGTGTGGACCTGATCTAAACATCTGATCTTTTCTCTGCCCTTGTCCTCTTCTTCCTCCTCCTCCTCTTCCAACTCTTCCTCCATGAACTTGTCCTGAGGTACATCCCCACGTCCCTTATTTGATAGCGCTCCTCGACTCCTCTGTCCTCGGCTGAACCGGAAGTTGTTCCGTCCCTCCTCAGTGAAGGCCGTCTCAAAGCTCTTATTTCTGTCCTGAGGGCCGAGGAGCGAAGCGGCGGAGGGACACCCGGAGATATAGCCGATATCAGCCTTCCCTGAAGCTGTGCAGATCTCTCCCGTGACTCCTCGGTGGGAGGGACTAAGACGCGTAGGAAGGGAGGCAAGTGGAGGGACTCCAGGAGGCAATTTAAGCAACATGAGATGCAGCTCTGGTTGTCGTCCCCTTGCCTCTCCCTCTTACTCCCCTTGCTCTCTGTCTATTGTTGGCATCCACTGGTCGAAGCAGGTAATCTGACCTTTGACCTATTTATAGGCCTATACTAAAAAGCAGTGATGAGGAGTGTGTGTGTGTGACCTGGTGAAAAAGTGTATCATTTTGATTGGTTGTGTTTGGAAAAGGACAGCAAGTCAGATTCCTGTCAGATTTTTGTGTCTTAGGTAGAGAAGCATGTGTAGTGTGTTTTATGCAATAGAACACGAGCGAAATAGCTCATGGTCTTGGAGATTTGGTGTGTACTTTTGCTCTTTAAATGAGAGGTTTCAAAAATCGGTTGACATGTAAAGATTTTGTGTGTAAGTAGTTGTAAAAACCTGTAACCTATTATGAAGCCTGTTCTTTTCATCTTCTGCAAAGTAATTACTTAGGCAAGTTAGGCTGCCCTAATTTTAAACTCTTTAGACTTTTCAGGATTCATAAGACACTACTAGGTGTTTGTCAATGTCTAGGAAGGATTCTTCGAAGCCAGAATTTCGAGGATGCTACATCAAACTAATGTAACGTTAACATTATACCATCCACAACGTTATACTGATAGCTTTCTCGTCTTTTCTGACAGGGACTAAGGAACAACAACGGCGGTTCATACGTCTACGTGTAGGCAGCAAGCAGCTGTTTACCAGGGGGAGGGACACCGCTGCCAACGGATATCGGTGAGAAGCTATTGTTTAATGTTCACAAGTAATAGCTGTGTAATCTGCTTTTTATTCCCCCCCTCATTCACATAGGCTTATTTTGGAGATGATGGGGATCGGAGGGAGGGTCTCCCACGACCAGGCCAAGAAGAAGTGGGACAACCTAAAAACGAAGTGGGACATATTTACTTTGGTGGTATTAATGTATGGACATAATTGTTATGCACATCTTAATGTAACTTGTGATTTTTGAAGTAAGCCTTGGATGTTAACCTGACAGACTTGGGCCTGCTGACACTAAGTTTAGATGTAGTGATGTGTACTATAGTAGTAGTAATACATCATCACAACAACCTTTTGATCTTCACTGTTTAGGAATGCAAGTGTCCTGCCACAGGTCAGGGGACAGAAGATGGGAAGGCGCCGGCAACTTCGCGCCCTGGTTGGCCCTCATGGACGAGGCATTAGGGCAGTCTGCGGCAGTCCCGCCCCCCTGCCTTATTGCCTCGATCCAAGAGGACAAACCAGGGCCAAGCACTGCACAAGAGGTAGAGGAAGGGATTGATGAGGAGGAGGAGGAGGAGAAGGGCGAGAGTGGATCCATTCCTCCAACTCATCAAGGAGGACATCAAATATCAGAGAGAGGCAGATGAGAGGAGGGAAGCAGAGGCTGAGGCCAAAACGTTTTTGTTTTTACTGTTTGGAGAGGTTGGCGGTAAAATAAAAAAATTAAGTAAATTAAATGTAACTGGTTTTGTCTTTGCCCCTTTTTTTAATTATTCAATATAAACTGTCTATGTCCATTTAAAAAAACAATTATTGTTCTTTAGACTGCAGTAGAAAAAACTTGGTAAGTAACAAATAACTAGCATGTGAAGCCTAGAACAATTTATTGAACAATATCTTCACCCTTATTTACGTTTTGTGGTTAGGTATTCCAAGCTCTACAAAAAGATTCATCTTGGTTACAAAAAATATTTATTTATATATTGACAACTGTATACATGAAGCAAAACATTCATTCAAACAACATTCTCATATCTACAACTATATACAACAACTTAAACATTTACAACTATATACAACAACACACACATGCAAGAGGTGCACTGCAGACGGAGCAAAAGATACCTCGCCTTTGCAGTTTAACACTACAATGCCAGTAAAGCGCACACAAGTGTGGCTACATCATGTTAGATTGAATTGTAGTCGGACTCAACTGATCCGATTAATGATACTAGAGACTTTAAAGACTCGGGTGAAAGATCCGAGTGATTCACGACTCAAACAGGTTTGGGGGATAAGCGCCTTGGCACGCCACCGACACCAGTCCAGCAGCAAGACTTGGTTTTAACAACAGGTAGGTAAACACAGCAGAGATAAATGGGCTTGTGGCAGCATACATAGTGGAGGAACTGTTACCTGTTTCTACAGTGGAATCGCCGTCTTTACGAAACAATTAGGCCTACTGGGCAAAATACAGATAATGAAGAGCAGACGGCCGTTAGTACTGTAGCCTTGTTTTGGACTAATTTTGGGCTGATGGTTACAACTTTGTTGTCATGGTATTAAAGAGCATACAAGAGAGAGCTTGTGTATGTCCAGCAGCTGAGCAGCCTGATTAATAATGTTTCCAGACCTCTGCATGTTTACAGATATTACCAACAATTATATTAAATAAAATTAATAAAATTTTTTTTTGTTATATATGAAATTTATGTGATGTCATATTTTGGTTTCTACTTTAGCTTATCGTTATTGTAACAATTACATTTTCAAATACATAACTCTGTGTAATGATCAGTTTTCTTACTGTTATGTTGAGCAGACGTGATTCCAGAGCGAGTCAGGAGGCAGAGACACAGAAGAGGAAGAAGCTCCATCGCTGGCGATGTCTCCTAAAGATAAAGCATCACTTTAACATCACAACAACTCTAATAACGGAGATGGAGACACTCCTAATGGGTACTGATGTAACTACAGCACCACTTCCTGCACAGATCCTTCAGAATAAAAGCGTCATCTGCACAGAACTATGACGACTCAGGAATTCTGCACAAAAGCTGCTCATAATGTGTGCAAACTGCAAAAAGCTCTTTATCTTCACACTGACATTAAATATTGTTATTAAATAAAAACCTCAGAGCCTCAAATTAAGCCTTAATTTCACTGCACAGTTTGAACTTTACTGTTGCACAAAATGTCTTCATCTCCTGACCACTTTATCAGCAGAAGTAAAACCGTTTCAGGTGCAATTTCTTCAGAATAAAAGTTAATTAACTAAATGTTGCACAGAAAGGAGATACTGTATGAGTGGGCAGCAAAATGCAGCCATTTTGGATCACCAACCAGGTAAAATGTGATTAATACATTCTGATAATTTGATTATGAAGTAATAGGGTAGGAGAAAAAAATCTCTGGGTTGGAACTTGTTTTGGTGGAACATTTGCACCCCGTAGTGTTGACACACTACAGTAACGTGAGCTATTTAAATGAGCTGATACATAGTTAAACCTCATTAGATCTTACCAGTGTATCTCTGTGTGTACTTCGTCCACAGCAATCCCACACACCTCACACGGTGGATGTGAGGCAGTTATCCTGGACATGTTCTTCCGTGGATCCAGACTAGCAAAAGGGTTAAACACATGGGAAGGTACCAGCAGCAGCCGGAACACAGAGTCTTCTTAGTCAATGTATCTGCTCGCTCATTCCTGCAAACTGTACTGTTACACCCAGGGCCGGTTCTAGCCCTTTGGTTGCTCTAGGCGAGATTGAGTTTTTAATAAACCCCTGGACTGTAATATTTCAGATGTGTTTGAGCAAGATTTCTGCTCATGTTCAAAACTTTGTGCACATTTAAAATATATCTCATCTCATCTGTGTTCTCTGAGGTTTGGAGGAGTCGTGATATTTTGAGAAAAATAAAGTGATAATACAATAAGCTATTACAAGAATAAAGTCACTATATTTCAGAAAATAATTCACCTGCACCATAGTCTGCTGTGCATTACGTGATATCTCTGCTGATACGGTAGATCTCAGACCTGCTGACAGACAGAGATCCCCGTTTGGGACGCTAATCTCTGAATGAGACAGTTTAGGGAAGTGGCTGTAGGCTACGCTGCTCTACATCGGAGGTGGAAACACAAAACTACGCAGAAATAGGGACACATCTGCCGCAGCATGCCCACAGCAGAGCACGTCCACGGAAGGCACGCTGCAGCAGCTCCGTGTCTGTCAGGGGCGTAGCACAAGACCCTGGGCCATATACATAGGCAGTCCTGATAGGCCCCCATGTTCCTCAAACCCCCTCCCCCCAAAACAATAAATAAATAATAATCAGGCCTCTTTACACATGAATCTGTAGGCCTAGATGTTTATAGGCTAATAATTATTAACTGTAATGCTTGGAGTAGCCTGATAACACACATTTCAAACCTCCTTTCTCAACATTCTCTAGCCTACTTTACTGTGGTTACTACTACATTTTGTTTGTTTTCTCTGGACCTTTACTTGCCAGCCTGTGTACTATGGTGTCTCTCTGATCATCTGTTAATTTATCTGGCCATAGTCCTGGATCCTCTGGCAAAAACTGGTCTGCACTGCTCTGCCTACTTTCCAGTTCCTCATCTCTCATTTCCACAGTGCTCAGAGCTCCCTGCTGTCTTCACTCCCTTCATCCTCAATCACATCTTCTCTATCATCTTTCTCTATGAAGGATACATCTGATATTAACCTCTCATCCTAATTGTAACCTAATATAATAAAACACACTAAGATGTTAGTGTTACTTAACACCTTTCAGTCAAAATGGCTAAACATGGTTTGCTTTAGGGCTGCAACTAACGATTATTTTCATAGTCGATTAATCTGTTGATTATTTTCTCGATTAATCGATTAGTTGTTTGGGCTATAAAATGTCAGAAAATTGTGAAAAATGTGGATCAGTTTTTCCCAAAAAGCCCAAGATGACTTCCTCAAAGGTCTTGTTTTGTCCACAACTCAAAGATATTCAGTTTAATGTCACAGAGGAGAGAAGACACTAGAACATTATTCACATTTAACAAACTGGAATGAAAGAATTTTTACTTTTGTCTTAAAAAAAAAGTGACTCAAACCGACTAATCGATTATCAAAATAGTTGGCGATTAATTTAAAAGTTGACAACTAATCGATTAATCGTTGCAGCTCTAGTTTGCTTTAATTTTGATATAAGCTCACCTTGTCTCAAATCCAAAGAGGAGGATGAGGGGTCTGTTGCTACTCTACTCCCTGGTGGGACACTTTCTGAAACTGAGGGCCATGTGTTTTCACAATGTTAATCTGCTTCTACTGAATCTGACATAACTATAATGTTGACATGATATGTATCTACGATGAGCTACCAAGTTACCTATGACACTGATTAGCCTATTATTGCTAATTATAGATATTATATAGCCTATTCATTTGAAATTAAACATGTTTTAAATTAGGCTATGACAATGGTGTATTGGATGCAAACAGAATTGTTAGTGTAGTTTATTTATTTAGCCTTTACCTCAGATTACATGTATAACCAAATTATCATTTGAAAGTGTATGTTCTGCTCTTTATATTGGTTGTCTCAGTTTGTTTTTAGCACTAACAGTCACGGAGATATTCAAGCAAGAAAATGTAGCGCGTCAAAAAGCTGGCCGATGCCCAGCTTTATGCAAATGAAACCGTTGAACGCGACGCGACTATCCAGTAGAAGTAGAGCACAGAGGTCTGCTCTGATCACTTCTCCCTCCAAATTTCAAAAAACTGAAACCTGTCGAGCAGCCAGTATACATGTTGTAGTATCAGAAGTATGTTTGTATTTTGTTTCTTTTACCAAAGTTTGAACACAGAAACATCCACAACAGTCACAACATACAGTTTGACATATTTCATCTTTTATTTAGATAGAAATGATGAAGAGCTGCCTGAAATTACATGATGCCCTGAGAGTGCATCAGATAAAACATACTGTACATACACAATTCTGATATCACAGCCAACAACAGTGTCTAGTTCAACCTGACAAACTCTGGCTTAGCACCTTAAGACATAAAAAGAAGCAGAACATGATTGTCCTAAGCAATGTCAATTACACAAATATCCAAATAAAAAAATAAGTCACATTAGATTTTACTTTGACTACAAAAAAATTCACATTTCTTTTACAGTGTGACATCAGGCTCTGGTCTTAAATGTTCTGTTTTCTAATGCCCATCACATCTAGCTCAGTTAGGACTTTTAACAACTACAAGCAGCAGTAATAATAATATTAATAATATTAATAAAGCAGTTTATATATCATTCATCCATTCACACCCCGATGACAGTGAGCTACCATACAAGGAGCTGTCTGACCATCAGGAGTAATTTGGGGTTTAGTGTCTTGCTCAAGGACACTTGGACGAGTGGACAAGAAGAGCCGGGGATCAAACCACCGACCCTGACAGCAGGTATATCAACATTATCTTTTAAAGGAGACATATTATACTCATTTTCAGGTTCTTATTTGTATTTTCAATTTCTATGAGAACATCTTTACATGTTTTAATGTTCAAAAAACGCTATTACTTACTTTACTATTTCTTTTCTGCCAACTCTCTCTCTCTCTCTCTCTCTCTCTCTCTCTCTCTCTCTCTCTCTCTCTCTCTCTCTCTCTCTCTCTCTCTCTCTCTCTGTGTGTGTGTGTGAAGTCAAAACATCCAAAATCACCATAATCCTGGGTGTTTTATTTTGAAATCTGTTCCATTTTGTAAAGTATGCGGCTGTGCTGTGGCCTTCCTGTATATGATTACCTTCCTGTATATGATTATCTTCCTGTATATGATTACCTTCCTGTATATGATTACCTTCCTGTATATGATTACCTTCCTGTATATGATTACCTTCCTGTATATGATTATCTTCCTGTATATGATTACCTTCCTGTATATGATTACCTTCCTGTATATGATTACCTTCCTGTATATGATTACCTTCCTGTATATGATTACCTTCCTGTATATGATTACCTTCCTGGCTTGACGAGGCTGACGCGGCCGCTCATGATGATAACGGGTGCTGAAATGGAAATATCTTAGAATACATCCATGGTGGAGATGAGGAGCAGTATATTCTAATGAGCCTGCATGTGACATAGGAAGAGGAGCTGAATCTGAATGGCTTGTTGAATTACATCAGATTGAGGATGCCCACAAAGAACTGGCTGGGTTGTTTGATTTCAGGTTTTGGGTTGGTCGGCCCTCCAGATACTCAAATGTCTGTGCACCATGACTGAAAATGAGAGATTTTCATTATATGTCCCCTTTAAAATTAAGTGACAACGCTGATGCAGTCTTGTTTCCTTTAGCTGAGGATCATAAACAAAATGTAGTTATTTAAAAAAACAAAACACAGATTCTATATTGACTGACTTTATCTAAATAATTCCAGGAGAACACAAACAGTCCGTTCTTCACCAGCTGCCTTTTGAATTTCAGATTCTGTGGTAATACTGTTTTGGTCACTTCATGGTCAAACTTCTAGTTACTTTACTAACATTGGAGTCACTTCTGCAGGTGGGGTGGTTTTCACTCTTACTTATTTAATTAAACTTATAGGTCCTATTTATGAAACTGAAAGTAAAGTAATTTCCTTGCTGAGTGTTTGAGACCTCACAGCAGCCTCAGTACAGAAGAAATTGTCAGACGAGGAGTCCACGAAGACACGGAGATTGGAGAAGTTCCCTCCATGCAGATTTATCTGAAACAATCACATGTTTACAAGTCAACCAGCTGTCCTGCACTCATCAACGGACTTCAGGCAAAGTCACCTGATATAGACAACTGACCGTCATTTTCATAGGACTACCTTTTATACGGCATTTTGGCGGTGTTAGTAGGACACATTAACACACACACACACACACACACACACACACACACACACACACACACACTTAAATCCTGTTTCTAACATGTAAAAATAGCTTTGAAATGATTATATTTTTAAATTCAATCTCCTACTGCATGGGTGTACACAGGGTTAAAGAAATACAGAGGTCCAAAGACTAAGCGTATTGGAAAACAAAGAAAAAGGATTTCCCTGATCTAAATATGTGCATTTTTAAAAGATTTGGAGAGCAAAAATTGGATAACAATAACTTTAAAACCATGTCAGTGGACAGGAGCATAACTGATCTGTCATACAGTAATACATAAAAATCTGTTTAAATGTTGCAATTATTTAATAAAGTGGAAGAGACTATACATGTTGCAATACCTGTGATCTTTGTCATCAGGCCTTTACGGTCATCTGGTTGAGCTTTTCAAGCTGTTCCCTGAATCAGAAAACAAACTCAAAACTTTAATACTTTAATATTCTCTCAATCTTTTGGTGTGTGTGTGTGTGTGTTGCTTGTACTGTATTCTTATTTTTGTTTTTAATGTAAAACACTTTGAGGTTACGTAAATCGCCATTGATCATATTACCTTGAAAGAGAGCCAGACACTATTTAGTTTTTATAGTTGTATACATATCCTAATATGCCTATCTCAGCTTTGACCTGTCTCTCTTACACAGAGAGAAGAGCCTCCTCTCTAAGTGTGCTGGGCCTAATTTGTACTTAAAACATGAGGCACTAAATGACAACATAAACACCCATCTTGATACATGATTGATAGTGAATGTTACTAAACTTACAGAACTAGAAAGCAAAGGGAAAGTGTGTGGGACCTGTAAATGATCTGGAACCCACAGTGGGATTAAATAGTGAGGTCATATGTATCTGGTTTCCTGATTATAAGACAGACATTAGAAGACTAAATTTAAAACAATATCTAATAAAATATGTACAATAAAAATGTACTTTTTCCTTACCTAGGTGGGTTTCCTGGGTCTTGTGATCCTGCAGTAAGGAAAACAAGTTAAGAAGTAAAACCTAACTGACTTGATCCTACTCTGGTGTAAATACAAACAGAATGATTAATGACTGAAGATAAAACAATCTCAAAGACTCTAAACATGACATACATATATAAATAATGTGTTGTGTTGTCTGCTCATCATGAATATGTTGATACAATATTTTATTAAACTTACCTTCTTTATTGTCTAGACGCCTAACTTGAAGAATAACATCAACAACAAAAACTGCTGAAGCAACAATGATTCCAATCCATGCAATAAATAAAAAAATCAATGCTACAACCGCTCCAACATTGGGAGACCCTGAAACAGAAGATAGAAAGTTAATATAAGACTCAGAATGGAACACAGATCATATACAGCAGATTGAACATCACAGTCTACACAAAGAGAACAACTAAAGGTGCATTCTCCTGAAACCTGAACTCTAAAACTCTTTGCAGATAAAACCAGCCGTAGGATGAATGTGACCAGGAACAGAGATGTTAGCTCTGATCTTCTGGACAGTTTCCTCCTGCTCGGTGAAATATTACACTATGATGCAAACACTGGACACTACGCCTGCATAAGTATCCCACAATGCAATGCGGTAGTAACGACAACATTCCCAGACAAACTGACAGAAACCAATCAATAATGCTCTAAATTACATTTCTACATATTTAAATGAAGCTCAGCGTAAATTCTAAAAGGAAGACTTCATATATCTTTTCCATCACTCATAATGATCAGCTGTTTCATGGTACGTCACTTGTCAGTAGTAATCAGATCCAGCTGTGTTGTTGTTAGTAAACCAATCAGAGTCGGCCATTTCTCTCTCTCTCTCTCTCTCTCTCTCTCTCTCTCGTCCTAATTGGTGGAACCTTGAGTATTTCTATTTGTATTAGATTAGAGTAGTAGTAGAGGACTTGTGTCAGTTCTTGGTGTGTTTTCGTAGTTGTGTGTCATGATGGATGTCATACTCTTGCTGTAGAACAAATCTACCTACGGGTACAAATAAAGTAACCTGAAAAATGATCAGTAAAGAGTTACATCACATACTTGTTGATGTAGAGATCAGTGATGGCATCAAAATCAGGACTCACCTGAGGTTTTCTCTGGTCCTTTACCTAAAAGAAAAAAAAAATAAAATATGTTAGAGTGCTTGTGAAATATTAATCATCATCTTGGCAGAGAGGAAACACTGAGAAAAACACCTGAACTTAGTTTCCTGTTGAGTGAACAGAATTCTAAATGTGATGGAGAAAAAGAAGCCAGTCTCAGATTTAACAAACAGTGTAGTTCAAATGCAGTTTAAAGATCTGTCCAGCACTTTATGTGAAGCTTAATGTGATCTTTATCTTTGAGAGACAGGTAGCTCAGTTGCTCAGGGTACCGGTTGGGATTAGGGGCCGCGCCGGTTCAAGTCCCCGTATGGACGAAGTACAGACTATGGACTGGTATCTCCAGAGGAGCCAGTTCACCTCCTAAACAAGGCACCGGACCCCCAACTGCTTGGGTACATGTCCATGGGCAACTCCTTTGCTCTGACACTTCCTCTCCATGAATGCATGTGTATAGGTCCTGGGGGGTTTCTCACGGGGAGCTTTTTTCAACAAAAACTCTGCTAACGTTCACCAAAGTTGATTAGAGTCAACTGAATTCAAAAATGAACTGAACTTCTCCGTTCTTCTGTTATTGAAGCTGTCTGTGAAAACTCAGGCGTAAAGCACAGGGAGATCAAATCCAACGTTTGATGGCTTGTACATTGACGGGAAGACACACCAAGCGCTACAAGTATACATGTAATTGCTCACGACTGTAATTGACTCAGAATTTTGTTAGTCAAATCAGATTTGGCTGTTCAATATGAATATTTCATTAGTTGTTCTTTTTTTCAGTGTATAGGGATGGAACCATTCGGGCTGCTAGTCACGGTTCAGGGCATGTATGTATTGTTCGGTTCATTTTAGCCTCACAGATTTCAGTCAAAAAAGTTTTGTGGGGAAAAAAGCCTTGCACCGTGGTGAAACTGCCGTTTGAGGTACCGAGTGCAGCTGTACTATAATATCCAATATCCAAATCAGGCATTGTGGAAAAAATGAAAGAAATTGAATGTGGGTAGTGCTTAGGCTGCAGCATAAGCCATCGTTACCGACAATGCGTTGATAGGTCATGATTTGTCACACATTTAACTTCTCTTCAACCCGAAACATTTGGTAACTATTTACAACTGCAAACACTGTTCCTGACTCATATCATAACAGAAACACATTTACAGTAAAGACAATGTACAAGTCTTTAAATTTTTACCCTCTATCCATCTAGCTAAATCACACCATGAAGCCATTTTGTTTGTCCTCTGTGCTTCAATCATGCAGCACCTGTGATTGGTTGAATCAGCCTACATGCTTTAGTGAGATGCACGCACCACATTTAAACATTTAATACTAATAACAAGCCAAATGTTAGTGAATGTGGGTGGTGAACACTAGTGAACTCCTGGTTTCAGACTCAGACAGAAGAGGAGGATTCCTGACCAGAGTTAGAAACCAGAATGAGGAAAGTTTAACTGTTGTTTTCATCTTCATTTTTCTTTGAGTCTAAAACCTAATGCTGTGTTTTCCGGTTAGTTCTTCTTTTAATGAACCAACACTCTGCTGCAGTGAATGAAGGGTAAAGAACATGTTTGTCATCTGGGACCCTCACTGCAGAGCAACGAGTCCTAATAACAAGTTTACATTGTCCAGTAAAAACTTTATTTGCCTCCATGGTATTAAATTATTACCAGGAACCATCACTTTCATGGCACAGATTTCCGCGCATTCTCATTAGGGCTGAGCCCCTAAAGGTCTGATCCTAGAATCGCCCCTGCTGCTCCTTCATGCTTGTACTCCACTACACCTCAGAGGGAAATGTTGTAATGTTTACTGCACTACATTACTCTGATAGCTTTGCTTTATTGCTTCACGCTGGGCTTGTTTCTGCAACACCGCATTGAGTATCGGACACAATTAAAACTATTGAGGAAATATTTTCCTTTGACATTGGTTCAGTATTAAACCAGATCGCTGCAGTACGACAACGGTGAAACAAGCTACAATGTAAGTTAAAAGGACGTCAATTGTCCAGCTTGTATGTTGTCACGTTCATAAAGGTGCTCATTTTGTCTCTGACAGGCTCAGATTTATATTCTAAGTGTCTGACAACATTATGGAAAGGATTCCTCAGGAGGTCGACCTTTCTGTTATAGAGTAAGATCCCTTTTTTGTAAATAAAAGTCCGCGGAAATTGCGTTAAGCTAAACCCACCAGACTCCATGTAAATAAACACTAATTTTAGCATCGTAAAATATGGGCATTGTAGAACATCTCTGAGCTCTGAGGCTTGTTCTGGCTGTCTTGAGCCTGTGCCTGAAGGGTGCATGACTATTTCATTCCAGTTTTGGTCTGTCAGTCACAGTGAAAACCGGGGACATTTCTGGGGGCAGCTCCTGCCAGAGACAGAGTCACTGAAACCGGGACGTTTGGTCACCCTAATTTAGGTACATGGAGTGCTAGCGAGAAAAGCTAACGCTAGCATAAGGCTAACTTCAAACTTCATTCATTTCTAAAGCAGTGTTACAACTTTTTTGACAGCATGGTACACATTAACGATGGTATTACTATATTTGTCCTATGTAATTTGTTATCATATCGAATAGAAATTGACATTTACCTCACACAATAATGAACAGCTCCCATACTTTTTAGCCTTTTTGGTTCACAGGGGGACTTGTGAAATCTTTTGCCGCTTTCCTGTCTTTCATTGCAGCCAAATGCACAACAGTTGGGCATTTCTTTCAGTGATTTATGTCATTTTTTAAATAATTTATTGTTTAGTGTCAATGGGAATCAGATGAATGTTGGTATCCAACATTGAGTCCACGAAACACGTGACCACCTCGGAACCAATCTCATAACGGGATAGCTCAGAACATTCAATTCCCTAGTTGGCCACACTCTCTATATAAAGGGCGCTAGACAAATGGACATGGACTTACACTCTTATTAATCTATCTGATTACAGATGAACAGATTTCAGAGCCTCAGTATATTTTTGGTAGAAACACTGTTACATTAATGTGTTACACCCTGTTTTTTTTTTCACTTGTGGAACAGAAATGTCTCTGATTCTTTGACTTTAGTCCCTAAATCAGCCTCATGAGGTGTTTTCGTGGCATCCTCAGGATCAGGTTGTAACAACTGTTTACAAATCTTTTACTTTGTGTGAAGTTTTACTAAATTATAAAGTAACTTATAATTGGTTTCATCTGTAGCTGCGTCCAATCAGAGAAGAACATCAACAATACAAACATGGAAATTATTTCCAGCATCACGAGCTGCAGCAAAACTTTCAAGAAATCAGTTTTAATGGATCAGGTGAAATATTAAACTAAGTTAGTAACACGATGTAAAAAGTCGGAAGGTTCTGCTTTGGTTGTCTTTCTAGATGCTGTATGCAGAATATTTTTAGTTTAAGAGTAAAATGTATTCATGCTGTTTAGAAGCGACGGTAATATGATGCTTAACAGACATAACTTGGCCATTAAGTGTAACATTATTATTGACATAACTTTGAGAAATATTAGATTATTTTGTAACATATAACTTAACTGTATTTAACAGGTCTTATGTAGTGTTTTCCAAAGAGAACAATCAGCTACTCCACAGTTACATGTAGTAGTTAGTTTGTGTTAATATTCCTAACAACGATCTCACAGCCTGTATGTAAGAATCAGAAACCTTTTCATTCCTAAATTATTTTTGGAATTAGAGCAGAAAACACTACAGACTTTGGTTTTCTGCGTGTTTTCATCTCAACTGGAAAGAAGAAACTAACTGTAGAAAAAGAGTCTCAGAATCAGAGCTGACCTTCAGATTGTAAAGTGATGAAGGAAAACAAGATCTGGTATTATTTTCTCTATGGTGTAATATTTAATAACTTGTGTTTTGATACTATGGGTCCTATTTTTAAACCCTGTGCAGTGTAGTGCAAAGCCGCACGCAAATGTCTTTGCTAGTTTAAGACAGACGCAGTTGTCAGTTTCCTGTCAAGCGCCAGCGTCGTTTTAAACAGCAAATGCACCTGCGCCATCTGTGGCCCATGAGCGTGCTGGTCTTACAGGGAGGTGTGTTGAGGTGCATTCTGGGCGTATTGCTATCTTGAGGCAGTGGGAAGTGATCGCACCAGTGACCAACAAAAACCTGGTCTAAAGTCAATAGTGTAGCATTTCATTGTTATTTTAACAGCAAATTAGTGAAATGCGCTGGAAGCTATATGCACAGCGCCAGCACACTGTGCTTGTCACACACACACACACACACACACACACACACACACACACACACACACACACACACACACACGGTCCTGGTATTATACAGATTAAAAATGTTTCAGTATTAAGAGACAGAAATATACATGATCAAAAGGAGCCCCCTAAGAGAACAGGCTAAACAGAACATTAGTTAGTGCTTGTGAAGGATTATCAACTTGAAAAACAGTTACAATGAAATAAAATATGTTGGTATAAATGTCACAGTATGATCCCCAGATTTAACGTGTTTTGAATCATATCAGGCCTGTGATCACAGACATTTGAGAAGTAGGAGAGTAACGTTATTAAAATCAGGACTCACCTGGGCTGTTTTCCCTTCTTCTGTCTTTTTAAGACAGGATCTAAAAAGGTAAAACAAAAACATTAGTGCTTGTGAAATATTAGCCCTTTTTACAGACACTTCAAAATAAATTGTATTATCTTGCAGATATATTTCAATGTTTAAAAAGAGCGAGACATAATGCAAATACTCACCAACAACAAGCTTAATGTAGAATATTTGGGGTGGCTGAAGACAAGGAAATTGACAGGTGTATTCTCCACTGTCAGATATCTTTGTATTTCTGATGATTATGGAGGCGTTGCCGTGTTCAGTTCTTCTTGAAAATGAGGGCTTCGACCTTTGAACTCTTCACTCTGACCATCTCGACCGTTGTTGTAATGAATGCCTCCGTTATACAGGAACACCTCCTTCAGACCTTCATCTTTCTGAGCAACTTTCCTCCAGACAAACAGTTTAAACTCAATGTTCTCCTTGGTGCTGAGAGAACAGGGTAACACAGCATCAGCCCCTCCTTCCACTGTGATGACTGTTGGTCCTGAAAGATAAAATCATGTATTAATCAGTATGTTCACATGCAGAGTAATTATGTTAAGACAGACATATGGAAGTTATTTTGTGATAAACATACAAACTTAAGGGTATAACACCAAATAATATTGTTATTTTGGCCTTCTTTTGCACATTGTATTTAGAAAATCCTTTGCACTGCCCTTCAGCCCGCCATATTTGGCCATTTTAGTTTTCAGGATATATTTCAGAGTTCATAACCTGTGGAGGTGAAGTGGCCTGTAATCAGCTGCAGTGGAGACAGGTGTGTGGATAGAGCAGGAGAGAGAGCAGTGCCAGCTGAGTTGATTGTCTCAGCTGTTGGTTGGAATTGAGGGGCCATCCACCGGAAACGCTTGTTTTGCATCGTTTGGGCCGATCATCCAAATGAGTCCTGTAACCGCACTGCCTGAAGATGCACTTTTTGAAACCTGGTCCCAGGGTGAAAAAATAAAAAATGCCCGACCTTGCCGTCTTCGTTTGGATGGTGAAGCCTCTTATCCACGACGGCGTCTCATAACAACAACAACAACAACAACAACAATGGCCGGACTACATGCTTGTGTTCCTGCTGGAGAAGATATTAGGCTCGTTGGAGATGAGCCAGGTATGTCGAAACCATGAGAGGAGGGCAGGGGACCGTTTTTTAAGGCCGAGCGGCATGCGCAGGAACTCAAACAGATCAAATGGGGGCGTGATTTGCCAGTCAAGTAAAAAATTTCCAGACCACGGACAGCAACAGCTGATGGACAGCGGTGGTGCTGAACAGGCAAGAGTGCACTCACATCAAGTGCCACAATATATAATTGACATGGCACTTATTGTATATATGTTTGATAAGAAGAGCAGGATTATCACAGCGTGAGATCATGTGCAGTAATTAGCTTCTTTCAGCTAATAATCTGCAATGTGTCACTTGGCGAGGGCCCCATTCTCCGTCAAGTGGCGCCGAAGATCAGCGCGTTTGAGGGGCCCACCTTCACCGGGGCCCTGGGCGGCGACAAGCACCACGCTATCTCCGCTACTGATTCCAGAATTTGGGGAGTTTGAGGGGTGACAGCGTTCCCGGTCATGATGTCGTGTCGTCTTAACAAATAAGGCGAATTTATGTCATATTCACTACACTCTCATATTTTTTTATATAGTTTTTTACACTGTGCTCTCTCTGTATACTTTCTTTCCTTTTTTCATTTCATTTTATTTCATCTCTCTCTTAATTTTTAATAATGCTAATCTGTATTTTTTCTTTTTTTGTATCTGTCCCTATCTAAATAAACTTTAATATAAATGTAATATTTTAAAATGCACATCAAACATCAGACCAGAAAGTGGAGAGCTGGCAGGAAGTAACATGGGAGATTTGGGCAGTATCCGCAATAAACACACACAACTGTTTGGATCCTTTCCAGTTTCTAAAATGTGAGGAATTTTCTGCATTGAGATACTTTTACTACTTTAAAAGCCTACTTTTTCCAGTGTTGTAATAGTACTTTTTACTTGAGTAAAGGATCTGAATACTTCTTCCATCACTGCTTGTCATATTTTGGTTTCTACTTTAGCTTATCAAAAAAGAAGCTACAGACAGTTGGCAGTGGATGGACAGATTCTAGGAAATGCACAACAAAAACCGCAACAACCACATATAGGCAGCAGAAATGATGCTACAGCTAAAGTTAATCAAATATCAATATTTTTTATCTGTGCTAAATATTACAGTCCCTCCAGAAAAACGTGATTATGCGATCGCATAATTCAATGCATAATCAGCCAAAGGATCGCATATATATTGATGCGGGGCCGCATTTTTCAATATACGCTGCACTTTTCGCCGCTAAATTGCCGATTTCGCTTAAAAATATGCGGGGGCTTCGCTTATGATTCATAATCCCCGAATTTTCGTTGCAAAAAAAGTGACATATTTTTAGCAGGAAGAAAAATTAAAGAAAAATGTTGTGATTACTTCACACAAAACACGCCATTTTCCCCTGTTGCCATAGGAACGTTATGAAGTGACGATACATGTGTCATCAAATCACTTGTTTTTCTCTTTTTCTTCACACCGCAGTTTTGCAAGTTCCCGCAAATTTCATGGCATAAAAATTGCATAAATAACCACATTACATCACTGTTTTAAGAAAACGTGCCGAATAATTCAAAGGTTTTTTGCCCGTAACAAAAAAGAAAACATTCTGGAAGGGACTGATATTAGGAAACATTTTGATGTGACAGCAGCTGAGCAGCATGATTGAAATTTGCTGTTTTCCAGACCTCTGCATGTTTACAGGTGCTTCAGACGTTTTAATAAAATGAAAAATTACATTTTGCAAATACATTAACTCAGTGTAATAATCAGTTTTCTTACTGTTTTTGTTGATCAGACGTGATTCCAGAGCGAGTCAGGAGGCAGAGACACAGAAGAGGAAAGAAGTTCCATCGCTGTCGATGTCTCCTAAAGATAAAAGGCATCACTTTAACATCACAACGTCTCTAATAACGGAGATGGGGCCAATCCTACTTGGTACTGATGTAACAACAGCACACTTCCTGCACAGATCCTTCAGAATAAAGCGTCATCCTCCACAGAACCAAGACGACTCAGGAATTCTGCACAAAAGCTGCTCATAATGTAGTAAACTGCAAAAGCTCTTTTATCTTCACACTGACTATAATATTGTTATTAAATGAAACCTCAAGAGCCTCAAATTAAGCGCGCTTCACTCCTGCACAGTTCCAACTTTACTGTTGCACGAAATGTCTTCATCTCCTGACCACTTTATCAGCAGAAGTAAAAACCGTTTCGGGTGCGAATTTCTTCAGAATAAAAAGTTAATTAACTAAATGTTGCACAAGAAAGGAGATACTGTATGAGTGGGCAGCAAAAATGCAACCCGGTAAAAATGTGATTAATACTTTCTGATAATTTGATTATGAATTATTAATAGGGATAGGAGAAAAAACTCTGGGTTGGAGCTTGTTTTGAGGGTGGAACATTTGCACCCGTGAGTGTTGACACAATACAGTAACATGAGCTATTTAAATGAGCTGATACATTAGTTAAACCTCATTAGATCTTACCAGTGTATCTCTCTGTAGTGCCAGTGCCACAACCAATCCACACACCTCACCACGGTGGATGTGAGGCAGTTATCTGGAAATGTTCTTCGGTGGATCAGACGGTACAAAGGGTTAAACACATGGGAAGGTACCACGGCAGCGGGACACGGTCTTCTTAGTCAGAGTTATCTTCTCGCTACGTTCTCTGCAAACTGCTAGCGTTACACCCATCTTTTGTAGTCCTAAGGTATTATTTGTACTTCTACCATGAGATCTTCTCTCAGGTAGAAGTATGTAATGATGACAAACTCCTGCAGCTGAATCCTGACATAAGACAGTTATTACTTTTAAAGAATCCATTAGCATTGGTTAGACTTAAAGGATGTGTAAAATACAACTTTTTTTTTAGAGTGAGCGTTGGGTATCACATAATGCAGCAAGGTTTTTAGGAAAAAAGAAAGAAGATGATGGAAAAACTTCATCTGAAAGTGTTACAGTCCATCTGTAGTATTAAGTCATGTTCTTCCACAGATTCTCCCAGATTCCCGTTAACTTCCAGCTGCTTGAGTAAATATATATTTAGATTTATATAGATGGAGTGATTGAAGAGTTCCCTAAGGAAGTATTCAATTTATCAGAATGGAACTATTATAACGATCAATGTGGAGGATTAATCAAAAACTATGAAACCATGTTGAGCTAGCCAATTATACATGTTGTAGTATCAGAGGTATGTTTGTGGTTGTTTCTTTTACCAAAGTTTGAACACAGAAACATCCACAACAGTGCAACATACGGTTTGACATTTACGCTCATCTTTTATTTAGATAGAAATGATGAAGAGCTACCTGAAATTACATGTGATGCCCACTGAGAAGTGAATCAGATAAAACATGCTGTACATACACAATTCTGATGTATCACAGCCAACAACAGTTATCTAGTTCAACCCTGACAAACTCTTGAGAGCGCACCTTAAGACATAAAAGAAGCAGAACGATGGTGTCTAAAGCAATGTCGAAGATTACACAAATATCAAAATAAAGAAAGTACACAGTAGATTTTTACTTTGGCTACAAAAGCATCACATTTCTTTTTACAGGTGTTGACGCAAGCTCTGGTCTTAAAGTTCTGTTTTCTTCACGCCCATCACATCTAGCTCAGTTAGGACTTTTTAACAACTAAGCAGCAGTATATAGTATGAATAATATTAAATAGAAGCGGTTTATATATCATTCATCCATTCACACCCGATGACAGTGAGCTACCATACAAAGGAGCAATATGACCATCGGGGAGTAATTAGGGGTTCAGTGTCTTTGCTCAAGGACGCAGACGAGTCGGACAAGAAAGAGTGGGGGGATCAAACCACCGACCTCAGCAGGTATCATTATCTTTTAAAGGAGACATATTATGCTCATTTTCAGGTTCATGCCTATATTTCAATTTGTTGTTTGAGAACATGTTTACATGTTTTTAATGTTCAAAAGCTTACTATTACTTACTTTACTTTTCCCTTTCCGCTAATTTTGTCCGGAGTGGACACAGCAGTACTGCAAAAAAAAACCTCAAAGCTGAGAGAAAAGTGATTTAAAAACCTGCGGCCATTGAACTCTCTCTCTCTCTCGTGTGTGTGTGTGTGTGTGTGTGTGTGTGTGTGTGTGTGTGTGTGTGTGTGTGAGTGGTCTCTCTCCTGGCGTGCCTTATCACATGTCTCTCTCTCTCTCTCCAGCTGTAAGCCAAGGCGTCCAAAATCACCAAATTCCTAGGTGTTGTTTTATTTTTGAAATCTATTCCACATTTTGTGCAAAAGTACTGCGGCTGAGCTGTGGCCTTCTGTATATAGATTACCTTCCTGTATATGATTATCTTCCTGTATATGATTAGCTTCCTGTATATGATTACCTTCACTGTATATGATTACCTTCTGTATATGATTATCTTCCTGGATTACATCTTTACCACTGACAGCCGTAAAGAATTAGAGGAGGCGCCAAAGAAAACGATGCTGCAGTCGCGGCGAGGCTGGTAACAGTCAAGCTCCGCTTCGGCTGTCACTTAGCCACACGATATGAGCGGACAGATTGGATAGCAAGTTGCTGGGAAATGGGAAATAGCCTATAATATCCATGGTTTTAAAATTATTAACACTAAATAAAGTGTAATAATAATACTACTTATATGAATGCTATGTGAGTGGAGGACGGGCATCTGGTAGAGTGCTCACAAAGGCCCGGGATTTGGAAGAATATGGAAGCGGGAGTTGGATGCCTTCTTCCTCCCTCCGTTTTTCCACGGACCTCATTAAATCGCTACGAGTCTGCGCCGACTACAGTCACGCGATTTCTGTTTGACAACCAGAGCCAGATTTGCCAGATATAACTGTAAAATGTGAGCCACAGCCGCCAGAAGAGCAGAAATACAAATCAGGCTCAACACCGGAGACAGGCCTTTTTATTTAGGTCGGGTAAAGAATCTAACAGTTCGCGTGACCAGAAGAGGCGTAACCAACCCGGGTAAAGCCTGGAGATGTATTTGAAGATGGGGAGAACGCTTAAGCGTGTTTTACCAGTAAGCGCCAACCGAGCTGGCGGCATGGCATCTAATGACGTCATGAGATGGCCATTGGTATTATTCACACCCAGCGCTGGTGGTCACGACACTGGTTACGATTTCTGCACCCGGCACAGCGGTGGTAAAGCTAATGAGCAAAAGGCTACCGGCGCTGCCCGCTTTCTACGGACTAGAAGAAGAAGAAAAAGGTAAACAACGGCAGAACTGGCAGCAGCATGGGATGACAATGCGATTTGATTCAATGACCTACTATTGATGGGATCCGAGCCTTTCATTCCCACAAAGAACTCATCTTAACCGGGAAGTTTACCAGAGAGACCTGCAGTCACTCCCAAAGAGAGTCACAGCATCCGGTTGTGCGGCGAACTATCAGGCTCCTGTTTCCGCTTTATGGCAGCCGCCATAAACCCGACGCCGGCCCGGATGAATACGTAATTTTGCCGTCACGATGTTGCGGCGCCACACTTGGATACGTGACTATTAATAAAACACGCTAGAGCCCAAAAGGGCGGCTGGAGTTGGCTAATTTCCCTCCCTGAACACGAGGAGAGCATTAGCTTCAGGCTAAACTATCACTTGACTACAAGGGGACGGGCATTTTATGTGATTTCAACAGTAGTGTACTCACACTGAATTAAGCTATATAACAGGGTTACAAAAATGTATTTGGCGATATCCTCAACAGTGTTACTCTGTCCTGTTTCTCCCTTTCATTCCAAACCACACAGGTACCGGCTACCGCAGGTGGAAGCCGGTGGAGAACAGACGCTCCGGACACACCACGCCAGCGGGAGCATGTGGACTTGTGTCTGTCTGCCAGTGGTTTCAGGAAAGAGGCTGCATGTGTCCAGCATGCGCTGGAGACATTAACGGTCGAACCTCCAGCTGTCGAGAGTCCGCAGTGAAGGCTCCGGACGGTGAACTGAGACTCCGTTTACCTGCTTGTCGGTCAACGATGTTAATGATTATTCTTTCGTTGGTAACTTTCTTTTGGAAGGCTGAAAAATTACTAGCTAATAAATTAGCCTGAGGTAAACGCTAGCTATCGGTAAACAGGGTGACGTGGTGGCTGGCGTCTGGTGTGTGCGCCAGTGTTTGTGTTTGTGGTATTGTTATTGGGTGTGTTATTAACCGGCATCGCCAAGCGAATGTTATTTAAAAAAAAAGCGTTTATTGACTTTATCTAAATAATTTAGGGAGAACAGCGGTCCATTCTTCGCACCAGCTGCTTTGAACTTCAGATTCTGTGGTAAAAGAAAAAATTTGCATTTTAAAACATTTTGAAAGCAAAAATTGGTGAAACCAATAGCAAACCATGTCAGTGGGCGGGAACATAATTGATCTGTCATACAGTAATACACTTGAAAATCTGTTTAAATGTAAATTATTTAGTAGGTGGAAGAGACTGTGCGTATTGCAATACCGCCATGTCATTGATCATTGATCATTGATCATCGGGCCTCTCCAGGTCATCAGGCAGGGTCTTCAAGCTGTTCCCCAGAATCAGGTCTGGTATGCTTCAGTTACTGTATGGTACTGCTCTTTGGAAAAGCTGCATTTGGACCCTGAACTACATCACTGTGTCAACTATAAAAAAAAAAACACAAAACTTTAATATTCTCAGAAGCTTTTGAAGTTAATTACAGTCAG